>NW_017805134.1:1602809-1617397 GCF_001891065.2 Hippocampus comes | reverse complement strand
TGCTCAAAACGGTCCCCAGAACTGTCTTGTGTTTCCGGCGCCTTTGGCCAGGTTCCCACAGAAACATGCACCTCATTCGGGAATCTGGAAACGGTGACAGAATAAGACGGCATAAGAATGACCATTCGTACTAAACATAAGGAACACAACTCATACAAAAGTCAATCTGTGTTGCCTTGCACAGGGATGTGAAAGCAGGAAACATCCTGCTGACGGAGCCCGGTCAAGTCAAACTGGGCGACTTTGGCTCTGCCTCCATTGTGGCCCCGGCAAACTCCTTCGTGGGGACACCCTACTGGTGAGTTCTGGCTTTTTGCCGGCCTCTTTGAGCATTTCAACACTTCTTTTTGTCCTTTTTTTTTCCCCCTTTATAAACACCCAACATGGTGCCACTCTGGTCCAGGATGGCTCCAGAGGTGATCCTGGCCATGGATGAGGGCCAGTACGACGGCAAAGTGGATGTGTGGTCGCTGGGCATCACCTGCATCGAGCTAGGTACGAGATTGCACTTTCAGCTTGGCTGAATTTTCCACAAGCTACTAATCAAAGAACACCCGAGATGTTCGATGGATAAATAGTGTGTGAGCTGTGACTTGCTCATGCATCTGTATGGACATTTTTGTTTGTTTTTGTCTGACTTAATGGAGATATTGTCATACAAGTCATTAGAAATGTGGAAGCAAACGGATGCATTCCTGTTCAACACTTTTTTTGTTTGACACACATGAATTGAGATGCTTTGAGTAGTTGTTCAGTGTGTTTTGTTGTGTTTTTTTTTTTTTTTTTTACCCTTTCAGAGACAGTGGTTACTCCAGTGAACAGCTTACCACGTTATTAGGTTACAGGGGGCAAGAAAGGGTTAATCATTATCAGAAAAGGACATTTTCATACAATCATTTGAAAGCAATAGTTTCCACCGGCGTCCTGTTGTATTTTTTTTATTTCGCGGCTTTTGGGCAAATTGAAATCAGCAAACGGTAGGCCAGCAACTTCTCTGTGGTCATACATATTCACTTGTCATTTTGATCAATCCCTCGATAAACGGATTTGACACATTGATGCACAAAAGTCACTTATTTAATTGAGTTGGATTTTTTTTTTTTTAACTATATTTGAACCGTGTTATTTCCTTCAAGAAGGGAGGAGGTGAGAACACTACAAATTAAGTGGGGTGGGGCGATAAATGTGGTTAAAAAAATAAAATCCTATAATTTGATCAGATTTATCCTTTTTTTTTTTTATTCCTAACAAGTAGTTGTTTTTCCATTTTTAAATGTCTCCAAGATTAGGTGCCGACTCATTGATACATTAAGGCATTTTTGTGGAATGAATGATTGATTGATTGATTGATTGATTGATTGATTGATTGATTGATTTTTAACTTGTGGCTGAGACATGTTCCATTTGATGATGTGGCAGTGTACCATAATGGCAAAAAAAAACCCACACAACTTTGAATCCAGTTTCTATTTTGTTAAGGGTTGAATGTAAGAATTACATAGTTGGGTGGAATTCCTTTATGGAGTGAAAAGATGAATGACCCAGTGGGCCTAAAAATCTGAAATTGTGTTGTCACAGCGGAGAGGAAGCCCCCCCTGTTCAACATGAACGCCATGAGTGCCTTATATCACATCGCTCAGAATGAGAGCCCCGTCCTGCAGTCCAATCACTGGTGAGGCCTTTTGCTTGCGCTCACCACGCTGACACTAATCAACGCATACCTCAACTCTCCCTCTTCTCTTTCTGTCAGGTCCGATTCCTTCCGCAACTTTGTGGACTCGTGTCTGCAGAAGATTCCACAGGACCGGCCCACCTCCAATGTGCTGCTCAATGTGAGAACATTCTTCACACCCGAGTAGAGTTCAAAGCCCCCCAAAGGATCGTTCATCATAATTACAGCTTCAAAAGAAGCAGTGAAATATAATAGGATTGCCGTTTGCAACTCACATTTATATTTTCCACAGCAAGTTCAAAGTACCTGCATGCCACACGTCTACGGGGAGTCCCAACCACTAAATGATACCCTTGTAAAGTAATTCTCTCGTCTTTTGCTGGCTTGATGCTCCAAACTAAACTGAAACGCAGTGAAATAACGGATGCCATCCCTACGCCATTTTCCTTTTCCTAAATTACTCTCCTACACTATCAAAACACATATAAACAGTAAATCACAGTACATAAGTATACAGTATCGCTGTGAGGTGAAACCGATGTTGAAATGCGATCAGTTTCATTGTTTTTTTTTTTCTTCACAAATCCATACTTTTGGTCCACAACACACTCAGGTGATGTATGTGTGTGTGTAATTTTGTTGAAAACGACTTGGTCTCTTTCAGGATGATGCAACTGTTTAGGGTTGACCAAATATTTGTGTTTTTTGGTCTCCGGATAAAAGCGAAAGGTTAACCGGAAAAACCTGCGATAGCGAGGGGTGACTGAACGGTGCACTGCAACGCGTCCCTCCTGGTATCACGTGCAATTGAACTCCTTCCCCGCTGCGTGTCCAGCATCGATTCCTGTGCCGCGAGCGTCCCCTGACGGTGGTCATGGATCTAATCGCCCGCACCAAGGACGCCGTGCGCGAACTGGACAACTTGCAGTATCGCAAGATGAAGAAGATCCTCTTCCAGGAGACGCAGCAGAACGGCCCCGTGTCGGAGGGAGCAGAGGACGAGGAGGTGAGCTGGAAGAGAGCATACAGTGGGGATGGACACAGTCCGCTCCGCGGACCTCTGACATCTAATCCAATATTGAAAATTGCCCGTCAGGAGGTGGAGCAGTACCTGTTGCACACGGGCACGGTCAACAGCATGGAGAGCTCGCAGTCGGTGCCCAGCATGTCCATCTCGGCCAGCTCTCAGAGCAGCTCTGTCAACAGCCTGGCCGACGCCTCGGACGACAGCAGCGGCGAGATGGCCATGATGCAGGAGGGAGAGCACACGGTCACCTCCAACAGCTCCATCATACACCGACCGGCGGTAAGCACGCAACAATCGCCACGTGTGTTCAACTCTCGACGTCTCCTTGTGGGCTCTTGAAATAGATGAAAATCGGTGATAAAACATGTCAAATATGTTTTTTCTTCATCAGTTTACTGCTCCCATGTGTTTTAAACACATCTAAAGTCATATAAGAGTGACACAAACTGCCGTCTTGGCCACCAAAGAATAATCGTAGTTTGTCTGGGTTTGGCGTATTCCATTTTACTTCGTATTTTCAGTGCTGGAGTCATGCCAGTAGTCTGCAATCTCTCCTGTCATTTTGTTCAGGCCCAGGACAACATCTACGATGACCCTTACCAGCCGGAGCTGGAGCAGCCCCAGGCTCCCTCCGCAGGCCGCCGCAGAGTTTACTACCGCAACCGAGACCACTTTGCCACCATCAGAACTGCCTCCTTGGTACGTCCGTTCTCTGTCTTCCTCCTTCCTCTTGGGAGCAAACTGCACAACAGCCAACCTCCATTTATCACATGGGGGTCACATTTCAGATGCCCCTCCAATAAGTGAAACTTGGGAATGTAGAGACTATTTGAAAAAAAATCATCTCTCCAATATGCTTTAAGAACATTTAATCTCATGGAACACACTCATTGAGATATATTGAATTGCACTTTTTAAAGTATTCCTGAGCCCCTGTTTTCTCATTCTCTCCTTCGCAAAGTTCTCCCAAAAAGCTTCCAAGTTTATCACTACCAGTTGGTGTTTACGATAAACCCAACATATAAAACCTATCATTACGCATTGTATTTTTTTTTTTTTTTTTTTTTTTTTTTTACACATTTCGTTATTTTGACTTTAAGATGGCGCCGCGAGAGTGGCTGCCTTTCCAGCAGCTCCTATATTTTTTTCTTCTACTTCTTCCTTTCATAACTTTGCTGCTGTGAATTGGGAATTTCTCCATTGCGAGACTAATAAAGGATTTCTTATCTAATATCCATCCATCAATGTTTATCTGGGTTGGCTCACGGGAGCAGCAGCATAAAAACCTCTTCCTCGGAATCATGCTGCATTTCTTCCTGTCGAGCTTAGTGGTGCCTGCTATGCTGCCCAACCTTAAATTGGGACTTTCCTGTTTTCTGTAAAATGCCGTTAAATCAAAGATCGCTTCAAAATCTACTGGAAAGCAGGAGAAAGAACAGTGTACAAGTAAATGATGGAACGCTGTCCCGCCATACGCTCATGAATGGTATATGGGCTGTCACTTGCATAACGGTTTTCTACCCCGGGTAACCAAAGCGCTTCACACTGTTACCTCATTCACCTACTGGTGACGCAGCACCAGGAGCAACTACGGGTTCAGTATCTTGCTCAAGGACACTTCGACATGCTTCCTTTCATAACTTTGCTGCTGTGAATTGGGAATTTCTCCATTGCGAGACTAATAAAGGATTTCTTATCTAATATCCATCCATCAATGTTTATCTCTTATGGCTCACGGGAGCAGCAGCATAAAAAACTCTTCCTCGGAATCATGCTGCATTTCTTCCTGTCGAGCTTAGTGGTGCCTGCTATGCTGCCCAACCTTAAATTGGGACTTTCCTGTTTTCTGTAAAATGCCGTTAAATCAAAGATCGCTTCAAAATCTACTGGAAAGCAGGAGAAAGAACAGTGTACAAGTAAATGGTGGAACGCTGTCCCGCCATATACGCTCATGAATGGTATATGGGCTGTCACTTGTATAGCGCTTTTCTACCCCGGGTAACCAAAGCGCTTCACACTGTTACCTCATTCACCTACTGGTGACGCAGCACCAGGAGCAACTACGGGTTCAGTATCTTGCTCAAGGACACTTCGACATGGCTGGGAATTGAACCACCAACCTCCGGTGTTGGGGAAACAACCACTCTGCCACTGAGCCATAAGCGTGACATGTCCTGGTCCCGTCCCATCCGCAGGTAACCCGGCAGATACAGGAGCACGAGCAGGGCTCGGCGCTGCGGGAGCAGATGTCGGGATACAAGCGCATGCGGCGGCAGCACCAGAAGCAGTTGATGGGCCTGGAGAACAAGCTGAAGGCCGAGATGGATGAGCATCAGCTCAAGCTGGATAAGGAGCTAGAGAACCAGAGGAACAGCTTCTCCTCGGAGGCCGACAAGCTGGTCAAGAAGCACCAGGCTATCCTGGAGAAGGAGGTGAGCGCCAGAACTTGAAAGGGAATTCCCTCCCACTTGAATCAATTTTCTTCGCCCTATGCACAGACACTTAGCCTGCAAGCCTGACATGATTCACGGTTTTCCCTGCAGACCAAAGCTGCACTGGCGGAGGAAAAGAAGTTCCAACAGCACATTCTGGGCCAGCAGAAGAAAGAACTGACCAGCCTACTGGAGTCGCAGAAGCGTCAGTATCGTCAGCGCAAGGACCAGCTGAAAGAGGCAAGAAACATCAGCCGCGCAGGGGACAAGCACATGGGTTTCACCTCTGACATTGCCCCTTGATACCCCAACAGGAGCTGAACGAGAACCAGTCGACCCCCAAACGGGAAAAGCAGGAGTGGCTGATCCGGCAGAAGGAGTGTCTGCAGCAGATGCAGGCGGAGGAGGAGGCCAGTTTGCTCCGGCGGCAGAGGCAGTACTACGAGTTGCAGTGTCGTCAGTACAAGAGGAAAATGCTGCTCGCTCGACACAACCTGGAGCAGGATCTGCTCAGAGAGGTACCACCCAAAAATATTGATGGTCACATGATCGTGGTGCTATTACGATGTGCACATTAAGTCAGCTCAGAGCCCACTGAAGGCCCGGTTACCAAATGCAGCAAAGGCACGGCCTGCCACCGCCTTCTCCATTTGATTGATGCGCTTGATCCTTGTGCCCCCGCCCCCCCCGTTTCCCACCAGGACTTGAACAAGAAGCAGACCCAGAAGGATCTGGAGTGCGCCATGCTGCTGCGCCACCACGAATCCACTCAGGAGCTGGAATTCCGGCAGCTGGGATCAGTGCAGCGCACCCGCGCCGAGCTGATCCGAACACAGCACCAGACGGAGCTGACCAACCAGATGGAGTACAACAAGCGGCGGGAGCAAGAACTGCGCCAGAAACACACCATGGAGGTGCGGCAGCAGCCCAAAAGCCTTAAGGTGAGACCAACCTAGACTGTTGCAAAAAAAAAAAAAAAGTTGAAAAATGTCGAACTTGCATCAAGTGATGTGACTGGAGTTCCGACGCTGTGTCGTTTTTGCGTTCCAGTCGAAAGAGCTGCAGATCAAGCGTCAGTTCCAGGAAACATGCAAGATCCAGACGCGTCAGTACAAAGCCTTGCGCAACCACCTCCTGGAGAGCACGCCCAAGTCGGACCACAAGGCCGTGCTCAAGCGCGTCAAGGAGGAGCAGACACGCAAGCTGGCCATCCTGGCCGAGCAGTACGACCACTCCATCAACGACATGCTGTCCACGCAGGCTGTGAGTAAGGCAAGGAACCAACCCCCGCGCACCTTCCACACCGCCGAACCTTGACCACTGCCCACCCGCCCGCAACTCTGACGACGAGTTTTTGTCCCGCGTAGCTTCGACTGGACGAGACCCAGGAGGCGGAGTATCAGGTGCTGCGCATGCAACTGCAACAGGAACTGGAGCTGCTCAACGCCTACCAGAGCAAGATCAAGATGCACACGGACACGCAGCACGAGCGAGAGATAAAGGAGCTGGAGCAAAGGGTGTCCATACGCCGCGCGCTGCTCGAGCAACGGGTACTGCCAACACGGCCGTCTTTTGATCCTTTTATGTCAAGGGCGTCAAAATAAAAATGATCAAAGTTGCTATGAAACCTTCAAACAACTGCGACTTTGACATACATGAAACACCAACACATCAAGTAATACTCGTAGCAAGGTACTTTATCTGCTCCATTATGATGATGACTATTACTGGAGCTTCGTAAGGGACTTTCTCTGCCTCTTATTTTTGACCGAGAGATCAAAGAGCTGGAGCAGAGGGTGTCCATACGCCGCGCGCTGCTCGAGCAACGGGTACTGCCAACACGGCCGTCTTTTGATCCTTTTATGTCAAGGGCGTCAAAATAAAAATGATCAAAGTTGCTATGAAACCTTCAAACAACTGCGACTTTGACATACATGAAACACCAACACATCAAGTAATACTCAGCAAGGTACTTTATCTGCTCCATTATAATGATGACTATTACTGGAGCTTAGTAGGGGACTTTCTCTGCCTCTTATTTTTGGTCTTAGTTATGTTGCATATACAGTAGAGCTCAATGCTGCCTGGCATGTTGTGGGTACTGACGCGGAAGTGTTTGCATGTCTGACATATTACAAATGGGCCATCTGGCAGGGCAAGGCTTCAGACTGTAATTTGCCCCGCCCTTCACAATGGCATTTTGTGGCTTTCAGATCGAGGAAGAGATGCTGTCCCTGCAGAACGAGCGCTCCGAGCGTATCCGGACGCTTCTGGAGCGCCAGGCTCACGAGATCGAGGCTTTCGACTCGGAGAGCATGCGGCTGGGCTTCAGCAACATGGCGCTGAGCGGCATCCCGGCCGAGGCCTACAACCAGGGCTACCCTGCCCCCAGCCCCTCTTCGGGCTCAGGGGGCTGGCCCTCGCGCCCCGTCCCCCGCTCGGGCAGCCACTGGAGCCACAGCGTGCAGAACTCTGTGGCTGCGCCATCCTGGCGCGGTCAGAACCACGGCAGCGGAGGCTTTGTCCGGACCGAGTCGACGGTGTCGTCGCACGGCTTCGGCAGGGACAGCGACCCCATGAAGGGCGGCAGGGCGTCGTCCTCGTCCTCTGCGTCATCGTCATCATCCTCCTCGAACCTCCGCCAACACCTTCACCAGCAGTCGCAACAGCAGCCGCCGCAGCCTCACTATCTCCCCCAACACTACCAGCACCACCAGAGCACGCCGCACCTCTACCGTGACGAGAGGGAGCGCGCCAGGGAGTGGGTGGGAGGCAGCGGCCACTATTCCCATCATTCCCAGGGCGGGCACTATCACCACCACCTGTCATCCCACGCCTCCTCGCAGTCCCTGGCCCTGCTGCCGCCCACTCCTGCACCTCCGCCCGTCTCCCTGTCCTCCTCCCCTCCGTCCTCGGCCTCCTCGTCCTCATCGTCTCAGGGGGGCTACGGCGGCGGAGGCCTAGGGGTGCGCGGCCCCGGCCTGATGCCACTCCGGAACAGCCCACAGCCTCTGCGTAGGACGGCCTCGGGTGGGCCAGCCAGCGGCGGAGGCGATGGAGGACTGAGTCGGAGCACATCAGTCACATCGCACATTTCCAACGGCTCACACCTGTCCTACTCGTGAAGATTCTGCCCAGAGACTGTTGACTTTTCCTTTTCAATTCCTTCACGTGTCGTTTGCAGTTTTTGTTGCACAAGATCAAGTTTGAGATTTTGCTCTCGGACGTCGCGTGGCGCTTCCTCTCAGCTAGTGGTGCTTTTCAAAACCAACCCCACTCTGTAACTAGGCTCTTGCGCCTCCTCTTTTGGTGTTAGATGCTGTTGAGCAGAGATTGTGTAGACAGCCACATCAACAAAACCACTCCACGTGCCAGTCTTCCCTTCACCGCCACGTCGGCAAGTTAGCTTAGCACTCGCCCAGTCGCTTCAACTTGCAGTTATCTTAGCCTAGCTGAGCACAACGGCCATATTTTGCTGTGTTTAAAAAAAAAAATGTTCCAGTTGCTCCAAGTTGTAGTTAGCTTAGTTTAGCTTTGTGTCTGCACCGTCCAGCGTAAACTAAGTTGTGATTTGATTTTTTTGTTTTCCTTTTTAAAAGTTATTTTCATAACTGAGACTTTTAACAAGGACGAGAGACAACACGCTTGTTTGCTTCTTAGCAGACTTCCATTACATCCGCCACGTGACACATTACATTAGGACAAGGTTACGTTATGCTGGGATGACATCTTAGGTTTCGGCATGTTATGTTATGACGCATTGCGATATATCATGGCACATGTTACAACAGGCTACAACCAATTACGTCACAACACTTTATACTACCATTTGTTCCGTTTTGACACGTTACATTACGACATCATGGCGTGTCTTGTTACAACACTTTAGGTTTCGGCACGTTACTATGCGATGCCACACGTCACGTGTTATGACATGCTACAGCATGATATGCTATGACCTGTTTGGTTGCAACTTGTTGCATTACAACACATCTAGTTACGGTACTTTTAGACACGTTACGTTGCTGCATGTTCAGTTGCAGCACAATGTGTCAAGTTCTGTAACGGATCGTTACATCACGCCAACACGTTAGAGCAGGGGTGCCCGTTACGGCGATCCTGATCGACCGGTAGATCTAGGACAGGTCCCAAGTGTATCCAAGGGGTGTAGAGGAGAAGAAAAAAAAAACAACCTTTTGTGTGTTTTTGTACATGTTAGTAATATATTTTATTGTGTTAATGTACGCTGCACCCTAATCATCCTATCAGTCTAATTTTCACGAAAAAATATTTTAAAAATAAAATAAAGCAGGTAAATCATTAACCTACGGTGGCACGTGATCTACGTCACCGGAAGTTTTTAGCGCTCAGCAGTCTGCAATTGCAGCTTGTGATCAGAGCTGTTGCGCTACATCTTTTATTGTCATTATTCTCATTCAGAGTTTTGCTTCGTGTACAATTCACCGAGGGCACAGGCAAAGAATAGGAATCTAGAGGGCCCAGGGAAGCACTTTAAAACGGTACGTGTGAGCTATCTAGATAGTTAACAGGCTGCAAAGGTGCATTGCATGCCTCCGTGTCAGGCTGTTTCTCATCATGGCGTGCGCGCGCGCGGTAAGGGGCGATCGCGGGAGGTTGGTTGATCGAAAAGTCGATCTGAGGTCCAAAAAGTTTGGGCACCCCTGCGTTAGAGCATGCCACGTTACAGCCTGTTACCACACCCCAACCCACCGTTGGGTCTTCCAAAAACTTGCGCCATGCTCTTTTCCGATCCAAGTTTCTGTTGAATCTCAATGTGAACGTTGCGGGCGCCCGTTGACCCGCCATGTACATAGTTGTACTAACTCAAAAAGCGTCTTAGTAATCATAAGGATCCTTTTGTCATGTGACCTAGACCAATAGATGCTACTGCTGTCGTATTTATGTTGTATGCCATTTTTTTAATGCTAATTTTTATTTCCCAAATGTGACTGCCAACATTGACCACTCGCTGGAGAAGAATAAGCGCAGTGCAGTGTTACTGTGATACAACAACATATGAAGTACATTTCCCAGCATTCCTTGTTCTCATGTCAGTATTAGCATGTGGAGCGTTCCCACAATCCTTTGGTGCCATGTTCAGCTTTACTTGATTTCGTTTTGTGTACAGTGTGTGTGTGCGCGCGTGTGTGTGCATGTGTGCGTGCGTGGAAGTGAGGGTGTGCGAGCGCGCGCGCATGGGTCGAACTGCGGAAGTATCATCAGGCCGCTTCTTCCCGCCGTGGCGAAGGAGCGCGACGGCCATCTTTGGTTGTCACGTCTACCTCATTTGCACTGATGGTCAACAAAGAATGTTGGGCTCTTCTCAAACGCGCTGGGAAACGGGCGTTGACTTGACGAACGAGCGACATTTAACTTTTTGACTTGTTTTAGAGTGGGGGAGGGTTGTTGTAACGTTTTCCTTTGGTGAGTTGAAACTTGAATCGGCACAAAGAATATAGGAAACAGGAAGCGCATGTTTGTCTTCTTGGGTCCCGTTAAAAGAGACAGTTTGGGGAAACGAGGGGCTTACCATGCGCTCATCTTGTTTCCCTCAGGCGGAAGATGTAAAGATTATTTTTCTAGTTTTGAAGTCAGGAAGTAAGAGTAACATCATTACAAACATGTTTTAGCTCTTTTCTTCACAAATATCAGGCTTTCTTTAAACATAAAAGTGAAAAAAGAAACATTTGACGGGGGGAACAGTTGTACAGAAACGAAACAAAATACTTTTGGACAATAAACAAGCATCAGTACATAACACTTGGCCGTACCTTTTTTTGACTCAGTGTTATATAGAAAAGAAAGCATCGTTATGTAGTTAGTAACATTGATTGATTGATATTTATAGTATAACTGCGACGTTGAACTGAACGGGAACTTTTGCTTTCCTGAACGTACAAGTTAAAATTAATCCTGTTAAAACGTGTGAATTATCGCGTTACAAAATGAAATTTACTACGTAATAACGTGAAAATTATGATTTAACTTGACCCGTATCACGCTGAAGCGTGAATATAACTTTGCTTTGATGTGATAGCAATATGAGTCCGTCAATTTTAAATAATATAACGATGAAATTGTTTATGGATAAGCGGTACGGATAATGGATGAATTGTAGTCAACATCGATGTTTCTTGTCCGGTTCAAACTGGTGACGTCGAAGCTAAATATAGCGCTGGAGTTTAAAGGGGAGTCGATGAGGTGACGTCACAGCAACAATAGTCATGCTCAGAGAAGAGCGATACCGGAAATAGGAGCATCCAAAAATTAAACTATTAATTTCCTCATTGGAATCTATTTGCAAATAAGTCTGCCTTCTTACTAAGCGCGTGTCTGTTAAATCTGTTGACATTATCAGTCCTGGAAAGGAGTAGTTTGTCGAGTGGCTGACTCGTTAGGGTCTAATTATGATTATAGTGAAACACAAACATAGCGGAAATGGTTGACTTGTTTGAAGGGTTGGCGCGAGCTTGACGGCAAGCTTCGACTCGAGGAAGTACTCAGAGAGCTAATTTCTATGATTTTGCCACCAAAAAAAAAACTAAACTTTTACTCGACGACCTAGAAACGGAAAGATGGCACAAGAAAACATTTTCCTCTTCGTCCCTAATTTGATCGGTGAGTTTGTGACCGGGTCATCGGCAGGTACCTGCTTAGCTAACTGCTGCCAATTGCTACTCAGTGTCAAATATTACGAAATTTTACAAATGTCACATTTTTGTCTCGCTCATGAGCGATAGCTTCCCAAGAGGCCTTCACGCTGGATCCAGGCCTCGGCCCCATGTTACGCTCCTACCCCGGTCGGGGCTTTATTATTAAATAAATTAAAAACCAAACGACTACAGTACGTCATTACCAAGGGAGTTTGTGAAAATAATAATACAGTAATATTTTTTTAGATATGTCGAATGACCCCTTTTCGAGGAATTTACGTTAAATGTTCTCTTTCGCATTGAAATGATTTAGATGTCAGCGAAAGATGTCATTTATGAATGTCAAGAACACTTACTAATAGAACGTATATAACGACAACAACAAAAAGTCGCCCTTTTTGTATCTGTCTGCAGACAAAATGGTATTCTGTACCTGTCGTTGGTATTTGTCATTGGAATTAAAAGGTGAATCGATTATCAAGTTGATGAACAACAATTTTTGTAATTGATTGTTTAGAGACCACGTTTAAACAAATCCCCTGATTTCAGCTTCTCAGCTCTGAATCTCCGATTTCTGTTGATGTCCATGAAAGCAGGCGGATTGTGTTTGTGGTGAATCAAAACAAGACGTTTGCAAACATCTGTTTTTACGTTGAAAAATAATTATCAACATTTATTTTCCATTTTCTGACAAATGTTACAGATCAAACCAGGAATGAAAACATAAGAATGTTTATGTTTGAAATAATGTCCGGCATTTGAATGAAAGGATGGAAATGAAGCCATTTTTTTTCACTCTGATTCATCCATTAACTGAAAAAAAAGTCACCCAGTGAATTGATGATTAAAATAATGGTTCATTTCTACTCTAGTTATTACTTTCTGGTGTCATTTGTTGTTGGAGAACGCATTAGGTTGTTGTACAGAGTGAATGAAAAGTACCCCCGACTTAACACTCGGTGTGTCTTGTCCTCACCCACTGAGAGTTCCCACAAACAGGTGAATATGGGTTGTCGTCAATGGTTGTCCATTTTCAACATGTTGACAAATGTGTTGTGTGTGCTTGCGTGTAGGTTACGCCCGCATTGTGCTGGCACTGGTGTCCTTCTTCCTGATGCCGTGTTGCCCATACCCCGCCTGTTTGTGCTACATGCTCAGCAGCCTCCTGGACTCCTTTGACGGCCATGCCGCGCGCGCGCTCAACCAGTGTACGTGTTCCCCACTAGTAATAACAATTAAACCTCAAAATTGAATATGGTAATGGTGAAAATGAATACGATGATGGTGACGATGACACCGATGATGACCTAAGTCATATTGATGACAACGTCAATGATAATACGATGATGGTGATGTGTTTGTGTGTGTGGTTGTCAGGCACGCAGTTCGGCGCCATGCTGGACATGCTGACAGATCGCTGCGCCACGATGTGCCTGCTGGTTAACCTGGCACTGCTCTACCCGTCCTACACCTTCCTCTTCCAGCTCAGCATGTGCTTGGACATCGCCAGCCACTGGCTGCACCTGCACAGGTGGTGCAGTTCCTGTTGAATGGCCTCGCCGCTGCCCACCTGCCGCAATTGCTAACTATATGCGTGCGTGTGTGCAGCTCGACGGTTAAGGGCTCAGCCAGTCACAAGAGCATCGACCTGTCTGGAAACCCGCTCCTGCGTGTCTACTACACGAACAAGGTCACATGTGCAACTTCACATTTGACACACCTTTCGTGTGTCCTCTACCACCACTTATATTTAAAAAAAAAAAATCTATTTTTGAAATGAATACTCTTTCCTCATTCTTTGGCACTGTTTTTCCTTCCCCAAAGAGGTCAAGCGTGCTTGCTTGGAGCGCTGACAGGTGTTGTGTGCCCGTTTGCAGGTGGTTTTGTTCTTGATGTGCATGGGCAACGAGCTCTTTTTCTGCCTGCTCTACATCCTGCATCACCTACAACAACCCCCCGGTAACTTTCACACGCACTCACGCCACACCGTGTATGTTTTTGTGCTTGTAGTTGCCGGTGTGCCTTATGCGTGCCCAGTTTGTCATAGTTAACCAAAATTAAGGATATGACTAAAAGTAAAATTGAAAAATACATTTTTGTTTACAAAGTCAAATAAAAACAAAAGTGCTTGGATATTAAGACAAAAGGGAAGTGAACTCATCATTATTATTATTATTATTATTTTAAGAAACAATAATATGTTCTATATGACTCCACTTGTCTAAACACAGTATTCTGATAAGTATTGCTTTTGTGGAATAGGAATGAAGCAGCAAAATCCACCCATTTTGATCCATGTCAGTGGGAGGCCCATTTTGCCACTTGCTGTCAAATGAAAATGACATAACAGTTGTTGTGGACTCAGGTAGCGACCAATCACGGCTCATCTTGCAAACATCACATGACCAATCCCAGAAAATAGCTGACTTTCAGTCAACAGCAAGTGTAACACAAAATGGCCACCCCCTGAGATTAATCAAAATGGCTGAATTTTGCTTCACTTCTATTCCACAAACGCAATCTTCATCAGGATCCCGTATTGAGATTTGTGGGGCTGTGTATTGATTTTGGTATAGCTGTACAACCATACAGAAGAAACGGCATCAGTCCAGTTGTCAATTTATTTCATTTTCTTTATCTTGCCGTGACCTGAAGAAATTACATTACATTATCTGCTGAAATAATTTTTTTTTTAATTCCTGCGGCAAAATAAGGTGGCTCAATGTATTCTTAGCTTATCGTCACCATTAAAGCCATAAAAAAATTATATATATATATATATA
>NW_017805134.1:1575305-1602713 GCF_001891065.2 Hippocampus comes | reverse complement strand
TATATATATATATATATATATATATATACACACACACACACACACACACACACACATACACACACATACACTGTATATATTGTGCAGCCCTAGTTTGTATATATTTGTGTGTTTTGCAGTGTGCAAATGTGTTTGTTGGCCTGTTAGTGTGTGGTGACATGTTGGTCTTTTTAGTTACGCGTGCGTATGTTATAACCAGTGCGTGTGTGTTGTTGGTGTGTGTTTCAGCACTGGTGTACTGTGCCCTTGTGGCGAGCGGCGTGGTGTGCGCGCTGAAGTCCTGCATCAGTGTGGTGCACTTGGTGACGGCCTCTCAGAACATGGCCGCCATGGACATCGCCCAGCGCGCCGTCGCCGCCAGGAAGTCGCAGTGAGAGTGTCCGTCGCGTCGCCGTCTTTTGCGATTCAGCGGTCGTTTGACCTAATTCATCAGATTGTCATTTGGATCGTTTGGATGCAATCGACATTTCTTGCCGGCATTTTGTTTTTTTGGTGGGGGAGTGGAGGCACCTCTTTTATCTGAAGCTCGCATTTTCCGCAATAGGAAAAACAATTGTGGATAAAAAATATGTTGGACTGAAGAGCAAAGCGTAATTGCATTCCCTTGACCTGCTTGGACATGTGGGTAAGGAAATGGAGCACACCTGCACTCTAAATTGCAAGACAAGCTCCATTTGTTTACCCACCATTTCATTTGGATTTGGGCACACACATTCCAGGGTGGATGAGAAGTAACTCTCTATTTGGAAGCAGGTGTCTTTTTTTTTTTTCTTAACTGTAAGAAATTAATTTGATAAGAAAGTGGCAAGATTGGCTTTTGATTTCCAGTTCCATGCGGGCACCAGTGTTGGCCACCATCTTCAACTGATTTGATGAGAAACTCTCCTGACTAAACTAAACTCTCCAAAGTACCGGTAGTTGCTGGGTGACTGGAGACGAAAGAAAAAAACAAAAT
The DNA here is from genome assembly GCF_001891065.2 of Hippocampus comes. Classification (NCBI taxonomy): domain Eukaryota; kingdom Metazoa; phylum Chordata; class Actinopteri; order Syngnathiformes; family Syngnathidae; genus Hippocampus; species Hippocampus comes. Next base: position 1,601,758 of record NW_017805134.1, on the reverse strand, counting down.
ATAAATGTGGCAAAAACGGTTTAATACTTTACAGTCTTTTTAACTACACTCATCCATCCATTTTGTAATCTGCTTATTGTTACAAGGGCAACGGGCATGCTGCAGCCGATCCCAGCTGTCTCATGCAGCAAATGGGGTACACCCTGAACTGGTTACCAGCCAATCATAGGGCACACATCGACGAATACCCATCCGCGCACACCTCGGGACAATTTTTTTACAACAATGTAAATTTTTGGAATGTCGGAGAAAACCCACGCAGGCACGGAGAAAACATATAAACTAAACTCTCCAAAGTACCGGTAGTTGCTGGGTGACTGGAGACGAAAGAAAAAAACAAAATATAAATGTGGCAAAAACGGTTTAATACTTTACAGTCTTTTTAACTACACTCATCCATCCATTTTGTAATCTGCTTATTGTTACAAGGGCAACGGGCATGCTGCAGCCGATCCCAGCTGTCTCATGCAGCAAATGGGGTACCCCCTGAACTGGTTACCAGCCAATCATAGGGCACACATCGACGAATACCCATCCGCGCACACCTCGGGACAATTTAATGTTCCATTAGCCCGCCATGTAAATTTTTGGAATGTCGGAGAAAACCCACGCAGGCACGGAGAAAACATACAAACTCCACACAGGTAAGCCAGAGCCGGAATCGAACTCTGCACTGTGAGGCCGATGTGTTAACCAGTCGACCACTGTGCTGCCCTATTAACTACATCATTACTATAATTTTTTATGAGGTCAAAGGGTTTAGGATGCTATTGTTTTTAATAATATACATTACAAGTGGTTTTTTTTTTTGGGGGGGGGCGATGCTGGGGGAGATTAATTTGCATTTCCATTCTATTTCTGCTATGGCCAGATTGTCATGTCTTTTTTTTTTTCCTGGGGCTGCGAACGTTGCAGGTGTTTTCACGGGTGCTGTTTTTTTTTCCTCATTCAATTCAAGCCTTCCAAACTCAACTTTTGAAGTTAGCTCAACTCATCGCTTCTCAACTTCAATTGAACATGTGTGCTCTGCGATCGCTCGCTTGCTGATCATGTGAAAGACGAGGATTTTGTTGCTGGACAAAAGTTGCTGCAAAACAATGAGGTATAGATTAAAACGGATTTTTGTTGTGGAGGTTTTTGTGGCACCAATATCATTTTTGTTTGTGTGTGTTTTTCCCACTTGTGCTGCTATTATTCGTGTAGGACGGGTGATGAACTATAAGCAACGTGTAGAATGTATTATTAGCGAACATGTGTTATTTCGGACAACTTGTATTTATGCTTTTTTTTTTTTTTTTTTTTTTTGCTGCTGCCGCTGGGTGGATTTGAAACGCTGCAAAAATAAAAGCAAATAAGCTTCAATCTGATCTGTGTGGATGATGTTTTGATCACGTGATGTGATTTAAATCTAATCCTGCTAAACAACCGCAGCTCAAGAAAATAATCTGTTGTATCCAGTTTTTTTAAAAATGGACATGAATTTGAATTGCTACGATTAATCACCAACTAATCCATTATGAAATAAAATTTGATCATGAATTAATTGTTTAGAGACCTTGTAAAATTTCAGCCTCCCAATAGTAAATATTGCCTGATTTCTGTCATCCTCCATGAAAGCAGACTGATTGTCGTTATGCTTTTTCAAAATGAGACAAACATCAAACATGCAAACATTTGCTTTTACTTTGGGAAACTATGGTCAGTATTTTTGCCGATTTTCTGACTCAGGGACCAAACCAATAACTGAATCATCGTCAATTTGTTTGTCCATTTTCTGCACTTCAATGATAGGCGAAAAAAGAAATTGTCAGGTTAATCGATTATCAAGCAAACTGTTAATTGCAACCCTAAAAGGAAGCAGCCATCTATGAAAAACCGTTTGAGCTTTTTTTTTTTAATCAAAATCCTTGATATCCAGTTTATGGGTCATGCTCTAGTTTACTATTAGTCCTCAATATTAACAATTCAGCACACGAGTACTGTACAGTATATATATATTTTTTCGGGTACATTTGCCACCATGACAGCGCATTACGTCGTGTTTGCAGGAGTCCGAAGTGAAGTCATCATTGCTAAATGTTTACCCATTGAAAGACGTGCAGATAGGCTGCTTGACAAGCACCCGAAAGGGAAATATAAGATTTTGCGGAGTGACTTTGGCGTGAGTGCAGTTTTCCACGTTCCAGCTGTTGTCGACTTGCGCCCACCGTCGGAACCGTTCGACCATTTGCGAATTACATCGGCTGCAGGGGCGCTCCGGCGTTGTTCGTTCGTCAACGGACATAAAACTGCGGCGGCTAGAGGGAGGTGGGGGCGGTGTCGCCGGTTTGCCTCTGCCGAATGTCGGCTTTTATTCGTCGGGAGACGACAAGACAACCGTGAGCCAACACTTTCCCTTTAAAGCACAAACGACGCAGCGGGACAAGACGGGATTTGAAAAAAAAGGAAAAGAAGAAAGACGGCAAGGGAGGGAGGGCGAGAGGGAGGGTGAGGGGGAAAAAAAGAGAAAGATGACATCCCGGCCATTCAAACACCGAGGCGAAGCCTGGAACGGCGGCCGACCGGCAGGATCCTAGTCGGGGAGGAGCGCTACGCGAGGCCGAGGCTTGCATCCCGCGAGAAGGCCTCTCCTGCAGCTATCGCTAATAAATGTTTGCCAGCGTTTCCATTATTTGTGAGCATCTTCATCCTCCTCTTCTTCACTTCATCGCTACTTTGCATGCAGAACTTTATGACACCAGACAAACTACATAAAAGGCACAATTGGAGCAGGAATGACAGCCTGGGATTTTGGCGCATCTAATTTCACCAGGGTTGCGGGAAAATAGTCCACAAGGAAGAGGAACTGCGATTTCGGCAAACGCCGTCCAGCGGTGTGCAGTTGTTTTGACAATTTGTCATTTTTGAGTGACTGAACAGCAAGCGAGCGTTTATTGGTTTGTTACCCGGCCGAGGGAGCCTCCGGGCGGCCTGCAGCTTGCTGACTGCAGCATGGACACTTCGTGGAGCAATTTCCTCTTTCAGGTGAGAGACAAGTGCTTTGTTTCACTTACACTTGGGTTACGGCGAGGAGGGGGTGTGATAGAGAAGAGGTCACACGGGGGTCAGGATGTGAACCATCTGCCTTCTGCATCCAGGTGTCAGGAAGCGGGTGGGAGGGTGCATAGTAAACCTTTCATTTGTATTTGGTGCGCAACATAACGCGTATTTTTTATGATGGACATCGTGGTGCAGAGCTAAGTACATGGAAATCAATGTTTTCATTGAGTTATGACAGCATATTATTAATCGTAATATCACATATGGACCCTGCAAGTCACTTCGTTTGGGACACAAATCAATGCAAACATTGTGCCGTTATAAACATGACAAAATGTTTTTCGTGTCGCGCTCACTACAATGACGCTAATATGTATCACGACTGACATGACTTATTTTATGACACTAATAGTGCAATGGGACATTTGTGGACACGTATTGCTCCTACACCTGAAAAAAAAAAGTTTCACGTTAAAATGGGGGAAGTTTGACTTATTCATTCGGCAAAATAAAGCAATTCGTTCCGGTGCATTTGGTTTTTGCGTCTTCAAAATCAAAGTTCCTAGCTATGTAACGATGTTGATTTTTTTTTGATACTTAAAAAAAAAACAAGGCCAATTGTTTGAAAAGATTTGACATTTAAAAGACACCCATACTTACCTCGGGCCAGTGACCAATCCACCTGTCTCTCCTTCTGTCAATCTATTAGGGCTGCATCTTTTAATTGTCAATTATTTTGTAGATTAGTCTATGAATTGATAAAAAAGAATCAAATTTCAACCAGTTTCCATTCCTTAATTTAAAAAAAGGACCTTATTTGAAATTGACAGTACAGAAAATGCACAAATATGAATTGACGATGATTGAGTTCCTTGTTTGATTTTTAACATACATGAGAAAATGGGTAAAATTTTCGATAATTGCGTTCCATAGTAAAATCTGATGTTGGTGTTTGTTTGATGAGGTTTGTCTTATTAAAAAAAAAAAAAAAAAAGCAAAGAGAATCACTTGACTTTCACGGAGGACAACAGAAATCAGACAATATTTATTATTGGGAGGATGAAATACAGAGCATTAGGAAAATTTTTAATTAAGTTCTCTGAATGATTAATTAATTCTCAAAATAATTGTCTACTACTCTGAGAATCGATTAGTTGTTAATCGTTACACTTCTACTCTCTATCTGTCTTATCTTTGTGTCCACTTGTCGACAGACGCCGTCGACTCCGGGCCAGCAGGAGGCGCCCCTGCAGGCAGAGCTCCTGCCTGAGCTGAGCGGCTCGGCCCAAAGTCCATTGGCCGAGCACCTGGTGGCGCCACCTTCCACCGTGGACACGGCCGCCCTCAGTGAGGAGCCGCTACCCGGTGAGGGCCCAATAATTAGCTACGATGTAGTGGGGGAATGTATACTTTTTTTGCCCTCCCTGTGTCTAAATATCACACTTGCTGAATGTAATACGACCCCTCCTCTTTCCCCCCCAGTGAAAGTGTCTCCGCCCAAAGCACCGCGCCCCGCCCACATCTGCTCCACATGCAACAAGGAGTTCAAGAACAGCTACAACCTGCGGCGCCACCAATCGGTGCACACGGGCATCAAGATGAAGGACCGCGCCGCCCGCGACAAGGACGAGGCCGGCGGCATCGCCAAGGCGCTCCCCAAGCAGAGTATACCCCTCTCTCTCCTCCAGCTCACTCTGCCGTCGGAGCCCGCCACTCCTGACGCCCCGGACCCCCGGCCCGGCCAGCAGGTGACGGTGTCCGTCGCCCCGGTGACCGTCGCTATGGCGATGCAGCCGCCTCCACAGCCCGTCCCGTCAGCGGCACTGGTGGTGGTGGGTGCCGCCAACGCCGCCGTGGAGCAGGTGAGGAACTTGGACCCGCCCACCATTGGTTCCAATTTAGTAGAAAGTAGACCGAAATTATTTCAAACAATTCAAGAAGGCTGATTTACAAATGGCAAAATGAAAAAAATAAAAAGGCCGAGGCAACACTTAAGAAATGAAGCGCTCCCACCAATCAAACTCCCTTTGAATCGTATCGCGCCCAACGTAACGACATACGTATGGTATCATTTTTAATTGGAGAGATGCACTCCCCTTTGTTGTACAGAATCCCAGTCCGGTGGCCGCCGCCGCGCCCGCCAATCCCAGCGTTGCCGCCAACCAGGTGCGCAAGAACCACGCGTGCGAGGCATGCGGCAAGGCCTTTCGCGACGTCTACCACCTGAACCGCCACCGACTGTCGCACTCGGACGAGAAGCCGTACTCGTGTCCAATCTGCCAGCAGCGCTTCAAGAGGAAAGACCGCATGAGCTACCACGTGCGCTCGCACCAGGGCGGCGTGGAGAAGCCCTACATCTGCCCGCACTGCGCCAAGGCTTTCTCGCGGTACGGCCGCACACACGCACGCATGCATGCTTTGGATCACATCTAAAGGCTTCTGAATGGCTAAAATGGGCCACAGGGGTTCTCCTGGCTTGACTCCTCACCCAATTGTAGTGTTGTTTGTTTTGTCCTAGGCCGGACCACCTCAACAGTCACGTACGCCAGGTGCACTCCACTGAGAGACCCTTCAAGTGCACGGTAACAAATCCATCCCCGCTAGTGCCTCCCCTTCTCCAACCGACACGATTGTCTCATCACCCTGTGTTTGCCTGCAGACGTGCACGTCGGCGTTTGCCACGCGGGACCGCTTGCGAGCGCATCTAATTCGCCACGAGGAAAAGGTGCCGTGTCACATCTGCGGGAAGCTCTTGTCGGCAGCGTACATCACGGACCACATGCGGGTCCACAACCAATCGCAGCACCACGCCTGCCACCTCTGCAACCGCAGTAAGACACACACACACACACACACACACACACACACACACACACACACACACACACACACACACACACACACAGATACATATACTTGGCATTTGAATTCATTATAATGGGGGTGCTTGATTTAACCTACAAATAAAGGTTGGTTACAGAACAAGCTAAACTGTTAAAACAAGGTCCCGCTAAAATAAATCTCACCCAGGATGGAGATGTGTTGTAGAAATGACGTCGGCATTTCAATAGGGGCGCTCTGATGACGTGCCGTTTACGCTTTTCAGGCTTCACCACGCTGACGTACTTGCGGGTCCACGCGCAGAAGCACCACGGCCAGGAGTGGAAAGAGAGCGGCGGTGCCCGCGGGGGTTTTGGCGGCGCGGGGCCCGGCGGGGTGCTCCTGTGCCAGCTGTGTGGAGTGCAGTGTAAGACCACCACTCAGCTGCAGGGCCACATGGGCACGCACGCCAACCAGGCCGAGACCGACCCCACCGGTCCCGTGGGCGAAGCCCCGCCCGCCGGGGGGGGCGGCGCCGGCGGCGTGGGGCTGCTTGTGACTGACTGCTCCAGCATCAGCGCACAGACGCACAGCTAGCACACGCGGGGTGGCGTGTGAGGAAGGAACCCTTGATGACATCATGATGATGTCCCAATAATGACATCATTACAAACGGTGGGGAATTTGAAGTCTGAGTGCCATGAGGCCGAGATCGCTGCGACTGTGTCGGGAATCAATTTTACTCATGCCATACGCCATAATCACAACATAAGGATTTTTGTATAGTGAACCTAGATAGTTCCTAAAATGGCCACTGAAAATCGGGAATGATGAATGATTCCAAACGTGGGTGTTAATCTTTCATCATTCTCGACTCCCTGATAACGATATAAATATTTTTAGATACTTCAGTCAACAGTAAAGCGCCAAGGCACTACATCAGGCTGCTCAACTCACCTCAACATAGTTCCTTAGCACCAAGGGGGCGTCAAAGCACTACATGAAGCTCCTCAACTCACTTCAAGCCGGTTCCACTGAACCAAGATAGTGCCGAAGCACGACACCAAGGTCCTCAACACTATCACTAAAAGGAACTATCTCGGTCCACTATGTAAAAGTAGTTCGGTCAGTTTAGCTGATTTGGAAAGTCCTAAACATACAAGTGAATGCAAAAACTGCATGATTCCCGACTCCCTATTCACTACAAAGGATTTCAAGATGAATTTGTGTCGTACATTTCCTACGCTTTCTTGGTAAGGTGTACGTACTTGCTGCACATTCTAACAGCACTACCAAGTGTCCAACTCACTATATAGGTCAGCCAGTTGTGTTGAATAGTGTTAGCAGCAGCATTTCCCAACACATCCACAGACATATTGGCTTCATCGCACTTGTCCAAGTGGGATGGGGGCTGTTGATGACATCATTACGTGACGGCATTTGCCGTCAACGTGCAGCAAAGAAAACTGAGGCCAGGAAGAGAGTTAAAATGACTCTTGAGACTTTGTATAAATTTCTGTTTTTATCCAAAAAACATTCCATGAATTCTCATGTGTCAGTGTGACGGCACTGGGATTGTTCAGTGATGACGTCAGCGTGTGTGTGTTTTGCGTGCGTGCCTGCACTTTTTTTATATCAACGTTGATTGTGCTCAATGATGAATTTGACGTGTACTTTGTAGCTCTCTGCAGTGGTGCAAAAATATGGAAGTACATCTGTGCCATCCTACTTTCAATTGGAATTTCTCACACTGAATTTATTTACGTCTATATCAGGGATGGGCAACTGGCATGGGTCGACTGCAGTTTTAAATTGTAAAATTACCATTCACCAGTAGATGGCAGACATGTGTTGGTTGCACTCACACCAGATCTAATATCACCCTATATTGCAGGGGTAGGGAACTCCAACACACCTGATTCAATTGATTATGATCGTCCCAAGCTTCTACAGAACTTGCTGATGAGCTGATCGTTTGAATCGGGTGTGCTGAAGTAGAGCGTGATCTAAAACAGGCAGGATATGGCTCCTGAGGAACCGGAGTTCCTTACCCCTACTATATTGCAACTTAAGTAGGCCTAATATTTTTGTCCGATCTGGAATGGTATGCAGGGCAAACATAGCACCTGAACAATAACATTTTGAGTGAGTTGATATTTGTGGGGGGAAAAAAATGCACCATATGAGTTAGTTTGCTGTTAAGCAGTTTTGTGCTGCCCTTGATTCGTAATTTTTATGCGAGAGCCCTTTCTGGTGGAAAAAAAAAAAAGATAGTATGTGGTTATTTTGTGTTTGCTTCGAAACCTTTGTTTTTTTTAATAGTGGCTCTTATATACATGCATTGAGAAATGTATTATAAAAAATGAAACATTCAGAGCACGTATTTTGTCCATATTTCAAATGTCATTTTTGTCATACATCTGGTTAAGTGCGGCCCCCTCCACATTTATGTTGCCCATCCCTGAGCTGTGTATTCACATACGAAAAATTCTACATCTCCAAACATTCAATTAAAAAAAAATCTCAAAAAGGTCAGTTAAAAAAAAAAAAAAAACCAACAACAACAAAAATGCATCTGCAAAATGTATGTATAGTCTTCAGTATAAATTGCACCATCTCAGAAAAATTGTACAAAATGTAAAAATATTCCCCAAAAAATCTCAAATACAAAAACAATCTCTGTAAAGTAAATTAAATCTCGGAAAGGTCACTCAAAAAAATGTCCAGAAGATTCAACAACTTCAAAAATTGAGCATCCCCCCCAAAAAATGTAACGTCTAATTTGAAATAGAACCCCAGGTGGCTCGGATGTCCTTCCATCGAGAACTGTAATCCTTTCCCGTGTTCGTGCATAGTGATGATGATCGTCGAGTGTAATAAATGCCCTAAAGTTAACTTTGTGAGTCGTTCATGTCGCTAAGCTAACGTTAGCATCACGCTCGCCCAAGTGCACCTGACTGCCGCCGCCTCCCCCCCCACCCCCATTCGGGCTCCGCTTCGTCCCAGTCGCCGGCCTCGCCAGCTTGAAGCGGGCTGCAGCAGCAGGCTAACGCAGCTGCTGCTGCCGCTGCCAACGCTTCCACTTATTTCCTTCACTTGACGGAGCTTTTTTTGGAGGGGACAATTTGTCCGACCATTTGGAGGCCTTTAGATGCCGAGGTTGGCTAGCTTAGAGAAGCTAGCAGCGGGCTAGCTGCTCTCTGGGCTATCATCATCATCATCGCTGTTAAAGAACTCGTCTTCGCTCTTCGCCCCCATTCAGCCCTTGACGTGTGCTGTCGCGTCTACCTTGAGCGGTCCTTCTTATACCCGTGGAGTTGACAGCAACTTGTGCGCGGTTGGCGTGTTTTTTTTAAATTGGTGTTGTTTTTATGTAGGTCAATGTCGCCGAGAGATGTGGGTCATCGCCGCTTAGCAACACGGCTAACTGCTAACTCAGAGCGTTGTTTTTGTTTTGATTTTTTTTTTGTTAGCCCAAAATAACACAGCTAACAGTTAGCTTGTTAGGAACCCGACTAACTGCAAACTAAAAGTTAGCAGTTAACTAATAGTTTTTTTTGTATATATTTTTTGTTAGCTCAGTAACCGAGCATATTTTTAGCTTCTAGCAATACGGCTAACTGTTATCTCAATCAGACGGTGTTAGCTCATAGTTTCGCATCTTTCTTTTGCATAAAGAGTAACTCGGCTCAATCTGAACTCCTTAGCAACACGGCTAAGTGTTAACTCGTCGTTTCTGTATCTTTATTTAGCTCATAGATACTCAGCTAAATGTGATTTCCTATGCAGTGTTATTTCCTTATCAACACAGCAACCCCCAACTTTTAAGTTTTTTTTAAATAATTGTTTTCTCCCAAAATAACATCAACTATGTCCTTTTGATTTACATTGATATATAATTTTATTTTATACCCATTTAAAATATTAGTTTCTCCTAATTCTGACACTGACTTTTAGTTCTAGCGTTTAGCATTTAGCTGCATTAATCAAAGTGTTCATTTAAAAAAATAATAACACCTTTTAAAAAAAAAAAATTGCGCGATTAAATGTAAGCCGTGGCACCTTGGCGGAGGTGGTGGGTCATGTGCAGCTTGCAACCGTGACCCCTCTGCGTCTAGCCAGCCAGCATTTTGTGCAAGAGAAAGTGGAGGGGCAGCTCCAAGAATGGCCTTCCACGGTGCAGGCCGCCAAACACTCTGCGGTGACCTGTTCTCTGGTCCCGACTTGGCCCACAAGTACTTCTACGTCAATTCGTCTTGCGGGGCCCCCTCGGCCGCCCTCAGCGCCACCCCATGCGTCAGCGGACCTCCCGCTGCTCCTGCCGGGACCCCCCGGCACCCAAATGCCCTTGGAGGCAGTGCAGGCGGGGGGGCCGCTGTGCCACAGCCGTACAGCAACCCGGCCAGTGAGGTGCCCAGCCCAGCCGAGATGGAGCCCGATCGGCCCATTGGATATGGAGCCTTTGGTGTGGTCTGGTAAGGATGCGCGGCGTCAGCCAGACATGATTGAGTCCATTTTCATCAACATTGTGTGCGTGTAAGGCAGGGAATTCAAACTCAGATATTGCGCGGGCCACATTTTAGTTAATGTTTCACTTGGAGGGCCGTTATGACTGAAACCATATGGAAGTCAAGAATAACTGTTGATTCAAAAGTTACTATCATGAGAGGTTTGGTAACAAGAAAATTCTTAGAATCCTGTATGTCTCTTATTTATTACATATGAGAATTAAAAATTTTGGTAGACCTTTTAGAAAGGATCATGGAAGTTGACATGTTTGAGCTGCTTTCGCGGGCCACATAAAATGATGTGGCGGGCCAGATCTGGCCCCGGTGGTGTAAGGCCTTGTTTTAAAAAAAAAAAAAAAAAAAAATTTCCCCTTCCCCCTTAACACACCTCAGACCAAAATTGTCGTCAAAGCTTTGCACAGCAGCAAATATTGAAATCATTAACGCAAATTTCCGGCATCGCGTTGGCGTGCATGAAGCCTCATACGTCATCAGCACATGATCACAAATGTTTGATCCAGGCCTTTGATACATTGTTCCGAGTAGTCTGTCTCACTCGGTTGTCACGGTCTTCAGAGTTACGTCCCATCTCTAAGCCAGATCAGAGAACTCTATACCCCGCCGCCCGCCCAAAAAAAAACCCCCCATGTCTGAGCTCGCCATTGGTCCATTACAGGTTAAATGCTTTTACCGTATTTTTATAAAGTCAAGGTTTCAATAACTGCGCAAACTGTCTTGTCACCAGTAATATTTTCTTTTTTGTCTGAACTCAAGAAATCCCAGTCGATGAATTTAGGAACTGGATAGTACTTCAATTTCGGAGCATAGCTACCAGCAAATCGTGGTGGATGGGGCCACAAGACACATGAGCACAAAGGATAATTGTTATTTCTGGCCACCCCTGCTTGGCAACAGATGAACTAAGTGCTTTCACCACAACTGTGTGGTGTGGCAGGTCGGTGACGGACCCTCGAGACGGCCGCAAGGTGGCGCTGAAGAAGATGCCCAACGTCTTCCAGAACCTGGTGTCGTGCAAGCGTGTCTTCCGGGAGCTGCGTATGCTGTGCTTCTTCAAACATGACAACGTAAACGCACCGGCCTCGTTTTTGTAATGATGATGTCAACGGTGATGTCACTGACCGTCGTCGTGTTTCAGGTCCTGTCGGCGTTAGACATCTTACAGCCGCCGCAGATTGACTGTTTCGAGGAGATGTATCCTTGTTCATGCCGGTCGATTTTGCATCATATTGTCGGCGCACAATCTTTTTCTGTTAGCTTGCTTTACTGGGTCACCTTGACCCAGGTCATATTTTAGTATCCCAAAGAACAAAGAAAACCAATCAATATTGTTGATACAGCGTTAACTCCCATTACTAAATGTTTCATTGCAAATATGTGAAACCCACCAATTTATTGTATTTTTTTAAATTTATTTTTCGTTACTAAGAATTTTAATGTAAAATGGGGAATGAAATCGCTAATTTAACCTTCCCAACAAAAATTACTATTAAGCAATTTAATGAACATTTTTGGAACAAAACAACTTAGCACTACTTCTCCAATTGTCCTTCAAATTTCTGTCTTTTTGACTCATTACCCCTTGTGATTCTGAAGTCGACTTGTGAGGCCTTGACAGGAAGCGCAGCTACGTGATCACGGAGCTGATGCAAAGCGACCTTCACAAGGTCATTGTGTCCCCTCAGCCACTCACCAGCGACCACATCAAGGTCTTCCTCTACCAGATCCTGCGAGGTGATCATCCGCGAGCCCTTTCCCCCGTCCTCGGTTTTGTTGTGGCCTCTTGCAGATGACGTGCGACTGCTCTGTGCAGGCCTCAAGTATCTCCATTCTGCTGGCATTCTGCACCGCGACATCAAACCCGGGAACCTTCTGGTCAACAGCAACTGCCTGCTCAAGGTCCGTCCGTCCAGTCCATGCACTTGCTTCTTCTTAAATTCTAGAATGAAGCAATCATTTCGTGAGAGCCGTCTATTATTATTATTTTTTTTTGGCCAGCATTCAAAGAGAAAAAGTGCTGCAACATTTAAGTTGTTTTCATGTATGTTGAAAGACAGGATGCCCCAGCAAGTAATATATCCCCCTTCAAAAACGAACTTAACTTATAATTGCCTTTTACTTTGTACTGGTCAGATTTGCGATTTTGGACTGGCGCGCGTGGAAGAGCCAGACCCGTCACGTCACATGACCCAGGAGGTGGTGACGCAGTACTACAGAGCGCCCGAGGTCCTGATGGGCTGCCGCCATTACGGCTCGGCCATCGACGTGTGGTCGGTGGGCTGCATCTTTGCTGAACTGCTGGGCCGCCGCATCCTTTTCCAGGCGCAGAGTCCCATCCAGCAGGTGACCACCCTCAAATCGCCGTTGGTATCAAGATGCTCCCAAAAATAATGGAGAGATTAATTAATGATTAAAATAATTGTTAGTTGTGGTCCTAGTTTAATTGGCGCCTGATGACACGAGTCACCCCCTCTTTCCACTCCATAAGAACTTGAGCCACTTTGTTCGCATCAGCGTTATCTGAGGCAATTGTGACACATAGTTAGCTTGCTTGCTGTCCCGACACACCCAAGTGAGCAAGGGAGTTTCACTCTAGAGTGCCTCATTGTCATGTAAAAGTGTGCATGTGTCACGGAGAGAAGTCTGATGAAAGAGGGGTGTTCATATAGTCAGACCTGACAGTCACCATCTGGACTGGCGCTTTGTACCGAGGTTTCTTTATCATGCCCAGTTGTCACACCCTCCTCTTTAATGCTTCAAAAAAACCCGTGGCATACCAAAACCTAGGTTCTACTCTATATGTATTTCAAAAGCTTATGATCTTGAATTGTAACCTAAATTTGAAACACCAATTGAGGCTTAAAACCGTAATTTGAAACCCGTCCCCAAAGCCCAGTTTGAAGTCCCGTTCCAGGCTTGAAATCCTCTTTTGAAAGCTTCCATTGGTTGCCTAACGTGAGCTTGGTATGGTGCTCTTCAGCTGGACCTGATCACAGACCTGCTGGGAACGCCGCCGCTGTCTGCCCTGGCGTTGGCCTGCGAGGGCGCTCGGGCTCACATCCTACGTGGGCCACACAAACCCGTACGTCACCTTTTACCTTTGCCTTGTTGCCAGCTAACCGACCGACAAGCTCCAAGAGTGTCGGCTGCCTCCCCTTCCGCAAACGCCGATAACTGTGTGTGTGTGTGTGTGTGTGTGTGTGTGTGTGCGTGTGTCTGTGTGCCTATGTGTATGCGTTTGTCCGTGTGCATTTGCATTTTCAGCCGTCACTGTCGGTGTTGTACATGCTATCGGACGGCGCCACCCACGAGGCGGTGCACCTGCTGTGTCGCATGCTGGTTTTCGACCCGGTGAGTCAACGAGCTATCCGTCGCGCGCGAATTCGGCCGCCGTTGACAACAGTGTTCTGACAGGCCAAGCGCATCTCTGGCGGTGATGCGCTATCGCACCCGTACCTGGATGAGGGCCGCCTGCGCTACCACACGTGCATGTGCCAGTGCTGCTACTCAGTGCCCAGTGGACGCGTCTACACCCGAGACTTTGAGCCGGCCGCCGAACGGCCCTTCAGCCACAGCTCCGAGAACAGCCTGCTGTCCGTGTGGCAGGGCAAAGGTACGACTCTCCACAAAACACTCGCTTAATTGACCTCTTAGGTCACATGTGGCTGACTTATGCGTCATGTCTTTCCTTTCTTTCATGGATTTAATATGCTAAGAAAATCCTCCTACTTTTTGGAGGGAAAAAGTCCGGGAAAATGAGAGAGGATTTTCCGAGAGGTTTTGGTTCTTGTCCTTCTCAGAGCTGATCCATCGCTTCATCACGGAGCACCAGCAAGGCAAGCGAGTCCCGCTGTGCATCAACCCGCAGAGCGCCGCGTTCAAGACCTTCATCAGGTCAGTGCAATTCGCAGTCACTTGCCGTCATTAGCTGTATTTAGTGGTCAGTTGCATTGTTAACTTTATTTTTCACTAGCAGTCATTGGTAGTTGTTAGCTGTCACTAGCTAGCGGTTAGTCGTCCATCTAACCTGCAGCTTTGTGGTCCTCAGGTCCACCGCCTGGCACTCGTCCAAGGTGTCCCGCAAGGAGGAGAGATGAGCAACCGTTCCTTCCTCAAACGCTTTCTCCTCCTTTTTCTCCTCGCCGCCTCAACCAACCTTGATGTCCACTTTTCCCGCACGTCAACAAAAGAGAGTGCCGGCGACAGGCTCCGCCCAATGTGGCGGCATCACAGGTGCTGAGGACAGAAAGGAAAAAAAAAAGCTTCTGCTGCTGAAAAGAAAAAAAGTTTAGTGAGTAGAAATGTTGATTTTTGGTTGGCTTTAGCATTCTACACGCTCCATGTAGCAGAGTGTCGTATAGCACCCCTTCCTGGTGTCCACACACTCCTTACGCTCGGCAGCAGAGAATGCTGGGAAATCTTTCCACCGTCATTCCTTTTGCGTGTTTTGTTTTTAGGACAGAAAGTGCAATGTGTGTTCACGCAACGAGTGAATGTGAGTGTGTGCGTGTATTTGTGAGTTTTTAAGTTATTGCATAAGAATGGGCGCCTGAACTTGACGGCCCGCCCACACCCGCCACTACAGCGCCTTTCTTCTGGCCTCACTCGTCTCAGCAGTGGTGTTTCCTTTCTCGATATGTCCTGTGAGTATGGAAAGCCACTTGAGCATTTCCAACTAGTAAGCCCTCTCCTCACTAGTAAAGAACAACTGTCTTACTACTACTGTTTTTTTCCACTAGTGCCACTTTGGGCCTACTAGTACAAGCTTACGCTTTGTTATTGAAGGCATTTTGCCCACAATTTTCTCTTTTCTGGCCCCAAAACTTGTGTGACATGCGCAAAAATATACCAATTAGTGCTCATGAAATGGGTATAAAGTGTGCATCAAATACAAATTTGTGGCCACGAAAGTTTAAATTTGTGGTCACAAAATGTGGACTGAGAAGAGGTATTCATTTACAAAAAAAAAAAAACAAACCGAGATTGAAGATGTACTTTACAGCAAGCCTCCACAAACAGCGTGTCTCCTTTGTCGCTAATACTCGATTTCTGTGCTGCCTCTTCTCACCAAATTAGTCGGGCGATGATGCGCTGCAGAATGTGCAGTAGTAACTTGGAGGGGTGTGGCTCACGCGACCGGCGGCTAAGGAAACAGCGGCCAATGACGCTGACCACTACTATGTGGATTTCACCTGCTAAATCCAGAGTCTCTTAAGTCCAGGTTTAGCTGTACTGACAAATTGGGCGGATCTAAAATCTAAAAAGATGCCTCGCTGTCATCTACTGGCGGTTATGTATCATTAAAGTTGTTTCCAAACTTTAAATTCACAGTAGGGCAGCTTCAGATGGTTGTAAAAGGGAATTGATGAGTATGCTCGTCAATGGCAGGGAAAGACCCAAGCAGGATATCAATGACATAAAATCAGTGCTCAAGGGAGTTTCCGCATACAAGCAAATAAATGCCGGCGCGGCTCTTGTTCCTGTTGTGATCTCACCACGCCGCCGTGAACGCGCCAGAAGGCAGGTGGGAGTGCCACAACGTTCCAGAATCCTCTGTCTGCTTCTCCGTATGCACTTGAGCGGCTAAGAAAGATGATGAAACAAATTTTTCATCAAGTCTTTTGCATTCGAAGAGACGCCTCCTCGGAGGCGGAGGCGTGTTTGAGGACACCCGTGAATATGCCGCTTCCACCGTTCCTTGGCCACTGCAGGAACTTTTGCCAGGAATCTTCTGGATCTCAGGAAGTTGAAATGCCTGCAGAGGCCCCCAACCAGTGTCAACTTCTCATCTTCCCTCCTCCTGATTTCATGTTTGCTTTTGTCTAATTTCCCCCACCCACCACTTAGCGAGTGTGTGACTATAATGCGATGTGTTTGCGTGCACGCTTTTATTTCTTGTGCACCCGCATACTCACGTGAACTTTGACAGGTTCTTGAAGGCTATCACAAATGTTTTCTTTTCCCCCTTTGGTGAATTCGAACCACTGAAATCACTCTTACTCCGCCCACCCCGCCCAGCCAAAAAGTCAATTGTGTATAAAAGGATGTCTGCCGTTCCAAATGACTGTTTACAGAGCCCCAGACTTGACATGGGGAAAAAAATATTGTGGCCAATATAATTGCAACGTGTCTATGAAATGCCTAATTATGGCCATGAAATAGGTTACTAGAAGTTTATTGAACATGTTGATTCAAAAAAAGAGAAAAAAAATGGATTCTGTAATCCAAAAATGAAATTCTCAACAATAAAACAATGAGCTGAACATGAATCACACTTTAAAAGGTCATTAAAAACATTTTCAATGCCAGCTCCTACATTTGCAGATATCGTTTGCAGTAACCAAAGTCTCTTTCGTTAACTTAAGTTTCTATCAAAAACTTTCATACAAAATAATTTGTGGCCACGAAATACAAAATGTTGGTAACAATATACCAATTAGTGACCACAATGTCATCTTTTGTGGCCATAACATGGGTTGAACGTTTGCACGAAATACTAATTGGTTCCCACAAAATGTGTCTCTAATGGGCTACAATATACTAATTTGCAGCTAAGAATTTATTTATTTTTTTGTGGCCACGTATGTGTAAAGTAGGCTAGAAATTTGACCAATTCGTGGCCCCCAAAAAAAGAAAAATGTGGTCTTCACATACTAATTGAACAACGCAGATGGCTTGGTAAGCAAATGGAGTGCACCTTTTGCGAGAAACTGCCATTTGAGGTTTCTACAGGGGGTACGCTCGATTTGCTTACTCTGTAACGGTCCACGAAAATCATTTTGCGGCCACAATTGAGCATTTTATTTTTTTTTTTTTGCACCTGTTGTATGACTATTGTGGCCACGTTTTAATGAATTTTCCCCCCCCCCCAATCATGTCCGTGGCCGCGTACCTTTTGAAGTAATTATGAAGTGTATTTTTAGCTGGTTAGCGCTATTCTGTCAACGGAAGGCCAAGCGGCTCGCCGTGAAACATGGAACTTTTCGGACTTTGCCGCTCGGCTCTCTCGGTTGGCATGTTTGTTTACTGGTGTTGATTCAGTATGACGCTCATGTTTGAAAAAGTGTTTTAGCTGACTTGTTTTCTTGTTTTGACAAATACTTGAAGTTAGCGTAGAGAGTGATGATCAATAAAAATGACACTGGAAGACCTTTGCCTTTTTTTTTTAAATTTCTATGATCAATCAAAACTACTACTACCACCCTAACTAAAATGAAAATGTTTTTTTGTTTTTCAGTTTTATAAACAGCAGACTCGATGTATGTTCAGTTCCACAATTGAGCATTCAATTTGGGGAAGATTGCACTCAATGGTTCAATTAGAGACATGAAGGTTCAAGTCAACGAACGCCACAAAAATCCTCCCATCCAAGTCAAAGCTGATTGGGCCGCTTGAGTTGCTTCATGCAAATCCATGCAAACGAGGCACTGATTTCTCACACGGCAGCTCTCTGATTGGCCGAGACGGCCTGCCTTCCACCGCCCCTCCCCAACCTCATCTCACCCCCAAGTGGTCATGACAGGTGGCCACCTTAAGCCGGGCTCACCTGATCACACACATGCATACACACACACACACACACACACAAGACATGCAGAAATGTTGGGCCTGATGTTTGCAGGCGTGCTTTTTTTTCCAGGACTTTTCCTACTCTTCAGTCATTCTCTGAGGATCCTGATGGGATGGAACCAGGCTGATGCCATCATCGTGTCAGCACGGTCAGAACGCACGCCTGTACACACACATGCATACGCAGGTACTGGCACTCCTAAGTACAGATAATCCGTTAACGTCTTCAGTGTATCCCACATTGTATTTTGAATCCCAAGTTAGCATTGGTCCCTTGAGAAATGAGTGAGAGACCTGAATTTTTTTTATGTGTTTTGGCCAATATTTTTTTATTTTTGCTTTGACGTCAGAGCAAAAAACTGAGCTCGGATACTGTATGCTGGGAGTGAACTCAAGTCACTTCACAAAAAGCAACAGTTTGGCAAGTAGTGAACAATTGTCCAAAAAAAAAAGGCATCCAGTAGTTTATTGCCACTCCCAGCTGAAGTTTACTCTCATCTCAACACAAACAAACAACTTTAGCTATTTTAATGCTAGCACATAATGAGAAACAGTTTTGTTGAGCTATGATAATCATTAGCATCTTTTGTGGCCTTTGAGCAATGGATATTTGAACACAGTGGAGCAACATTTTTAGACAGACAATATCATGCTACTCACTCATATATTCTTTATCCTTTGCAAAAAAATCAGCCGTTTGATTGCAGTTTATTGGGGCACAAAACCTGTGCCCAAATTCGGAGGCTGTGTTCACCAAATGCTGGTTTTGAAGCACCCCCCATCCCCCACTCAAAAAAATGAAGTTATATCCGCACACACACACCCGTAAATCATCTGCGCTGACATCTTATTGTCTTCACAGCTTCGTGTCGTCTGTCCAGGCCATCATGGCGGCGGCGGCCGGATGTGTCATCGCCTCGGCGTGCCGGCGCAACCTCCTGG
Organism: Hippocampus comes; assembly: GCF_001891065.2. Lineage (NCBI taxonomy): Eukaryota > Metazoa > Chordata > Actinopteri > Syngnathiformes > Syngnathidae > Hippocampus > Hippocampus comes. The sequence continues at coordinate 1,582,862 of NW_017805134.1, read as the reverse complement.
ATGACAGGTGAGGTTGGAGCAGCGCCAGGTTCATGCAGCACAGGTGGTGAAGCAGCATGAGTATCATCGAGGACACATGAGGGTGTAGCAGCATCAAGTTGTCGTTTGCGTGTGTGTGTTCAAATCTATACACTAAGTGTGTAAATGTGTAAATGTGTGTGTGTGTGTGTGTGTGTGTTGCAGCCGTTGGTAGTGTAATCTCCTGGCCAATATATGTGGGTCTCTTGCTAATCCCGGAGGTTGGTAGGAAAATGGGCGTGGCCAATTTGGTGGCTCACCTTTGACCTCACATGCAAAGGGTAAATAATTTGTTTTGCAAATGAGGCGTCTTGCAGTTTGCTCCCGTGACCAAGTGCCAACCAATCCACTGATTGTCAAAAAAGTGACCTCACATTGGTTTGCGACCAGTCCATTATGTGGCGACTTGTGTCTTGTGACCAATCTGCTGCTTTTCAACATGTCTTCATATTGACTTGCGACCAATCTATTGTTTGTGTACATGTGACCAGACTTTAGTTGGCGACCAAGCCTTTGTTGTCGATATTTACTACTCGAGGTGGAGAAAATTTCCGATTCTTAGATGCATCGTGATTCAGACGTGGATGAATGTGAATCGATTCACTCACGTCCACATGTCGATGATTTAAATACTGTATGTTAATTAAAGTAATACCTGATGTTCGAAATAATGCAGAACTAAGAAGCATGTGTGCGCGTGCGTTTTCGCAGGCACTGGCTGACGGACGCCTACATCACGTTCGCCGCGCCCTATTTTGTGTACGACCTGTACGCCATGTTCCTGTGCGACCGACACAGGCACGAGGTCAAGGGTCACGAGGACGAAGGCGGCACGCGGAGCGCGCCCATCTTGGCCTTCGTGCGGCGAGAGAGTTTGATGGTGTTGCATCATGTCTTCATGGTGGTGTTTTGCTTGCCCGCTTCTCTGGTAACTGTGGCAGCACTTAGGCCCCTCCCACTTCATTTTGACATCTTCAGCTCTGTGTGTGCGTGTATGTGTGTGCGTGTCAGGTGTGGAGGCAGGGCAAAGGTGACTACTTCCAGGGTCTTGTGTTTCTTGCTGAGCTAAGCACGCCATTTGTGTGTCTTGCCAAAGTGCTCATACAGGTAAGTTTGTGTGTGTGTGTGTCAGTTTCTGTTTCTGTTTGTGTGGGTGTGTGCCTGTGCCAGTGTTGATGATAATTGAGATGTGTCATCGTCTTGTTGTGACATTTGCAGTTGAAGCGCACTGACACGCTGGCCTACAAAGTGAACGGCGCTCTGACACTCTTGGTCTTCTTGGGTTGCCGTGTGGCACTTTTTCCGTATTTGTACCTGGCCTACAGCAGGTGATGTCATCAACACACAACCAATCACGTGTCGCCAATAGTTTACCCAAAAAAGAGAAAACAAACAAAATGACACCTTGTTAGAGGACATTGGAAACAACCATGACTTACTCTTAAAAAGAGTCTGCTTAGCGTAATGTGCACCACCACCATTCAAGCAACAAATATTTCTACACAAACAATACACGTAGACAATGTCACCATACTCACAGGTAGATATTCTTTATCCTCTGTGAAGATTGACTAATATTACTGCAGCTCACCGAGTCGGTAAGCATGACACAAAAACACTCACTGATAAGAACTGTTGAATTCTTTACATTCATTTAATGATTTAATGATTCATTTCATGTTTTTATAATGTGGTGTTAAAAAAAAAAAAACAAGCGTTTCCCCCCCAAAATTCTATTTTAGAAGGCTTAACAGATGAATAGGATTGACATTCATTTCAGTGGCAAAAGGTGTAAGTTTTTTGTGTTTCAAGGCACCGCGAAAAGGATTGTAGTGGATCTTGAAGTCCACAAAATCAAAACGCTCTTGTGATGCTGTGTTTGAGCTTCAGGATTCTTCTCACAACTTCAGGCAAAGTTCCCCTCAAAACTTTTTCCATTCCATTTGAAGTGAAACTGAAGCGCAACTTGACATCGTCCAAAGTTGATGCCGTCCTTAAATCTGCTCGCACAAAGCTCAAACAAAAGCACAGGGATGTTTTCTTGCTTCAGCTGTCGTCATTTGCTCACTTATTTTTTTTTTTTTAAACGGTTCCTTTCTTTTGAGAATTGACTATTTTCAAATCTCAAATCTTACTTGTCATGGGCTAAAAAAAACTTTTGTAAAGTGATTGAAAACATTTGAATCCCAAGTAAGGCCTTGATTTTCGGCAGTTATGAACCTTCGATTTTTTTTTTTTTTAGTTCAGACAAATGTTTCTTTTCCAGTCAAGATAGTTCCGATGCTTTTTCAATGAGCTTCTTTCGTTGTGTGTGGTGGTGCTGAAAAAAAAAAGTGAGAGCTATATGGCCCACTCTACAAAAATCCTTTTGTAATAATTTGGGAGTCAGGGGACAAGTGAATAATTCATCCCGACTCCCATATCACCGCAAAAGGATTGTGGGTGGACTTTTCTGAAATCATGGCGGTCCACCACATGCTGGCTCATGGAGGGATTGTGAAGTCTTTTTGCCTCGCAGCTACGCGTCCATCCCTGTTCACCAGGCGGTCCTGGGGGCCCCGTGGCCGTGCACCCTGGGGGCAGGGTTTCTGTGGCCCCTGCAGATCTACTGGTTCTGGCTCATGTGTCAGCGGGCGCGGCGCGTTCTCGCAGAAAGTGGCAAGCCGCCATTGGGGAAATGAGGATGAGTCTTACGTTGAAAGGTACAACAGGAAATGATGTGTGGTTGAAGGATTAATTGACAGATGTTGTTCAAAGCAACAAAGGAAGATGGGACTAGAGGGACTAGAAAGGAAGAAATTCAAATATGAAATGTAAAAGTTCTTTGTGTTGCTTTTCAAGTCAGTCACTGTTGCTCTTGGGTGGTTTTCCTCCAGACTTCCTGTCCGGAAATAAACGTGGCCTTCACGTTGAGTTCGTCATCCAGCAAAACAAAGTCTGCAAAAAAAAAAAAAACTTTGATAAAACAGTCATCTATCTAAAAGAAACTGATAAAACATCAAGTCTTTAATCCATTTATCGATGTATTGATCTATCATACTATTGATCTTTATCCAATCATCAATCTGTTGCTGTAACCGTTCACATTGATCTATCCATTACTATTCATATTTCTATTGATGGACAGTAGATCGAAAAAGTCGACACCCCTGGTCATATTTATTGCATATGATACGTCTTGTAATCTTTCTATTGATCTAACTATTGATTTATCTATTGATGGATATGAAGAGGGGGTTATAAATGCGGTCATTAGAAATAGATTGTCGTATGTTTGTTTGTATTTTAGATTGCGTTTCTTGATGGCGTTTTTTTTTCCCCCTCACTCACAGTAGATTTAGATTTCTTCAAACAGTTCCTTTCAGGGGCGACGGTTCCGACGTGATGTTTTGCTATGAGATGTTTATTCCCTCCATTGACTAGTTTTGTGATGGAAATAAAATGCTGACAGCCTGAAAACTGAGCCAAAAAAGCGAACTGACCTGCGTGCGAGCCAAAGTCGAGCGTCCCTTTGCTCTGGCTAATTCCCAAAAGTTGCGCAGGATGCAGCGACGCCGCTTCAAGGGCTTCTTCCACACGGCAACCTAAAGCAACACACAACTCGGTCACCTTCCCTCCTCTTCCTTTGCGCGGGTGTGCGTGAATTCTGACCTGTGGCGTGTTTGAAATGTCTGACACACATGTCCATGGTGGCGATGCTGCCGCTCAGCGTCTGCGTCCCTGCAAAACAAAAAAAAAAAGTCAATGTAGTGCCCACAGACTTGAACCAATTCAAGAATTGGTGAGTTTTTGTCAAAAGTACTCCAGCAAACATGCAAACTCCTCCACCAACGTAGTGACAGAAAGAAAGAAAAAAAAATAAGTGTGAAATATTGCCAAACTCAAATTGTAGTTTTATTTTTGCTCCAAAATTGCAGGACAACTTTATTTTTATTTTATTTTATTTGTTTATTTATTTATTTCTTACAAAAATTGTTTTGTTAAAAGAATACAGTAAGAAAAAAAGCAATGGCTAAATGTTAATATGTTAAATTAAAATACCAAAAAAATGCTTCTTAGTTCTGCATTATTTAGAACATTCGGTATTACTTTAATTAACATATTTAAATAATCGAAACGTGGACGTGAGTGACAACAACAGTTTTCACTTCCATTCGCTCATTCAAAAACATTTTTCATTGACAGAAAAAAATGAAAGCAATTTGTAGAAGTGAGCAATTTTTGCTGTCTTAACTAAAAAGAAGTATGATGTGGTGCTGCTATTTTGGGCGCTCACCAGCCACGTAGACGTGCAGGCCGCAGATCTGGACGTCCTGCTGGCCCAGCTTGTGCCGGCCCGGCCCGAGTCCCATGGCCGCAATGGCGTCCGTCACCAGCACCAAACCTATACACACCCGCACAAGACGCCATCTCATTATGATTCACTCCGGTCTTCACTTGGTTCCTTTCGGGAATGCTGAGACGACAACACAACAGTACTTTATCCAACTAGTGAACCACCAGTAAAAATATCTGCTTGTGTGAAAGTCGAAAAATCATAGCTGGTGTTTCCCTTCTCGCCTGTTACTTGAGAGAGCCTCCTCCCCACCTTTGCCGACATAAACGACAAAGCAACCAATTCAGAGTTCATGCTCATTATAATTAATCACATTCATTTGAGAATGGCTTTTGGAGGGGGGGGGGGGGGGGCGGTCGTTTTTTGGGGGGGGGGTCTCGCCTGACCCGGTCTGTTGTGTGCGCGTTTACCGACCTTTGGGGTGGGCTCGGTGGGCGATGCGCAGGGCGGCGGGGTTGGTGTGGATGCCATCGGCGATCATCCCGTAATAAACACTGCGTCCCGCCGGGATGTGCTCACTGGTTAGCAGGCCCACGATGCCCGGGTCCCGATGATGGAACTGGACCGCACCACAGAAAGTCGCTCAGATACGTGCTCGTCAACCCCACCGCCCCCTCCCAACGGCCCTCCCCCACCCCCTTAGACCAATCAAAACCTCTCCAAAGAAGAAGAACTGTCTAATCGCCGAGATGCTAGTCTGGTGCTTCGGGGACGTACCGGCAGCATGGCGTTGAAGAGGTGCGTGATGAAGGAGGCACCGTGGCGGACGGCCTCCTCGGCTTGCGACAGGTTGGCCACTGAATGTCCCAGCGACACTGTCACACCCCGCTGGCACAGCTCGCTCACCGCCCATCGGCTGCCCTCCAGCTCAGGAGCCAGTGTCACCAAGGCCACATTGTCCAGCCCGCCATAGACGTCCATCAGGTCCGCCATGACCGTGTCAGGCCCTGAGAACGTGCGCAGGAAGCGCTCGGGGTGTGCGCCCTTTTTCTTGGCGCTGATAAAGGGGCCCTCCAAGTGGACGCCTACACAGAAAAAAAAACACCCACATACAGTATAAACTCGGCTGACAGTTCCTGGCGCCGACACAACAAAAGGGGAGCTCACCGAGGACGCCTGCGCCATGGGGGCCGCCGTCCTGCACTTTGATCTGAGGTAGGACCTGAAAGACACAAGGGATTGGGGTTCATTATGATGTCCAATTGATTGGCTCCGCCCATGGTGATAGTTGGCGTCGTCATGACCTTGTGGTAGATGTGCGGTGGCGACGTGACCAACGTGGGACAGAAGGATGTGACGCCGTGTTCCAGAAGCTTCTGGGCCACCAAAGAGATACCGGCGCTGACGTCATCGGAGGCCTGAGAGAAGTCCACGCCGTAACCTCCTGTGGGGTGAGTGCACATCACTGCTGTCAGCCGCACGCACATGCACGAGTAACAACAGCGAGACTCACTGATCCCACCGTTGATTTGCACGTCGATGAATCCCGGCGCCACGATAGCGCCGCCGCAATCCACCTGATTGTCGGCATACGCCTGCTCGTCAAAGAAGAGCTTCTCCGGATCCAGGATCTTCCCTTCGCGCACCCACAGGTCCTCACTGCACGCCACACACACACACACACACACACAGATCTTCCCTTCACGCACCCACAGGTCCTCACTGCTCGCCATACACACACACACACACACACACACACACACACACAAAAAGTTGGTGATGTTGAGCAGTGGGGGTTGAGCCTGAAATGCTCGAGATTGTTTCCAGGCCAAAACTTAACACAAGCTTTTGATAGAGCTGGGCCTCTCAGAAGGCAGCAAACATTTTTAGAGAGAATTTTCATGCAAAAAAATAGCACTCAACTTGGGCTGCAAAAAATGATATGTCTTCAAATTCAATTGAAAGTCAGATGGCCAAAAAAAATGTTGATTGAGCGCTTGCTTCCAAAAATTCAAAGTCAGATGGATTAGATTCGCTGTGTGGAAATATTTGTGTATGAGATGCAAGCATGCTTCGCTCACTTCTGCAGCCGATGGTCCCGCAGGATCCTGCAGTTGAGCAGTTGTGTGATGGGCGCCTCTGACACCGATTTGTTGGACGGCATGTCGGAAGTCTGAAAAATACATCAAATATCATCTGGTCGTCCTTTCACATCTCTGGCTAACATACTGTCAACTTTTCCGACACATTTTCAAATAACCTTTAGCAACTAAATAACGCATCTGGTCCACTTTTTGTAAGTTACAATTGTTGTGATGATGATTAACGTATGAGAGTGAATGTTTGGAGAGAGATGACACCGAAGCAACTATCTTATCACAGAGACTTTGCCCCCTGGTGCTCTTCTTCTTCTTGTTCGTGCATTCCACACGCGCGCACGAGCCAAACAAGTCAAATGAAATTAACGGAAAACCGAGGAGCCAAAAGTGCTCCTTCAAAGTAGCCATTTGCGTGCCTATTTGTCGTTTAAAGACGTTAAAAGTAGACGAAGACACGATCTGTGGAAGGTTTATCCAAGTGGTATTAATTCGGCCAAGTTTCAAAACGCCCCCCCCCAAAAAAAAAACAAAAAAAAACGGTTTCGATGCGGAAAAGTCAACTTTGGTGTCATAAATACAAGCAAAAAGATTCGACTGCATTCCTAAAATGTATGGTGGATGTCAACGGCTTTCCGCTTTGACGCCTTACCCGATCGACTTCCGCACTGAATCTTTTCCGTCTCCAGTCAGCCAAAAGACAACAAAAAAATAAATTGAATTAAGTAGAAGCACTTTTTGTCGACTTCATTTTTTTTTTTTGCTCCTTGGTGAAACGGACGCAACTCACGTGAATCGGAAGCTGATGCAGTCACGTGACCAAGCAGATCAGCTGACAACAATATTAACAATTATTTTTATGTTACATGATTACGAATACATATTTACAAATAAATTAAAGTATTTTAAACCCGTTAATGAAAAAATAAATTAAATTCAAATGTCCCCCGCCCCTCCCCCCCAAACCAGAAAGTAGAGGCGTTTCCGCGTCACGTGACCAAGCAGATCAGCTGACAACAATATTCACAACAATTATTTTTATGTTGCATGATTACGAATACATATTTACAAATAAAGTATTTTAAACCCGTTAAGGAAAAAAATAAATTCAATTCAAATGTCCCCCGCCCCTCCCCCCCAAACCAGAAAGTAGAGGCGTTTACGCTG
>NW_017805134.1:1572150-1574942 GCF_001891065.2 Hippocampus comes | reverse complement strand
GTCTGACTGTGAGTGTAAATGTGACACGTAAGACAAACGCAATATTTTAGGTCTTTCATTGACTCTTTTGTGGGCGCTGACGTCAGACGCGTACTCTTTTGTATCAGCCATTCACGACGGCTTAACCTCGGCCCGGCTCTCCGGCGGCCCCTCGGGGTCCCGATGACCCGATCCCCTAATCTTCTGCCGGGAGGGACGCACTGAATGAACACTGCCTTTTTTGTAGTTCGCTTGTTGACTTGCAAAATGCACGGCGAGGCCTAGGCAATGTCGCCAAACGTCACTTGGACGACGTGTCAGTCACCCGCTCTAACTTGCATGTCATCTGACTACTTTTTCAGATTGTTTTGTGTGTACCACAGACAGCACAAATACACCGTGTATCACACACAGCATATTTGGCACACACCAACATCATGTGTACACCATTCACGGCTTACAGAATGTCCATACCCAATACAGCATATACATCAAAGTAAACAACGCACCTTTCGAATTTGTGCAGTTTGTTGCCTATATAGTAGACCATTCGAGCACATATACAAGATGTAGCTCATATTGGATACATAGTATTTATACCATAGCTCGAATAGGACATACTGTCGACACATTCTCCACATCCATTGTTTGGTACACGACACTTTGTATAATGTGCATATGCCTTACGATGATGCTCCTGATGCGTGTTTGCTTTCATGCACGGCGAGGCCTAGGCAATGTCGCCAAACGTCACTTGGACGACGTGTCAGTCACCCGCTCTGACTTGCATGTAATCTGACTACTTTTTCGGATTGTCTTGTGTGTACCACAGAGAGCACAGATACACCGTGTATCACACATAGCATATTTGGCACACACCTACATCATGTGAACACCATTCACAGCTTACAGAATGTCCATACCCAATACAGCAGTGATTCCCAACCTTTATTGAGCCAAGGCACATTTTTTTTAAGTTTGAAAAATCGCACGGCACACCAACAACAAAATTGTCACAAAAAGAGAATATATTTGTCAGTTTCCTACTTTTTACCATCTAACAGAAAGTCATTTATTTGTTCTTGCTGTCACTGTAAATTGCTGGCATAGATAACCGGACAAAGATACATTATTTGTTGTTAATAAATCGTTTTCTTACCAATTACGTGAATTTTGGTTCGTTCCCGCGGCACACCGTTAGAGCTCTCGCGGCACACTAATGTGCCACGGCACACTGGTTGGGAATCACTGCAATACAGCATATACATCAAAGTAAACAACGCACCTTTCGAATTTGTGCAGTTTGTTGCCTATATAGTAGACCATTCGAGCACATATACAAGATGTAGCTCATATTGGATACATAGTATTTATACCATAGCTCGAATAGGACATACTGTCGACACATTCTCCACATCCATTGTTTGGTACACGACACTTTGTATAATGTGCATATGCCTTACGATGTATAGCTACCGATGCGTGTTTGCATTTGGGAGGAAAAACATCAACAACATGGCAGATTTCATGACCTCCGTGACCAGACTAAATGCCCGCTTGCGTTTGCTGTCACACACACAATAAAAAAAATTAACAGTGACTGCCCTGTGACATTATGAATATGCTGGACTTGTTAAGCTCTACGATCAGTGTTTGTGACCATACACCCTTGCACTTTCATCGATGCAACCTTAGATAGTCGTTTTCATTCGTAGTAGTAGTTCCTCCCACGTCATATCAAGTAAGTAAATTGGCTAGATGCAGTGATTCCCAACCTTTATTGAGCCAAGGCACATTTTTTTTAAGTTTGAAAAATCGCACGGCACACCAACAAACAAAATTGTCACAAAAAGAGGATATATTTGTCAGTTTCCTACTTTTTACCATCTAACAGAAAGTCATTTATTTGTTCTTGCTGTCACTGTAAATTGCTGGCATAGATAACCGGACAAAGATACATTATTTGTTGTTAATAAATCGTTTTCTTACCAATTACGTGAATTTTGGTTCGTTCCCGCGGCACACCGTTAGAGCTCTCGCGGCACACTAATGTGCCACGGCACACTGGTTGGGAATCACTGCAATACAGCATATACATCAAAGTAAACAACGCACCTTTCGAATTTGTGCAGTTTGTTGCCTATATAGTAGACCATTCGAGCACATATACAAGATGTAGCTCATATTGGATACATAGTATTTATACCATAGCTCGAATAGGACATACTGTCGACACATTCTCCACATCCATTGTTTGGTACACGACACTTTGTATAATGTGCATATGCCTTACGATGATGCTCCTGATGCGTGTTTGCTTTCGGGAGGAAAAACATCAACAACATGGCAGATTTCATGACCTCCGTGACCAGACTAAATGAGTCGGAGGTCAAAGGTTGGGCCTCAAAGGCGCATGGAGGACATTGAGCTTAAACGCACAAGCGCACAAACACACACGCACGCACGCGCACGCACACACAAGTAAACAAACACACAAACAGAAACACAAAAAACACATACACACGAGTAAACAAAACAAATACGCATATGAAAAGGATAATTTCTTTTATTTTGATGTGATTTGATTTTTTTGGTCCCACAAACTTTTCTTTCCCCCTTCTTCAGTTATTCTTCCAGAAACTTCTGGAAGCTTTAGAAGCTTCTGGTTGTGGGTTGGTGGGATTTGACCAGAAACTCCCATTCGTCCCACACTACCGCCCACCGCTCATGTCCTGCTTCTTGCATTCCTCAATGTTAATAAGTGTGTGTGTGTGTGTGTGTGTGTGTGTGTGTGTGTGTGTGTGTGTGTGTGT
>NW_017805134.1:1571816-1572042 GCF_001891065.2 Hippocampus comes | reverse complement strand
GTGTGTGTGTGTGTGTGTGTGTGTGTGTGTGTGTGTGTGTGTGTGTGTGTGTGTGTGTGTGTGTGTGGCTATTTATTGTGTGTCCATGTGTAAGTGTGTGTCACCTGGTTGTGGCCTTGTTGTGTTGTGCATCTTGCATGGGCTATTGTTCCATTGTTAGCTTGATCTCCAAACAAACACGCACGCGCGCACACACACACACACGCGCACACACAAACTAGCGCAC
>NW_017805134.1:1552489-1571747 GCF_001891065.2 Hippocampus comes | reverse complement strand
GTGTGCGTGTGTGTGTGTGTGTGTGTGCGTGTGTGTGTGTGTGTGTGTGTGTGTGTGTGTTATCAGGCGGTGTCAGGGCACCTTGGCTGGCAGCTGTCTGATTTGTGATGTCACATGGCATCCACTTTTTAGCACTAAAGCGAGCAGGCGAGCAAGCAAGCGGACAACGAGCAGGAAGCAGACGAGGACATTTCCTCGAGGCGGCCTGCCGACTTCTTTAATGCGTGATGAAATAACTTCAGCGTGCCAATGTAATGATTGACCTGTCGAGGGCGGGGCTTTACTGATTACCCCTTTTAGCATGTTAATGTATTAGCAGTATGTCTCGATAGCCCTTAGCAGCTCAACACACGCACACACGCAGTGGATGCATACACTTGCACAGACACACACAGACAATTGAACACAAATTTCACACACGCAGTGTGCATACAATGATACAATGAGCCACCCAAAGTCTGTGGTCACCTCCACACTTGTCGCATCTTTCATGACAGCATGTGACATCATCACCTCCACAACAAATTGTGTGTGTGTGTGTGTGCGCGTGTGTGTCTTTGTGTGTGTGTGTGTGCGCGCGCGTGCGCATGCACGCGCCGGTGTTTGTGTGCGCATGACTGCAGTAAGTGTACTTGCAGGATTCAGTTTACAAACTTTCACAGCAGCGTGTCATAAATCTGAGGCCCCGCCCCCGGTGACAGCCCTACCAGCTGTTGCCGGGGCAACAGGCCTTCCTGGTACAACATGTCTTGTTGTTGCCATCTCCTCGTGTGCTGGTAATCTGATTACTCATCAGGCTCCTCATCTATTATGACTGCGCGGCGTGCTCGCCCCGTCATCGGTCGCCCGGCTCCGCTCACGCGACCCGTGTTGACGTTGGTTGCCGCGATCAACATTTGGAGTGCGATTGGCAGCCATTTTGTCATGTCGAGGGCTAGTGTTTCGGCAGTGAGCTCGTCTTTCGCGAGTCAGGTTACCGTGGACGCGGGGGCTCTGTTGGCAAGTAGACCATGCAAGTGGACTATGCCGTGAGACGGATATTTCAGAGTGCTGTTGGAAAATGGAGTGAGTCGAGGTTTTCCCCTTTGAAGTGGACCAAGATAGTTTCGATAAAGTCCACTAAATATACCAAGCAAGTGTTTAGGGACTATTGAATTAATCGTCCCAGCTCTCGGGCAGTGGCGACCCCCAACCTTTTTTTTTCCCACTCGGGACCAGTTCATGGTCGTACAATTTTTTTGCAGACCTCCAACAACTCATCAAGGACAGGAGTTGGGGTGTGTGACATAAATTCCCCGTCAGGTCATTTATGCTGTTAGAAAAATAATTACAAAAATTCCACCCATTTGTGCATCCTGCTGACTTCTTTATCGTCAACTTTATCGTCGACGATATAAAAATTCCTATTTATCAATTATAAAGTTCTCATTGAATTGTTTCAGCCCTAAAGTCAACAACATATTTAGCTAAAATCCCAACATAGTGATTAAGAAGTGAAGGATGTGTGTTCGGAATCATTCTCTTATTCCCAATTCCCAAATCATAACGACAGGTCTAGGAACAATCTGCCCTTTGAAGTGGACCAAGATAGTTTCGATAAAGTCTACTAAATATACCAAACAAGTCAAGTTATAGTCAACTTTATCCTCGACGATATAAAAATTCCTATTTGTCAATTATAAAGTTCTCATTGAATTGTTTCAGCCCTACCCTTCAACAACATATTTTGCTAAAATCCCAACATAGTGATTAAGAAGTAGAGAAGGATGTGTGTTCGGAATCATTCTCTTATTCCCAATTCCCAAATCATGACGACAGGTCTCGTAACTATCTCTCCATTTTTGTCCCTATCTAAGTCAATGGTGTCCAGTGAAATCCCCATCTCATGATTAGGGAACAGGGAACGATGCCCAATGTGGCGTGTTGGGTGTCCGTCATGTGTCACATGACACTGCAACCTCAATGAGGGAGCACACAACCCGGCTGGGGGGGCGCGCCCCATCCGTGGGGTCTCAGCTGCTGATATATGGACGCTTGTAACACACAAAAGATATGCAAGACAAAGACCCCCCGTGGCCCACCATCAGCACCACAAGCACAACAAGCTGCAGTGCTTGTGTGCCAACGTGTACGCGTGTGTTAGTGTAATGTGAATGTCTCCATTTGTGTGCGTGTGTGTGGCCGAGGCAACAAACTGCAGTAAATGCCATTTTTATTGTTTGGAAAAAAATTGCATAAAAAAAGAGAAGAGCCAATGAATCTTGAGATGTGATGTCATCGTGATGTCACAGGAACGAACGTGAATATAAGTCATATGACTTCTGTCCTTTCTTTTCCTCATGCCGGTGTTCACAGGTCACGTGACAATCTTCTGACCACAGGTCATCACTTGGACTGATCTTGTCTTTCGAAGTTCACAAAGTTGACAGAGGCATTATTTGGCAAACGCTAACAAATGACAAAGGGATATTTGTCCATTGCGACTGGAAGTCGAGCCTGAGGAGGCGGAGCCAAAACAGGAAGTTCGATGCTATGATTTCAATGTGATTTTTGAAGTTGATCTCGGTCACACCCGTGAACAAATGTCGAGTGGGTTAAGGCGTCTGCCTCAAGAGTTTTGAGGTTCAGGGTTGGAATCTGAGCGCTGGAACTTCGGCTTTCTCCCGTTAGCATGTTAGCTTCATTGAAGATCAAGAACTTGTTTATCGGTGGGAACGTGCGTTTGTCCAGATGTACCCTGCGATTGCCTGGCAACCAGTTTGGGGTGTACTCTGCCTTTAGTCATCCTGAAATGGATGAACGGATGGATGGAGAGTTGGGTTGTTGGATGTTTAGTTGGAGGGATTGTTGTTTGAATAAATAGATTTTTGTATCTATTCATCTATGTATCCAACAACCCATCCATTGCTGGTTGGACATTTGATGGATGGGTGGATGATGGATGATGGAATGTTGGGTGGATGGATTTTTGGACGATAGCTCGTTTGGATGGTTGTTGAATGTATGCATGTATGTATGGATGGATGGATGCGTGGTTCCGTGGATTTGTGTTCCAGCTTATTTATCGAAGATCAGGGTGCAGAAAATGGATGTTGAAATGTCATCCCTCATACGTGATGTAAACAGGAAGTCCCATGAGTATCAAAAGTTCAGGGTGGAGGGTGACCTCAGAGCAAGGAGTCGGTAGGGGGTTCCCCAAGGTCAAACAGTTGCTCCAGGTTGACGCCGGAGCCGCACAGGAAGTCGCTGCGTTCGACCTCCGACCCCACGTCTTCCTCCGGCCAGGGGCTCTCCAGGAAACCCAGACCCAGGAAGGACTTTTGGGACTCGGCCAGTGTGTCCGCATCCCCCGTGGGGGCGCTGGCCTGCACGCTTAGCTCGTCCTCCTGAATGATGGGGCCCAGGGTGTCGCCGGCGTCCAGGCTGAGCTCGCCGCTGAGCGCCGAATCCAGCAGGGCGTCCCAGTCAAAGTCGCCCTTTAGGGGGCCGCTCTCTTTCTGCTCATCTGCGGCGAGGAGCGGGGAGCTGGGGCGGCGGATGGTCTTGCCTCCGCCGTTCCTGCGGCCCAACTTCCTCTTGGCACCACCTCGGGATGCCGGCCAAGATCCCAACATGGTTCCTTGGGCCAGGCAGGCGTCCCAAGTCTGCTCCGTGGCCTCCTCAAACTCCCGCAGGAGCCGCTGGGAACGGGCATCAGCGCGCAGGGTGCCAGCAGGACTCTTAGGCGGCTGCGTGACAAGCCCCAGCCGGCTCTGCAGCGCCGGGTTGATCCTGACGGGTGGCATGCGGCGCTTCTTGTAGGCGCCGCTCAGGAGGCGCTCGGCATACTGCGGGTCGATCTTCCAGAAGCCGCCCTTGCCCGGTTCGTCCTTCTGACGGGGAACTTTGATGAAGCACTTGTTGAGCGATAGATTGTGGCGGATCGAGTTCTGCAACGGCACGCGGATGACGCAGAGCTTAGTTTAGGTTCGCCGCTACAAACAAGGCGACAAATGGGACTCGGTGAAGCACTTCAACTCACTCCAATGTAGTTCTTTGGCACCGAGATGCCACAAGATGGCACAATAACAAGATGATGCTACATGTGGCTTTCGCTTGAGCACAAAAACATAGAAACCCTGATGAAGTAAAGTTGGAGTGATTTTCGGGACGGGAGTGAGTCAACACTGATTCGTAACTGCCAAATCACTATAAAGAGATTTCTAATGGACATTTTAGGAACTATCTTGGTACACTATGCAAAATCATAACATTTCTGGCACTAGCCAAACCGCGCTCGTGCAATAAAGGCGGAAGTATGAACGACGCCATCACTATTCATGGCGCTAACCTCCCCCCGTGACTCCCCCTCCTCCCTCCCGAGCCTAAATGGAGCTGCTGACCTTTGTTAAATATTATCTGCCCCTTGGGGGCGCTACAAAAACAAACTAACGGCTTCATCAATCATTTATGTGGCAAATTAAAATTTGGGTTGAAAAGAGACAAATCCCTCAAAATCACTCCTATATACTTGTACTCACTCTAGCTGGAGAATAAAGATGTGTGTGTGTGCGTGTGTGTTACCTACCTGCCATGTGGGCTCGGCGTGCTTGAAGTAGCAGAAGTTGTCGGTTATCCACTTGTAAATGCCGGCGAGCGTCATCTTGTTATGCTTGCTGTGCTTCATGGCCATGCAGATGAGGTGCGCGTATGAGTAAGGCGGCTTGACGCCCGCGTCCGTCTTGTAGTCCACCTCGTCCGGGCAGTGGCCACGCGCCACGATGGCGGGCAGCTGCAACAGCCGGCTGTAGGCGGCCGCTGTGGGTTTCCCCGGCGTGAGCGTTGGGACGCCGCCCCCGGTGATGGAGAAGTCCTGCAGCCACTGCAGGCTGGTCAGGCTATCGTCCAGAGAGGCTGCGCCGCCCCAGGACACGCCGGCCACGCCTTCCGCCGCCCCGCCCGCCTCCACCGCGCCCGCTGCCTCTGCTTGCGCCGCAGCTGCCACCAGAACCTCCTCCAGACCCTCGCACTCCTCGGGGCCCCCCTGGTAGCAGGACTCCATGCTCATCAACGCTGTGATGATTGCCTCCTCGCCTTTGCCTTCCTCAACACGACTGCAAACGTATGATGCACTCAAGTGAATGAGTGAATGAATGACGAAATGCAGTGAGTGAGTGAGTGAGCTAAAATGAATGCGTGAATGAACTGATGTGTTAATGAATGAGTCAACACAATGAAGTGAGTGGCTGAGGGAGCGCGCGAGCGAGTGAACACAGAAATAAGTGTGTGAATGAGCGAGTGAGTAAATTAATGAGTGAGTTGATAAATGAGTCAACACAGTGGAGTGATTCAGTGAGTGAGTGAATAGTCATTTAAACTGACGGAATCAGGACGGTGAGCGAATGAGTTAAGTCGCCCCAGCACATTTAAGTGAGAAAATGAGAACGGGACCGCAAGAGGTCACGTGTCAGTTGAGGACAACGCAGAGAGTGGTGAAGTGAGAACATGAGAATGGACGCACTGAAGTAAGAGACGGAGGAAGTGTGAGAGCGTGTGAATGAGAGCGTGAGGACTCATTTGAAAACAGTCAGTTTCTCTTCACACCTGCGCGCAAAGTGTCACGCGCAATTTTTTTTCAAGACATTTTCAAATTATGTTCACATGTTTCAATGATGAAATCCCCTAACGTGACAAACATTTGCGCTTTTTGACGTCGAGTCGCCGCAACCGTGAAACAGCATCGAATATTGAAACGAAATCAAAAGAGCAAAGATGTGAGCATACCTGCAGTCAAGCGTCTCTCCTCGGTGTGAATTGCGCGCGCGCCTCCCTCCTGCGTGTGACTGCGTGTACGTGCGTGTACGTGCGTGAGCGCGCGAGGGCCACCAAAGAGCCACGCAAGGAAACGAAGACGACGTGCAGCCCGCGGCGCCTCTTTAATACCTGAACACGTAACCCGAGCAACGGCGGCCGCGCCCCCTTGTAAACAATCTCCCGCGCGCCCATTGGCCCGCCCGTTGCCATGGAGATGCACCAACGCTTCCAACTAACGGCACGCTTCCACACTACAAGACTGGAGAATTCTCTATCCCTCCGTCCATCACTCTTTTACGACTTTCGCTTTCTTTGTGTGTGTGTGTGTGGGGGGGGGGGCAGGTCAGTTTGTTCCAAGTTGAAGGTTTTTGATTGTCTCTCCATCGTACATTCCCTCATACGTCGTAACCTTCAACCCCCACCCGATGAATTCCACTTGATAGTTGTATTGGACGAACAAAATTCCTAAAAGTAGATGAAAGTCTTGTTTGGAAAAGCGCATTCTGTATTTTGGCAGCCAAATAAAATCGTCTGATGACTTCAATGATAGTTTAAAATGACGTATTTGACGTCACTTTATAGCTTGTGCTATGTTGTCATGAACTCAAAAAAAGCAAATGTTACTTTTTTTTATATTGTACACTAATTTGTAGCGGGCGGCACGGTGGGTGACTGGTTAGCATGTCCGCCTCACAGTACAGAGGTGCAGCAAGGTTTGATTCCGGCACCTACTGCCCCCCCCCACGTGACCCTGGTGAGGATAAGCGAATTACTGTAGAAATGGATGGACGAAATGATGGACCAATTTGCAGCGATAATGATCTATACTGAACAGTAGAGGGCGCTACCGCACAATTTTTGAAAGATTTTTCGTTGGAGAATTAATTTTAAAACACACTAATTTGTCTTTCGTATGGACGCCTGGTACTGTCAATGTGGAGGAATCATTTTTGACGCAAGACAAAATATTAAAAACGTAACATTTTTTTCCCATAAGACCACAAAGTATTGAATTGTGCATGCACCATAATTCTTATTTTAGCATTTGGCCTCAATTAAAATATTTTTTTTGAATTACTACGTCTGCGGTGCGGTGTAAGCACATTGCGCAAGTAAGTACCTGGCAAAATGAGGGGAGGGGGAGGGAGGGGCTACGGAAGTTCAACTTGAATGATGGATGCAAAGCACAGCAGATTCCGCAGGAAATCTCTTCCAAATGCCTTGACCTTTTTATACCTCACACCAGCTGTTTGATTCTGACAATACTGCTTTCACACAAGTAAGCGTGTGTGTGTGTGTGTGTGTGTGTGTGCGCCACGCTCTGAAATGATTCCCGACACTCAGCTCATCTGTCCTGAGTGAGTCACAGCAACAGAAAGTTGACCACTTCAAAGAATCAGAGCCAGCCAAATGAAAACTAGTTCAGGTGTTTTCTTCTTTTTAAAAGTTTATTTCAGCCATGTCTTTTCTCAACAAGTTTATTTCGGCCAAGTAGTAACTTCTGGAAGCAAGTATGATTTTCAAACAAAAAGCAAATCTGTTGCATTCATAGAATTGCTTCATTAATATGGATGGATTAGACACACATACAGCTTTAAATTTTGCGTTGAGTTTTTCTTGTTTTGTTTTCGTGTACGTGTGTCAGGTGTGCGGCGGCGGTTGCACCGGTCCGGCGGGAGGAGTCTGGCCGCGGGGTCCTGCCCCGTTGAGGCGCCGCTGGGGGGTGTAGGTCACCGTGCGTATGCCGCCGCAGCTGCGGGACACCCGAGGGTACCTGCGCGCGACAGCCCACGTTTGGAACTTGTTGCAGAAAAGAATGACAAACGACACGGTGGCCGTGCAAGTGGGAGGGGCAGTGCGAGTGGGAGGGGCAGTGCGAGGTGAGTCCATTCGCTTCCCGAAATCTCTCTTCCCATCTGACACCATTGGGGTCGTGTGTCATGCACGAGGGGAACATTTCACCTGGTCAAGCATGACTTCCTTCTCCAACTTTTCCACAAGGAGGCGCTCACCTGAAGTGAGTCAAGTCCGTCAAAGGCCTGCCACCTCCCCTGCCGCTAGGCCACGCCCCCAACAAACTTTTACTGTGCACACACAAAAGATGATTGACAGCAGGTGTGTTCGTATACTTTACATATATATTAGGCCTGTCCCTCCATTCAAATTTGCGTGTGTGTGTGTGTGTGTGTGTGTGTGTGTGTGTGTGTGTGTGTGTGTGTGTGTGTGTGTGTGTGTGTGTGCGCGTGTGTGTGCGTGTGTGTGTTTTCAGAAAGACTCACGCTGCGTTAAGATGTCGAATGACATGACGGTCACATGACAGACAATGATGTGTTTCAAGCAGTTGTCTGCGCGCACGCACACACACAGACACACACAGACACACACACCAACAGGAAATGATGTTATAATGTTATAAACACAGAATCACTCACTCATCCCCAACTGCTCCCTGAACACTCAGTGTTTATTCATTCATAATTTAGGGAATTCCTAATCAACCAAAATGACTCATGACTAACTACTTCACATGGTGGAGCTCGGTAGTTCCCCAAAAATCCTATTGCGGTAGTCAGGAATGACTCGGTTCGTCGATAGTGGACAAGGTGTTAACTTACTTCCTGATCCCAGCGGCAGTGGCGTCTTCGCCATCATGCTCGAAATCTTCAGGACTGCGCAGCCTTTCACGGCTTCTATGGAAGTTTTTCAACTGAGCTTCGTCGAGCTGCTTCTTCTGTGACACACGTACACACACACACACACACACAAACACAAACACACACCATGTATCATTATCATATGGGATGTTTTGATGTGTTCCAACACAAAACACAAAAATCTTACAACTTCGACGTGAAGCAAGCGTTTGTCTACTTTGTTCTCTTGCAGATCCTCAGAGGTCCTCACCAGTTGCTATGGAAACCACACATTTTGTCTCGTTTATAATGTTATGTTCTACACTTTTTGTAGTTTGACAGCTGCTACAACAGCATCATCACCCCTTCTAGTGGCTTTGCATGTTAATACAGCGTTTTCAACATGTTCACATACTTTCGTGTTTGTTTACCTGGATGTGGACCTGTTTGTGTTTGCTGTCGTCATGGAGACGCCTGATGGCCTCTTGAAGTTTGTCACACTCACTTTGAAGTTTCAAGATGGACACCGGCCCGCCAGTCAGCTGCAAGCGCACACATGCACACATTCACTTATTTACACGCACACGCACACGCACACACACGAGATGCCAAAGCCTAAATGCACACTCACATGACACACACACAATGGCTGTGTCCAAATTCACACATTGACTTCCTCCGAGGCCTCATTTTTCGGACCCCATATCCTGTAAAGCTGTGCTGGAAGTGACGTCATACGGACGTAAGACCAGCCTGTGAATTTGGACACAACCATACAGACACGCGAACAATCGTCGCAAGTTTGCGCTGCGTCATCGGGTGCGTTTGGTTCGTTGACCTGGGCGTCTTCATGCCGTTGCCATCGCACGGTTTCTGCCATCTTGCGCTCCAGAAGCAGACTCAACTTGCCGTTGAGGTCGTCCGTGGAGCGACATCTCAGGTCGGAGGGTTCAGATGTCAGAGACGACATCATGCGGTCCAAGGCCCCACGAAGGTCGTCCAGCTGCAGGTCAGAGGTTGCGAGAGACCTGGCTTACTTGGCGAACATCATAATGCGATAAATGAGTGTAGCCTTCTACTTTAGCCATAAGACGAAGGAGCGCCGGCTGCTGACCTGCCGACATTGTTGGGTGAGCCGCTCGATGGCGTCCTCATGGAGTTTGACGCGCTCGTCTAGAAGTCTGCACGCCTCGCGCCGATCTGGAAGCGAAAACACCAAGAGACGTGAGGGAAGGTCCGCGCGAGCTCGTGAGGAAAGCCCGGCGAACGGGGGGACCCACCCGTGTCCCCGATGAGTCGCCGCAGGACGTCCATCTGCTCCTTGTCAGCCTTCGCCGTCTCGAGCGCATCCACGCGAGCTCGCAGGAGCGCGCCCTCGTCCTTCAGCTCGTCCAGCGAGGCGGACGCGAGACCCTGGGGACGTACAGACGAACTCGTCACCTTTCACGGCTCGCTAGTTGGCCGCATAAGACACGGTAACGCCGACTGTGATGTGGGGAGTTTGGGAAAACGGACTTGCTGGCGGACGTGAAGCTCCTCTGCGCGCTGCTTCATAACCGACATCTGCTCCTGGACGTCCCGCGCCAGCCCCAGGGCCTGACACGCACGCAATTAGAAAGTTGGGCTTTTTAGTTTGGCTCATTCCTGCCAGCTTGTAACATTCCTGCGTACAGTGCACACGAGCACGCGCGCACAGAGACGACAAGCAGACGCGCCTTCTCCCTTGACAACAGAAGACGTTCGGACGCAATGCGACCAAGACCAAAAACCTTGAGCCGAAGCGGGCGTCCAACCTGTTCCAGTGCGTCCTCACAGGCCCCGACGCGTTCCAGGAGTCCCGTTTGTCGAGCCCGCTCGGCGGCGCTGACGTCCCGGATGCCCAAGCGGCTCAGTAGCGCCAGCAACAGCCGTCGCAGGTAAACCAAATCAAGCGCGCCCGCTCGGGGGCCCCCGAAGCTCAAGTCCAGCAGGTCCGAGAAGGTCGCGTCGTCGTCCCGCCGCATCGTTCGTTCAATACCGTCAACGCCGCCGCTTCTGTGTGTGCGCGCGTTGCCCCGGAGGTAGCGTTCGCGTCCGACGTCGCTTAGGCAACGACAGGGAGAACTTCGAAACGGCTGCTTTATCGTAAGCGCTTCGACTTCCGCATATTTTCTTTTTCATTTGTAATTATTGTTTCAGGTGTGATGGTGGGAAGGGATGACTTCATTTCAGTGGCTTGGTGATGAAATGCTGTGATGATGCAATTGGATCTCTATGGGCATTTATTGTAACGTACACCAAAGTATTGCTCTTCGAAACTTTATTTCGGCTTTTGAATTAATCACCTTTACGGTAAACATTTAGTCTCTGTTTTCCCTTCTTATTTCAGGTAAAAAAATAAAATCAACTCGAGCCAGCCACCACCGGCATTTCCCATCATGCTTCCGTGCGTCTTTAAAGTGAATGTGCGGATTTGGTGGTGATCGTAATGTGTGAAGCGGATCGTCGTCCTCATCAGATGCCATCTGCCGCGGCTGCCTGCGCCCGCCACTCAGCGGCAAAGAAGGAGAGCGAGCCGGCGAATCCCAGCACGACCATGATGAGGAGCTGCCAGTGCAGCAGCAGGAAGTTGCTGTAGAAGAAGGCCAACGCCGCCAAGATGGACTGAGGAGCAAACACAACAGCCAGGTAAAACCGCCACCGTGATGTCACTTCCTGTCGGGTGTTTCAAGCCTCTCAGATTTTGGGGAGGCAAAGGTCCGCAAGGGTTTAATCAAGGCAACTGGACTGCTCTTGTTTTTTTGAACACCTTCAATCCAAAAGGCTTCCTTTGATTCAATGACTCTTTTCTTGCGTGACCTTGAAGGACTGTCCCTTGTCCAGTCACCTGCATGACTGACAACACACACACACACACACACACACACACACACACACACACATTCTTCCAAGCAGCACTCCTAACCCAAACATAAATTCTGACAATTCACAAACCGTCTCACAACAAACACACTTTCATCCTCCCTGACGACAGAAACTCACTTACTGACGAACAAAATTTATTCGCACATGCAAAATATACTCACTCATTCTCTACTGACAACACACACACACACACACACACACACACACACACACACACACACACACACACACACACACACACACACATTCTTCCAAGCAGCACTCCTAACCCAAACATAAATTCTGACAATTATATTTGGAACACTTCAGTCAAAATGATCAATTGTTGCATGACTATGTCTGAGGATTCAAGCTTGAGAAGCAAGGTTCCAAAAACCAAAACCCAAAACAAAAAGCCATTCCCACCTGTATGAACTTGAAGATGGCGAAGGCGGGGGCGCTGTTGTTGCGGAAGGTGAAGCCGATGATGCTGAGCAGCTGCGTGTTGAAGCAGCTGTCGCCCAAGCCCAACAGGAAGCTGCACAGCAACGCCACGCCCACACTGACACACACACATGCACCACTTCATTAGGGAAAAAGCGTACAATGATGTCCAGTTGAGGAATTGAATAAAGAAGATGCTGAATTCAAACAAAAGGCAAAACCCTCGTTCAAATTCAGGAGACGAGCTATTGGTCGAGCTGCACTTGCGATAGCGTGACATCTTTGCTCCTGAAGCTCTTAACGTGCCATTTGTATGTGGTGTTGCGTTTCGAGTCGGGGGCAACCTGGGCCGAATGAAGGCGGTGAGCTCGGTTCCCTCTTCAGGCGCCAGGGGGGCGTCATCGGCGATGTTGATGAAGATGAGGTAGAACGCCACGTAGTGCGACAGCAAGCCGAGCAGCACCACGGGATTGCGGCCCACGCGGCCGCGGCCGCCCTTGTTGAGCACGCCGAAGACGCCCCCGCCCAGGATCTCGCCCAGGCCCACGCAGATGCCCGACAGCCCCATCAAGCTCTTGGCGTCCGCTCCCAAGCCCGTCATGGCGCCGATGCATGTGCCGTACACGCCGCTGTAAAACGTCAGCTCCACGCCTGTCGGCACACGCACGCCATCATGTCATCCATCGCACGGCGTGCGCATCACGTGACGGGAAGTCGCGAGTCACCTGTGTACGCGATGGACAGGCTGAGCAGCAACATCTCCTTGGTCACCAACATCTTGCATGCCCGCACTGGGGAGCAGAGTGTAACGTTGTCTCACACACACACACACACACACACACACACACACACACACACACACACACACACACACCCGTATGCAGTTTGGTTGGAAAAAAGTGAACGACAATCGAGCAAGGGGCGGCCACTCTCAATGTGTGTGTGTGTGTGTGTGTGTGTTGGCTTGGAGGTGGGCGCACATACCAAAAGCGTCCAGGGCTTGCGAGCAGACATGCGAGAGAGGCGAGCTGCCAACACAAATAGTTGGGGGGGGGGGGATAAATAAAAAGTTGAGAAAAAGTCATGCAGACTAAACACACATTTCTCCAATTTGCACATTTTTTTACGTTGAAAGAAGAGGAAACTCTTTGCATCTCACCGTCCATCTTGAAAATCAAATCTGAAAACCATTCTGAAGGCGAATAGCGTCAGATGGGTTTGAAATGAAATGAAACAGTTTTGGGGGTCAAAGGTTGTGGCATATTTAAGATTTAAACTAGTAAGATCAGCAAAAGCAACCAAAGTGTTACTTTTGGCGTCGGGGTTTGCTCCCGATAGCGAAGCAGAATGGAAGCGCGTTCCCCGTACACTCAGGACCCCGCGTTGCCATGGTGACGCGTCACACCGCACAACATGGGATGTCGTTCGAGGGTCAATGAGCAGTGCCTCGTCACCATGGCAACCGCAAAGATAATACAAGCGCTTTGTCAACCTCCTCCTCCCCCTCCTGATGCTTATGTTGACGGGTACCCGAGTGCACTCTCGCCCGAGTCGGAGGGCAGCAGCGGGGCCTCCGATTCGTCGCCAGGCGCTATTTCCGCTTCCGCGTCGGGCTTCCGGATGAGGAAGAAGAGGAAGCAGCCCACCAGGCTGATGACCGTCAGGGAGATGAATACCGTCTGCCGGTCCTTGTCTGCCGACGCACGCACACAGAGGGGGTCAACACTTGAACCTCGGCCCGTGCAGGCGCACGTGCGCGACCAGCCACTTCCTACCTGAGATGTGCTCGTGTCCACGCCAGGCGAAGAAGATGAACAGGTTTCCAAACAGTAAGCTAAAAAAACCCACACACACGCGCAATCATTAGAAGCAAACACACACGCCAGAAGTGCAACAATTGATCGACAACTTATCAATGATCCAATCAGGCAACAACAATTGATCATTTAGAAACCTTGTTTGACTTCAAATTCTTCGCAGGAAATGAATCCGAAACATTTTATTTGTGAAAATAACAATGTGAATTTGACGGATGGAAATCAAAAATATTTTACAATCAGAATCATCGATTAAATTCATCATGAAATAATTGAAACTCCTTCACAAAATAGAGCGTCACCTGCACTGCAGCAGGGCCCAGAAGACGCCACTGTTCCTGCCGATGGTGTGCTGGTCCGAGTTGAGCGCCAGCACGTTCCCCTGCGCCGTCCACAGCACGGCGGCGCCGGCGCCCACCAGCACGGACGCGGTGTAGAAGCTCCACGTGTACGGGTAGACAAAGACGGCGATGTAGGCGCTGTACAGCAGCCCGCTGAAGAACATGGACAGCTGGGCGCCCGCCACTGCCACCACCGACGGCGCCAGCAGATTGGATGCCGAGAACACGCCGTAGATCACAGCCATGCTGCACCATACATTTTACAGGTTATAGTTCACATTCATGGGGGAATATGTTTTTTTCATTTTTGTGGGGTGCGTGGGCGCTCTTACCTGGTGTAGCCGCTGGCGTGGAAGGTGGTGCTGTTCAAGCTTTTGATCACCGTTTGCTGCAAGAAGCAAGACAGGTCGGGCGGCGTTGACAAGTGCCTGGAGTGACTCGTGCAGTGATGGAGTGACGTGGCATGACGACCGGCCGGCACACATACCTCGATGTTGCCGCATGTTTGGAAGGCTGTGAAGATGAACATGAAGGCCACGCCCAGGACAATGACGTTGACCAACTTCTTGCCGTCAGGACCCATTTGGAAGCGTGTGGGATTATGTCACAACATCTGACGAAGACAGTGACAACAAGATAGTCTGGGGGGAAGGAGACATACTCAGCCCCCTCCCGTGTCTGTCAAATTTTTCCGTCACATCTCAATATCCATTCCAAATATTTTTATACCGATACACTAAGTATATTGCAAATGGATCAGTGAAAAGTAAGTCCATAAAAGCCAGGGATGATCTTCTGTGGATGCAGCCAGTAATTTATGTACGGCTGATGGTTCTGTAACGTTTTGAAGTACTCAATAATAACCCCCGATTTTTTTTTTTTTTGCATCATACTTCGTTATGTCGCCTTCCACGGAAGTTGAAAAGGTAACAACGCTATTTTGCCAAAGTACGGAATAGATAGTAGAGGAATGTTTCGTAAGGGAGGAACTAAACAAGGTAAAAAGTACAAAATAATATAGAAAATAGGCAGTTGGCTGAAAGCAATCCACTAAATTGCACTTTCTACTACTGCAAACTACTTTGTAAAAATAGGTGTTAAAAAAAATAATAAAATGAATGTTTATTGTCCACTTACAAAGCAGACGGCAGTTCTTGTCGCTTCTTGCTCGCCTCTGGAAGAGGCTAAAACCAGGCTAAACAAAGCTGAGCTGACCAGCTAGCTTTTAGCACTTGCCATCGATCTTTCCCATATGGACCCGAAATCCACCATGACGGAACCAGCCGGCTTTTCCAAAATTGTGCTCTGACAATGCCAAGCAAGCAGAAGACGAATCCGACAATACGCTATCATGTGAGTTTGAGAGGACGTCAGCTGACCCACAACGTCACAAGTTTAGCGGCGCCAGCATCAAATTATATAATCAGATATTTTGTTAAATTTGTTTATTAACATGTTATATTGTTTGTTGTTTTGAGTCAATAGAACCCTTAAAAAATACTAGATGTAAATGTGCAATACACAAGCTCATCCATTTGGCATGTTGATTTTTTTTTAACTACCGTGAAGACATGCCTTATGTTTCCGCTTCCGGGTGAATTATTATTTTTTTTTTTGGTCATGGTCACACGATGAGACATATTCCGTTAAAAGTCGAGTAGTTTCGATGTTAACTTTTTTAAAACACATTAAAAATCATCACGTTTTCATTTCGTCCGTGCTCGGCTATATGTAGGGCTATGTTTGATTGTTTGGCGAAGCTGTGGCAAGGTGGGTGGTGCCAGCAATGGTTGCGCTGTTTACAGCCAATGGAGCAAATTATTGTCTTTAATTGAGCCAAGGCACAGACTTAACTTTTAAAAATATATCACAGAACACCACTAAACCTAATGCCACAAAAGTATACACGCGCACGCACACGCGCACACACACACAGACGATATTACTACATATTTTGTTTGGACATTCTGCCATCTAGTGGAAGAGCATTGAAATGTTCGTCACTGGCATAGATAGATCAACGTTTTAAATCGGATGGTTTTGGGTGACACACTCAGGCAGAAGGCCGTTATAATAAGAATTTATTTTTCGAGCCATCAGACCATCCAAAATACAACGCTGAGCCAGATAGATAGATAGATAGCAAAGCTATTCATCTGTTTGTTTATTTATTTATTCTGCGTGCTTGTCCGCTCATCTATCGTTAATTGTGTGACGTTGATTATCGCTGAATCTCGCGAGATTTTGTCGAGGCTGGCTTCAGCAGACTAGCAACTAGCAAGTATCTCGTCTGTCGCGAGTTGCTGCTGCTGCTTGCAATCTTGTTCTTGAGCAAAAACAAGGAGAGCAAGAAGCAGACGCTTCCCCGTGGGACGCCATCGCGTCGCTGTGCGTCCTGCACCTCCGCGCTCGTCTCGTTCGAGCTCGGCCCCGCTGACGGACGCCTGAGCGCGGCTGTGATTTGCAGGTAGTTAAGGTTGATGCTGTTCCTCGCAGGTTTATTAATAGCCGCCAGATAGCTGCTGGCTGCTAGCAGCTAGCTGTCCAGCCAACGGCTAGCCTAGCTCTACAATGCATTTTGAAAGGCGAGGTGCTTAAAGCGCTGGCTTCAAATGTGACACCTGGACAAACGTCTCACGCGACGTCGCTCGTTTGTTGTCACAAATAGCACGTTTGATGGAGGTTTTGTTTTATGGATTTTGTTGAGCTGAATGAGCGGCACTCGCTTTGCTAGCGAGTTGGACATCGTTATTTATCTCATCGTTACACGTAGCTGCATGGTTAAAACTATCATTCAAAACTTACTGTTTACATGTAAGGTATGTGTACAAAGTGCCATTCAGAGCTTACTTACGACCTGTGTTTAAAGTATGCTTGTGTAATTCCATTGACATGGGAACAACATGATCAGACAGATGTTTTAAAGTCATGAGGGTGTCATTTGTGACATTGTAAGAAAGTGACTCTTTAAGAGCGTCGAAAATGCACCAACTTCTGCCCCACTTGTGAATGCAGTCTTGAGTCAGTTGGGGTCGAGAATTAGGCAGCGCCTTTTTGTTGTTGTTGAATCCGAGGTTCAACACCATCAGAACTTTGTTCGTCGTTATCATACTTTCAAAAGGCTCCTGTCACTGGAAAGCTTATAGAACACAGAAACAGACAAGAATATGATTTCTAATTAATTCATTGCAGCCATTGCATGAAACAATAGGTAAATTTCGGGATAACCAAAATCCTAATTTGAAAACTACAATCAATATGAACTTTAAGTGCTCAACAGAAAATAATCTGAAGGCCATCTTTTAGTAAAGTTATTCAATGTACAATATGAATGCATCAAATAAGGCCCTATGATGATTATTGCTGTACATAATTTTTATAATTGATGCCGAAATAAAACTTTGCAAAAATACATAGGACGGAAAGAAAAATATCATAGGAAGCATTTGTAGTTGATAAAATTCATGAAATTGGTGTTGGAAGTGACACAATATAAAATGATATGATGGTAATATAAATTTTGATGAAAAGTTGCTCATAGTTGTTCATGTGTGTGATAGTGTTTCTGTATTTGTGCGTCAGGATGCGGCCTCCCACATGTGGCCACGCCATTGCCGCCTGACCGCTGCCAGGAATCATGGATGTCGTCGGGATCATGTAGCCACACACCATAGGCTCCCATGATGCATCGCGGCCCGTGAGCGGTGGACTTGGCACTTCACTGTAAACGATCGGACGCCCATGCAGCCTTTCCTGCATCTGTGCGGTCTCACAAGTCAGGACTGATCTGATTGGACGTTGTCGGCAGGAGAATGAATGGCTCGCTTTTAACTCCTCCCAGCCCGCGGGCCACAAACTCCTCCCCCTTGCCCCCATCACCCTCCCCTTCGCCGTCCCCGCCATCGCCCTCTCTGCTGCCCCTGTCGCCCCGGCCACCCCCCCTCCCTCCTCTGATGAGCCCGCCGCCCCCGACCCACCCGTCCTCACTGTCGGACACGCCCACGCCTTCACCCTCTCCCTGCCTCAGCTGGACTGAATTCTGTGAGCTTCATGCCCGCGTGGCGGCCGGCGACTTTGCGCGCCACTTCCGGGCGTTTCTCTTGGAGAACCCGCACTATTCGTCTGACTCAGCCGCCGCCTTCTGCCGCCGCTTCATGGATCGCTTCGTCCGCCACTTCCAGAGCGAACTGGAGGGGGCACCGCCACTCAGTGGCACCTCTGGCAGAGAGGAACTGGTGAGCTGGGCTCCCCAGTCGGACGCCACCTCTCTGGAAGAAGAGGCCGCGTCCCCCTTGTCGGTGTCCGGAGGAGCCGTCCCGCCCTGCTCCACTGCTAACGTGGCTCTGCAGGCCTCCAAAGAGGCACCCACGTGCCTCCTGCTGGACGGCCGCAGCGGCGACAGATTTCAAGACTCCTACGCCCGCGGCCAGGTCCTGCCTCCGTCTTCGTCGTCATCGTGCTGCTCCTCTGTGGGAGGCAACAATGGCAGGCGGGACGACAGGGGCACTGCAGCAATGGGCGGGAACGGGGACGCATCTGCCGTGGAAGAGGAGGACAGCTGGCCTGGTCCAGTGTCAATGGGGGAGGAGGTGGAGGGGCGGGAAGCGGACGGCGGCGAGGTGGACTTCTCCGATGCCTCACGCATGCCTAATACGCCCCCGCCCGGCTCCAAAGGGACCGCCCCTGGCTCCGTCTCTAAAAACAAAGTGAAAAAGCGTTTCTCGCTGCGCAGTGTGGGGCGCAGTGTGCGTGGGAGCGTGCGAGGTATCCTGCAGTGGCGGAGCTCTTCCAGTGACTCGGGGCCAAGCCCGCTGCCTGCCAGCTACAGCTACAACATGGGCGTGCACGATGCCGCCCCGACCCGAAATGCTACCACCCAGCCTCCAACGCCCACCTCCTCCATGCCCGTCTCTCTTTCTATGCCCCTGTCCCTGCCCCACTCGTCTTCGTCGTCCCTGCCCCCATCATCGTCCAGCAGTGCCACCTCTCTGTTGCTTTCCGACGCCGCCCGGGACCGCCGGCGGAGCAACGGCGAAGGCGGCGAGAAGGACAAGTGGAGCCACCGTTTGGAAAAACTGCGACTGACTCGATCTCCGCCCCCTGTCCTCACACCGAGCACCGCGTCTTCTGTGCTGCCACCTAGCGGCGGCACCACTGCCAACGCGCCGCCCAGGAAGGTCGGTCGGCTGGTTCGAGAAGGCGGAGTGAGCGTCAGTTCATCCAACGATGAGCTGAGCGGAGGTCACAGCTTCCCGGGCTTTTCCTTTGTTCTCCCTCTTCACGGCCTCGACAACAACAACACGGCGGCCGCGGCTCCCCGGGCGGCGGGGGGGGGGGGCGGGGAGAA
>NW_017805134.1:1544434-1548676 GCF_001891065.2 Hippocampus comes | reverse complement strand
CTCTGTTGCTTCCCGCCGCCCCCCGGGACCGCCGGCGGAGCAACGGCGAAGGCGGCGAGAAGGACAAGTGGAGCCACCGTTTGGAAAAACTGCGACTGACTCGATCTCCGCCCCCTGTCCTCACACCGAGCACCGCGTCTTCTGTGCTGCCACCTAGCGGCGGCACCACTGCCAACGCGCCGCCCAGGAAGGTCGGTCGGCTGGTTCGAGAAGGCGGAGTGAGCGTCAGTTCATCCAACGATGAGCTGAGCGGAGGTCACAGCTTCCCGGGCTTTTCCTTTGTTCTCCCTCTTCACGGCCTCGACAACAACAACACGGCGGCCGCGGCTCCCGTGGCGGCTGCGGTGGGCGGCGGTAACATGCCCTGGAGGGGCGGACGCTGGCACAAGTGTCGTCTGGTCCTCCGAGAGCGGGAACGGGAAGGCGGGCGAGGCGACGAGTACTACTTAGAATTTTTTATCCCACCCAAGGTATAATGATGATAATGGTGATGAGTGTTATGCTAAAAATAATGATGTCATCCACCTTTAACACGGTCAGGCGTCCAAACCGCGGCGGACGGTGGCGTGTGGCGCCATCCTGGATGTGAGGAGCACCACGGCGCTGGAGGTTCCCGACAAGGAAAACAGCTTTCTGCTGCAGGTGAGATGCCGACGGACAGTTTCCGTGCCCGCAGCGTCTTTGCGCTCATCTGTGCTCGTTTGTCAGTTGGAAGGCACCATCCAGTATGTGATTGAGACGCGTGACGCTGTCCAGATGAGGGCGTGGCTCAGCGACATCCGCCACGGAATCTGTCTCAGGTGAGGAGCAACAGAGCTAACCCAATGTAACTGACACCAGCTTGCGCTGTGTGAGCGTACGTTATTAAAAAGTCACTTCCTGGAGCTTTGAAAGCGGGTGACTTGGCGCCCCTGGCTCCTAAGAGGGTCACGCCGCAGCTTCGAAGCCTGAGTAGGTGAGGCTGGGATGGTGGCGTCTCCGCCACATGACACAAATACCGATCCCACGCCTTAAAAAAAAACAACAAAAAACGAAGGGTTAGACAGCACGATGGACATTTATAAGTCAAACTACCGTATTGGCCCAAATATAAGACGGTGTTTTTTGCACTGAAATAAGACTGGAAAAAGTGGGTGTCATCTTATATTTGGGGTCTACACGTTATACTCATTCACAACGCTAGATGGCGCCAGATACCATTGAAGCGAATGCTGAATATGACTCCCCAGGCCAAAGCGAATCCCTGTCACTAAGAATAAAAATAAAAATAGCGGTAGTACGAAGAAGAAAAATGAACAATAGCGGTAAAAAAGAAAAGAGAAGAAATTAATAGAAGAGAACAGAAAATGGAGAAACGTAGCGACAATCTGGAGAAAAGTGGGTCGAAGATCGGCCAGGTGAACCGGCAGCTGAGGAGAAGTTATGATGTAATTTACATTTCAAAAACCAGAAGCCATTCATTTACGAATGTGATTGCACTTTAGTTTACATCTTTGAATGTTTAGATACTAAGATTTGAATGAGGCAAAATAACATGCTTTTTCTCTCAAATATATTGTGAGAATCATTTGTTTCAGATGTACTGTAATTATTTTCTGTATAAAAATTAATTTGGTGTTCAAAAAGTCTTCTTTCAAACTTCAGTCTTGAAAAAGAGGGGGTCGTCTTATAATCAGGGCCGTCTTATATTCGGGCCAATACGGTACATATCATGTCCGAATATGATCACACAGCTCTACATTGGCACAGGAACGAGTCAACGGTGTCTCACGCGCCCGGTGGTGAAGCCGTGGGGAGAGATTGCTCACCTCTGATTGCGAACATGAATCTTAGACAAGGCTAAATCAATTGACAATTAATTTGAGTCATTTATCCAAGACTGTTCACAAAACCGTTAAGGGTGGAACTTATGGCTACTGCAGTTTTTAAAAAATCCCTCCCCTAGCCAGTTTAATACCGGGCTTCTGTAACCAACCCTAGTGGCACGCCCCCCAACATGTGTGTCTTCCGCAGCAGGCAGGAAGATGCCGACTGTGGCGGCTTGCCGGACATCAGTGGCACGCCAGAGATTATCGACCGTCTGTCGCAAGGTGAGCGCGGCCAAATGCAGACACCACAACATCGAGGCACTTGCCTGTCCCTTGATACCGCTTCCTCTCTCACGCTGCCGCAGTGTGCTACGGCGGCGTGGCGGGGTCCTCCCCGCCAATGGATCCTCTTCCACCCGAATTGCCGCCGCGAGCTCCACTGGACGAACCCGACGCGCGTGTCCTCGGAGGGGGCGGGGCTAGCCTGAGCACGCCGTTTGCAGAGACGCCAGACGCGACAGGTGGATGCCAATACAGCGTATTCCCGAGCTTCTCATTTGGGTCGGCTGGCCTGATGTCAACGTGTGGGTGTGCCCCCCCCTGCGCAGGCTCCTTCCTTTTTTCTGAGGTGATTGTGGGCGAGGCTCCGGAGCACCCGCTCAGCGAGTGCCAGTGGTTCCACGGCACCTTGTCGCGCCTCAAAGCCGCCCAGTTAGTGTTGGCGGGCGGGCCGGCCAGCCACGGCGTCTTCCTGGTACGCCAGAGCGAGACGCGGCGTGGCGAATACGTTCTCACCTTCAACTTCCAGGGGAAGGCCAAGGTCGGTGCCTCGCCACAGCTGCCGTCCACAAACTTCATACATTTTCTTTGTTTTTGGCGCCACCAACACCCAACTTCAATTACAAATGACTCCTAACCGAAACACGCGCCCTCCCTTCCGGCAGCACCTGCGCCTGTCGCTGAACGAGGACGGCCAGTGCCGCGTGCAGCACCTTTGGTTCCAGTCCATCTTCGACATGCTGGAGCACTTCCGCGTGCACCCCATCCCCCTGGAGTCGGGCGGCGCCTCCGACGTCACGCTCATCAGCTTTGTGGGTGCTGCTGCCGTCCGCCAGCCAGGTACGAGCCGGAGCACGCCGCCCTCGCCCCGCCCTTCCCCTGCGCCCGTCTTTCGCTGTGTGCCGCACCGACGACCGCCTCCCGCTGCCCCTCCCACTTCTGACATCTTGTTGTGTTTGTCCGTCACTCGTCCTTGCAGGCCGGGACAGGGCGGGCAGCCGGCCTACCGTCTGTGATGTCATCACCACGCGCCATCCCGACTCTCCATCAACCCCCATCTCTGACTGTGTGTAAGTGACTTGTGTGTGTGTGTGTGTGTGTGTGTGTGTGTGTGTGTGTGTGTGTGTGTGTGTGTGCGTGTGCGTGTGTAAAACTGTGAGGGTGCCTTTGTGAGTGTGAGTTGGTTTCTGAGAGTGAATGAGATTGCATTTGAAAACCAGAATGGTATGAGTGTGAGATTGCGTGAAAGGAAAGTGTGTGTGTGTGTGTGTGTGTGTGTGTGTGTGTGTGTGTGTGTGTGTGTCTCAACATCAAAGCTTTGTGCATCCGCATTGCTCATCCGTAATTGGCTGGTTTGTGTGACGCTGGAGAAAGCCTCTTTGCAGCGTGTTGACAAGCCACCAGGTTGCGCCGATGTCCATGTACGAAGCAACCGTCACTTCCCAAACAGGAAGTAGAAGAGTTCAGTGTGAGAGTTGACTGTTTTCATAACAACCTCAGCCGCCATGACTCCTCCTTCGCTCATGACCTCACTTCCTCTCACTAGCCCCTCCCCTTCCTCCTGCCGCATTCACACTCTTTCGCTTCATTTTGTTCTCCCTCCCTTTTTGTCTTTTCACAGACTTGACCAGCAGACCCCGTAGCCCCCCTCAGCCGCCCCCAATGCCGCCGGGACGCCCGCCACCCCCGACGCCGCCTCAGGAGAGAGGACGAGAGACAGAGCCGGAGGCGACGTCGGCAGCCGCAGCAAGCGCCGGCAGCGGGGCGGGAAGCGGCAGCGCGGCGGAGGACTGGGACGACCGTGACGCGCCGCTGCACCAGCTGGAAGCGGCGGCGGCGGAAGAAGAAGAGCTGGAGGCCGCCCGGGCGCCCCGAGCCGTGGACAACCAGTACTCCTTTTTCTGAGGAGGCAGTCGTAACACTAAACGAGCGAGAGCCAGACCAGACCAGACGAGACAGACGCACGCCGAGAGCAGCTTACGACACTAACGAGTGCCACGCTACTTTGGCCTCAGCGTACACGCGTACCTCATATGTCCGCCGCTTGATCTTCACAAACACCTCATACAAACCTGCGCATGTATGAACCATTGAAATCCTCTGTGTGTGTGTGTGTGTGTGTGTGTGTGTGTGTGTGTGTGTGTGTGTGTGTGTG
>NW_017805134.1:1505345-1543145 GCF_001891065.2 Hippocampus comes | reverse complement strand
GAGCCGTGGACAACCAGTACTCCTTTTTCTGAGGAGGCAGTCGTAACACTAAACGAGCGAGAGCCAGACCAGACCAGACGAGACAGACGCACGCCGAGAGCAGCTTACGACACTAACGAGTGCCACGCTACTTTGGCCTCAGCGTACACGCGTACCTCATATGTCCGCCGCTTGATCTTCACAAACACCTCATACAAACCTGCGCATGTATGAACCATTGAAATCCTCTGTGTGTGTGTGTGTGTGTGTGTGTGTGTGTGTGTGTGTGTGTGTGTGTGTGTCTCAAAATGAGTGTATGTGTGTGTTAATGGGTATGTGACTTTAGCGTGTGAGCGCTCATACTTACCTGATGTGTTTAAGCCCAGCTGATGATGTCATCTCATCATCATCCGGTGCCTCTCGGTTGGTTGTGGTGTTTTATTTTATTTTTTTACCTCAGCATCTCTCGGTGAATCGTCAGTCTGGCGGCTGCCGCTGTCCACGCTGGCAAGAAGAGTCCTGATTTTGTTTGTGTTTGTGCGCTTTTCATTTTGGGGGGGGTGGCACAAACAAATGTGAGTCTCTTTTCATCCTTTCAGCAAAAACTTGACTACTCGTGCCTTTTCTGTGTCATCTCTGCTCAAGTTAGTGCTTTTTTTTTCGGGGGGAGGGGGTTGTTTCGTTCTTTAGATTGTTTTTATTTTCTTTGAATTCCATATGTGCTCTGTCTGTCTGTTGTGTTGTTGGTCGGTCTAACAACTCTTTGTGCCTTTCTCCTTCTCTTCTTCTCCTTGTCATCGCTGGGACCGTGTGTCGAGGGCGTCGGTTCTGCGTCCCCGCTCATTAGTTTCAGGTACTATGTTGAATTTAATGATTATAATATAAATATAGTGAAATGTTAACACTCGTCGTGTCTTCATTTTGTTCACGCTTATGTGCACAATAATCACACATCAAATGGAGGGGGAGGAAGGAAAATACAGAATCATGCAAAACATGAATGAACTAAACATTTCTCTTTAGCACCCGCACACACTAGTGACAGTGTAAGAGATAGGACCAAGGTGGGGCATGAAATTTCAGCACCCTAACTCCTAGCGTAACTGAACTCTCCACAAATCAATCTACAATGATGTCGATGCGAAGACATCTGCATGTTGATGCCTACATATGTACACAGCACGGTGTCATTCGCTTCCTGGTGGAGTTTTAAATCCACTCACTGTCTGCCCTAATTGTAACAGTGAAAAATCAAATTCATTCATATTCCAAGAATGCAATATTAATCAGAAAATTGTGTTTTGACTAGTGGGGGGCACATAGAACATATTCTTGCAAAGAATATTTTTGTGTTTGGTTTCATTTAAAATATTAAAATCAAACTTCGTCCGTTGAATTTCATACTTGGAGCTGAGCTCAAATTTGAAGTACGAGAAACCAGGTCATTTTTTTCCGTGTTTCATTGAAAAAAAAAATGACAAAAGAGACATTTTTTATTTCTTTTGTCCACATCCCACTGGAAATGGGGGGTGTGGGGGGGAGAACGTTGCAAGGATTGTTCTACCATTAAAGTGACTTGTTTAACATATCAACAAGTGATGAAAAAATGTTTTGCAATCATTTTGCCACCGTCGAAGAGCGCCGCAAATGACGTGCGCGCGCCCGATGCGCGCGTGACCGATGATTGACGCAGGTGCTGCGCACGCGCAGGTTCTCTCCCATCCATGTTGTGTCGGCGGAAGGAGGGGGCTAACTGCTCACGGCTAGCCTAGCCCGCGTCCTCCTCCTTCCTCGTCTTGTTATCTTCCCTATTCCTGTTCTGGTTGGAGGTTCGGAGGACATGTCCTGGGCTCGCCGCCCCACCAGGCGGCCGCCGAGCGCCGTCGAAACTCCCGCAGCTCTTCTCTAAGCTAAGCTAAAATAAAATAAGCTAAGCTAACGTTAGCCTGTGACGATGACCGACGAAATGTCTCCTGACTTCGTGTTGATGCGCCTCTTCGTCTCGGCGGCCGAGTACGACCACCTGGATCACCTGGACCGGCAGCCCGAACACGTCACATCCGGGAAAGCCGGCCTGGCTCACGACGGCTTAGATGTGGACTCCGGCGGGCCCACGCCGGCCCTCCTTGGCTCGGCGTCCCCGCACTACAGCTCGCCTCTGCCCGGCAAAGGCGAACTCGAAGGCCGGCTGCTGTTGCCGGAGGCACCCCCAGACTCCGAGGAGGATGACGACTTGGACTTTACCGGTTCGCCCGGGTCTAGCTCGAGGGCGCAGTTGATGGTATTCCGGAACCGGATGTTGGACTTTGGCCTGGAGCAACCCCCTTTGGAGGGGAAGGAGACCCTGTGGGTGGACTCTTCAGAGTCGGATTCCGGTCCGGCCAGGGGGGTAGAGGAGCTGGACGTGTGTTGCGTTCCGTCTTCTGAGGACAACCAATCTGATCCGTCTGGGTCGGTCCTGTGCCACCCACTGGCGAAATGGCCACAGCTGAGTATGATGAACAACTGTGATGCTGGTGACAAAGATCTGGTCCTGGGCCTGAACCATAGACCGGATCAACAAGGAAGTGGGGAAGGCGATGACAGCGTAGCGGCATCCCTACCTCGGTGCTCTTGTCTCCTGGGCACCAGAGGGATGGCACCGGGCGAGGATCCAAGCGAGACAAGTGATGCCCTGCTGGTCCTGGAAGGCTTGGATGCAGATGCTGAAGTTAGAGAGTTGGGGCTGTGTAGGAGCGTGGGGCCCATGTTTGCCAGCGGAACCCTTAGCGGGCTGATGCAGCAGGTCCACAGACTGGCTGGGGAGGCGGGGGTCTGCACCCATCAGGCGTGGAGAACCCCCACAGCTGTTCATGGACCTACTGGCTCTCTCCCGAACCAGACCGATGACTGTCTTCAAGTATCCCCCGTCACCCCTCCATCCCCCATCCCAGAACCGCAGCAGCGCCCGCAACACCAGTCCCGCTCCCAACCCCAGAGCCGGGCCACCACCCCCAAGTTGGGCTCTGCCACGGGGGGCCGCTCTGCCTCCCCTCTGGTGGTTCTGGAAGGGGATCTAGCGGGTGGGGACAGGACACCCAGGGGCAAGTCCAAGAAAGGTGTGTCCCTGAAGGTGCGCCTGAGCAAACTGTTCCGTACCAAGAGCTTGTGCGGAGGTGCAGGGGGCCACCTGGACAAGAGGCCGTCCCTTGCCTCGTCCACTTCATCGGGGGGGAGTCTGGTGGATGTGTGGGGGTCCGCCAGGTTGTGGGGATCCACCTGCAGCAACATGGAGGATGGCGGCAGGTAAGAGGTCAAAGGTGGAGCGGGGTGGTTGCTCTTGTGACGCGATAACAATCACTTCCTGTTTGTCAGGCTGCAGACGGCCACGCTGACGTGCTCGCCGCCCTTCACCGGTGAGCACACGTGACACGCTAACATCTAGCATCCTTCTCTTTTTGAGCGCTAGCCCGACATAGTGGTGATGTCACTTCCTGACCTCTGGCATGTCACTTCCTGTCCTATCTATTTCTCTGTGTGAAGGTGAGACAGTCTCTCTGGTGGATGTGGAGATCTCTCGGAGGAACTGTCTCCACCCTCCGACTCCTCCACCTCCACCGAGACGGAGCCTCAGTCTGCTCGGTACTATTTCCTCTTCTTCATAATTTCTGCTTCTTGTTCCACTTCTACTTCCTGCTCTTCCTCTTTTCTTTGGTTTTATTTCTTGACGTGACTTTTAGTACCTGACTGGTAATTCATTTTTTAGGCCGATTCCAATTTTTGGGAGAAACACAATTCCTGTGCCCCTTTAATTTTAGATAATGTGTAATGAACTAAATAATTTATTTTTGGTCACTTAATGCTTACAACAATAAAGAGAGTAGTTTGTCTGTTTTACATACTTTGTGCTTTAGCATCTATTGAACTTAACAACAGAGAAGAATTTTCATGTACAATGAAAACATGAACTTATGCCATCTTTAACAGAGTTGTATTTGAAAGATGAGATAGAGAGAGAGAGAGAATTTGCACATGGCCATAGAAGAACTGGGACAACAACGATAACATTTGGACCGGCTCACACAGGAAAAAAAATCACTGGGAGCCGCAAAACACTTTTGATGTCACAACTGATGATTTACCATTTGTTCGCTTTTTGTTTTATACCTCTTTGTATCAACAAAAAAACAAAACAAAACTTGCATTTATTAAGTCAGTGAGCTGCTCCAAAGAACATACAGTACAATTTGGATTTCTGTTGATAACAAAAACATTCTAAACTCTGAAAAAAAAAAGGCGCTTGGTTGAGGGTTACGTGCGAATAAATCGTCAATGTCCATTTGAATCCAACCAACCAAAAATGTTTTCTGCATGTGTCTCCTCTCAGATGATTTGGGGGGTCCACCGCTGCCACGGATTCCGTTGTCCGAGTGCGTCGGCGGGGCGTCGATGCAGTCTCTACCACCCCGTCCCATTGGTGCGCCGCCCTCCCTGAGCACCATCCAGCACAGCCTGAGTCTCAACGGTGGGCAACTTCCCGGCTTGATTTGGTGCACTTCCAAAATATATTCAAGTGGAAATATAAAATTCAATTTGGCTTGTTTGGCACATGTAGTTTGTGCACTTCCAAAATATATTCAAGTGGAAATATAAATACTGTTCAATTTGGCTTGTTTGGCACATGTAGTTCGATAGGTGACTTAAGATTGGCCGTTACATTGCTGTGACCTTAATGTGTGCTATGCCCTTGCTTATCTATGGCCCTCTTGGCACACTTACTAGTTGAATCCACTTCACTCATTCAGTACCAGCCAATTCTGGACCAAGTCTGAAAAGACGTTTAAAAACGTCTTTGGGAGTGAATGAGTTCAAGGGTGGCGTCACACATTGTCATACAGGCTCGGCAAAGTCGCCCCCTTTACATGGGGGAGGCCACGATAATATAAGAACAGTCTTCTTGGTATCCATTAATTAGTTTAACTGAGAATATACAGCCAGCTTGTTGATGGTGGTATAGCAAGC
Organism: Hippocampus comes; assembly: GCF_001891065.2. Classification (NCBI taxonomy): domain Eukaryota; kingdom Metazoa; phylum Chordata; class Actinopteri; order Syngnathiformes; family Syngnathidae; genus Hippocampus; species Hippocampus comes. The sequence continues at coordinate 1,538,165 of NW_017805134.1, read as the reverse complement.
ATGAAAGAATCGGCAGAGGTTCCGAACGGAACTTTCCACTATGTTGCATGAACACTAATCTGACAAGTCCAAAATGTATCCGCCAAATTTCTTTAAGTAATTGTAAGGTAGGAAATGAGGTTCCTTCCTTCGATCAAATATCAAGTACGACTTTATTGCAACATCCAACACAGATGAAATTTCTTCCCTCTCAAGACAACATACAACAAGAGGAGCCGCTGCGGGTGCCCGCGCCGCCATCAAAAGGGGCTGTGGAAAAAAAAAAAATCTAATAACTGAGTTGACTACAAAGAGTTTGACACAAAATTTCTGCCTCAAAGCTTTGCCAGCTTTTATTGGTGTCCTTGTAAAACACAGGTGTCAAAGTCAAGGCCCGGGGGCCAGATCTGGCCCACCACATCATTATATGTGGCCCGTGAAAGCAAATCAAACATGTCAAGTTCCATAATGCTTGCGAAAGTGTGAACCAAATGTCATATGTAATCCAGAATAACAGTTATTATTGTTGACTTCTGATTTTAAAACTAGTTATCCATCAATTTGTTGTGCGCTGTGTATGTAATATGTGGAGGTGATTCAACATTTATATGGTTTCCCAAAATTCATAACGGCCCTCCAAGGGAAACCTTAACTACAATCTGGCCCGCGACAAAAATGAGTTTGACACCCCTGTAATTTAATTCTTTGTCGCCGTCTCTTTCCTCAGACTCATTCCTGCGGGGGCTGCCCCGGCCTGTCCCTCTGCGGACCAACGCGCGGAACCCGCCGGTTCCTCGCCCAGCGCCCCGCCGCCCCCTCAAACGTCCCGACGCCGGCAACTTCGCCAACAGCCTGCGAGAGCTGGAAAAGGTCAGGTCAGGTTGCCGGATGGTCGCGCGCGGCGCCACTGACGAGATGTCTAAGTGATAGTGTGCGTGTATCCGCCGTGCAGTGCGGCTGGTACTGGGGTCCCATGACGTGGGAGGACGCCGAGATGAAACTCAAGGGCAAAGCGGATGGCTCCTTCTTGGTGCGGGACAGTTCGGACCCTCGCTACATTCTCAGTTTGAGCTTCAGGTCGCAGGGCGTCACGCACCACACGCGCATGGAGCACTACCGAGGTAATGCACGCCCGCGCAAAACGCCGTTACGATGACTGGCCTGTGATGGCTGGCCTGTGCCCTCTTAGGGACCTTCAGTCTGTGGTGTCACCCCAAGTTTGAGGACCGCTGCCATTCGGTCGTGGAGTTCATCGAGCGCGCCATCATGCACTCCAAGAACGGGAAGTTCCTCTACTTCCTGCGCTCCCGAGTCCCGGGTAGGCCGCCGCTCATCCCCGCAGACAGCAAATCCAAATAGACCCCACCTTGGGGTTTCTCTTGCTATATCGTGTCCACGCACAGCCCGAGCTGCCTCCGCTTGATGTTCTTTTCCCGTTTTCAGGTCTGCCGCCCACGCCGGTGCAGCTGCTTCATCCCGTGTCCCGCCTGAGCAGCATCAAATCGTTGCAGCACCTGTGTCGCTTCTGCATCCGCCAGCTGGTTCGCGTGGACCACATCCAGGAGCTGCCGCTGCCCACGTCAGGCTCCACCTACCGCGACCGCACTCCCCCTCATAAGGTGTCGGTGCACCCGCTGAGCTGTTGTGTCTTCCTGTCCCCAGGCCCCTGATCGCCTACCTGCGCAAGTTTTACTACTACGACCCAGAGGAGGAGGCCAGCCCTCCGAAGGAGGCCGGCGACACACCAACGTAGCGACCTGGCATACGGACCAACATGAGTCCAACCCATCAAAGGCCAGTGTTTTTTTTTAGCTTTCTCGTACACGCCACAATGATCACGTTCCACCAAATACTCACGAGGCGTAGTTCCACAGCCCTGGCCTAAACAAACAAACAAAATGAACAACATGAATCCTTATCAGGCACGCCCCCACAGATGGACTTTAGTCGCTGTCCAATTGCTAAACCAACTCAAAAGGATTCTGTTGACTTTTGGACAGTCATGTCATTTGAACCCCAAAATCTTGACCGCGGTTATGGCACTGCGTCGCTGATAGTGTCGTGGTACACTCGGCTGACTTGTGTGTGGATGTGGGTGTGAATGATTGTTTTTCTCTATATGTGCCCTGAGACTGGCTGGCAGCCAGTTCAGAGTGTACCCTGCCTACTGCCTGTAGACAGCTGGAATAAGCTCCAGCACGCCTGTGACCCTTGTGAGGATAAACGGATTCGAAAATGAATGGATGGTTATGGTACTGCATAGTTCATCAAGTGATATATAAGAGACCATTCAAGTAGCAGGTTATTTCCTCCTTGATACAAATAAATAAATTAATTAATTGGCAATTAAGAATAAAAAAAAAAACAACAATCGAAGGTGCCAAAGTCCCAAATGCACAGCAAAACTGTTGGGGCACAACAAAGACAAACCGGTAACCTTTTGACCCCAATGAGCAGCCCAGCAGGGTAGTTTAAAAAAAAAAAATCCATGAAGGCAGTAAAAGTGAACTTTTGAGTTATCAACGTTGTAATTGTTCTTTCTTTTTGGACATCGCAGGATGAACTTGAAGCTGGACAACCAGTCAGCTCCCTTACTACGTCCTGTATCCGGGCGGGTTTGGATTCACCTTCCTCCTCTAAGCTCTCTGATTGGTTGCTGAGGTCCGCAGTCGGAAAAGAACGAACTCCTCAGCTTCTGTCGCCGCCGCAGCCGAGTTTTGTCAAAGACGCTAACTGCGGGGATTCCTGGAACCTTCAAAATAAGTTGTTTACAGGACGTTGATGCTATCGCATGTAAAAGAAGTCCGAGCCGCGTCCTTCCCGGTGAGTGACGTCCAGAAAGTGGGCGGGGCCCGAAAGTTGAAGATGTCACGTGACTCGTGCTGGGACACGCCTCCATGATGATGTCATTAATTGTGAACTGTCAATAAATGTGGACGGGGCTCCTCTGCCTGCTTCCTGTCCGTCTGAAAGCGTATGTCAATCAAAAGGTCGAAGGTCACGTTAATGTGCAACGGGGGTGCAAACAACAGAGGGAGGCGGAGATAAATGCGCTCCGCAGGAAGCACGACATTTTCATTTCAGAGACGCCATGAAAAACATCAGGAAGCTGCTCGTTATCTTCATCGTCCTAATGTGTGTGAAGCGTGCACGTGAGTCTTACACACACACACACACACACACTCGGGGATTCAACTCTCAGAGGGATTATACCATAAAAATGACTTCAACAAAGATGCTCCCTAGGAAAAAAAATATTGTGTATGTCATGATGCTTTTGCACAGGGAAAAAAAATACATATCGATATCGCAGGTGACTGAAATTAGCTAGAGGTACTTGGAATGTCACCACTGACAGTGAAGGAGCCCAAACTGGTGTGTGGGGCATTGACGTTGCTACTCGCCTCCACCCACAACTTGGCGTCTCATTCCAGTCCTCTCGAGAGGGTTTGGAGACATCTCTACTCCGGTGTTGTCCACGGTGAGAAACACCGACCAGGTGTGGGCATACTTATTGCTCCACGGCTTGGGCTTTCTAAATTGGGGTTCACCCCAGTGGACGACACGGTAGCTTCCCTCGCCTTCGTTTTGTGAGCCTTTTCTGGGAACGTCTGGCAGAGTCTCCCTGTTTGAAAGCGTTTCAAAGTCAAATAAACAAACTGCTTTTCAGCTTTTCTTTCTCACTTCCATGTGTAATGAAATCCTGCAACGATGACTCACTCGCTGGGTATACATGTGCCCGTGGGTGCATGTTTGTGTGTTGAGTACAGATACGGTGTGTGTGCGCGTGTGTTGGATTAATATTGATGTGTGTGCAGAGTCTGTGACGTGTTTCGCACGCTTCGAGCGGACGTCGGGCATCTGTGAAGAAGAGCTGGGTGACCTTGATGAAGACGACTGCTGTCTCAACCCTCATTATGCTTACCTCACACAAGATGGAGACTGCCAGTCCTGTGGGTCAGTATGCAAACACGCGCGTGCGCGCGCACACACACACACACACACACACACACACACACACACACACACACACACACACACACACACACACACACACACACACATGCAGTGATGTCCTGAAGCAGCTTTTTCTTGTGTGTGTGTCTTTTGTCAGTCCTCCAAAATGGACCGACTGGTCGCCATGGTCACCATGTACCACCCTGTGCGGGGAAGGCGTGACCCAGAGGAGACGGAAGTGCTTTGGCATTGGCCAACCAGAGTGCAATAATGCTCTAGAGTCTCTGCAGACCAAACCTTGCACCGGAACATGCTGCGGTGGTACGCATGCACCGCACACTTGTACATGCAGAAAAATGCCATTTCAAAATAAGAGCATCTAAAAGATGTACTGCGAAAACCAATACTGTCGATGAGGCAACTCAAGTCAAATTGCTTGTTGCATTTAAGAACAAAGTCAGCATAGTGTGGGCCTTTGAGAGATGAAATTTTGTTTGCTTCAGAGGGGTGGAGCGCGTGGCTTCCGTGGTCGCCGTGTTCTGCGACGTGCGGAGGGTCCGGAGTCAGCAAACGGGTGAGGCTTTGCTCCGCAACTCCCGAGTGCCTCTCGGCCTGCAATGGCGCCACCGAGATCGTGATGTCGTGTGATGCCAGCGGCAAGTGTCCAGGTGTGTGCGGGGCATCTTTGCCATTATCATCAACGTTTATCACACAAGCCCTTGCTTACTTTTTCCCACCTGATCTCCCATTTATTCAAGACTTTTTTTTTTTCCTCTTAATTTTTTTTTTTTTTTTGTGGGGGGGTGGGGGGGGAGCAATTACAATGAGCATCAATTATTGGTGTGCTTTTTTTTTTCCTGACAGAGAATCCTATCCACTAACAAGTCCCCTCCAAAATTATCGGAACAGGAAGTTCAACTCCTTTGCTTATTTTGTTGACTGAAGACATTTGGATTTCCAATCAAAAGATGTATATGAGCCAAGAGTTGAGAATTCAAAATTTGATTTCATGCTATCTACATTTTGATATGTTCAATAACTTGGGACAAAGCCCCCTTTTTTTTTTTTTTGTTAAAACCACCCCCTTTTTAAGTGAGCAAAAATATTGGAGCATGTGGCTGATAGCTGATTTGAGCATTTTAAAACGTTACACGTGAGCTACGATCGTGATGTTCATGCATTTAACACGCTGCAAAAGTGCGTCCTATGCCTCCACGTAGGTCTCCCATGAAGGTAGGCAGTGATTTCCTTTTCACAAATTCTACTTTCTTCTCCTGTCGTTGCATGTGTGCATACCTGCGTATGCACACGTGCGACTGGATGCGCACCCGAGATTGGACGCGCACCCGAGATTGGACGTGCACCCGAGATTGGATGCGCGTGCGTGTGCGGTAATGGTCGATCGCGAAGGTTGATTTGGCTTGAAAAGTAGATCTTCGGTCAAAAAACGTTGGGCACCCCTGGCTAGATCGTGCCTTCGACTTCCACATCATCATGATGACATTGCTCACGAAGACTTGAGCCCAGTGCTGCAAAGGTTGTTGCGCTCATGCATGTGCATGCATCCACAGTGCACGGCGGCTGGTCGTCGTGGTCTTCGTGGTCGTTGTGCTCTTCCAATTGCATGCGCGATGATGCGGCTCCGCCATTCAAACAACGCCGTCGCTCCTGTTCGGACCCCGCACCCTCTGCTGACACGAAGCCGCCTGGTGACGGTTGCAAGGGAGATGATGTCGAGCTACAGAACTGCAACGACATTCCAAAATGTCCCGGTAGGTTGGCAGCACGTTTTCTCTCAGGGTGACCACGTGGGCAGCATGTGGGGCTCGCAGGCACAGAGTTCTGGGTTTGAATATGAGTTAGGTGTTGGCGCTAAGATCTTCCCTTTCTGATGCACTTCTCCTTAGTGGATGGCAACTGGGGGGAGTGGTTGCCGCCAGGATCTTGCTCTGCCCAGTGTGGGGAGGGGCTTAAACTCTCCATCAGGCAGTGTGATCAACCTGCGCCCAAATATGGCGGACGACTCTGCGTGGGACCAAACGCGCGCAGCTACCCGTGTCACATCACTTGCGCTGGTACAAACACACACACACGCACGCACGTGCACACGCTGACATGAGTGTGATTGACAGTTGATGGATCGTGGTCCGGTTGGTCCAATTGGGGCCAGTGTTCATCTTCCTGCATCTCGGAAGGCGGGCCTCCCATCAGGACTCGTCAGCGTTCCTGCTCTAGTCCCGGGCCTTCGCTCTTCCCCGCAGGTGAATGTTGCCATGGCAACAGCAGCCACACACAACACACACATCAGTGGCAGGGTGTACATTTTGCTACATTTGATACCTGGACCGAAAAAAACAACTTTTTCATCAAATAAATTGACCACAGATGCTGAATATTACTCAAAACCTATTAATGAGACACAGGCAGAACATGCAAACCCCATATAAGAAGGCTGGGGCCGAATTTGAACCCATGACCTCTGCACTGTGAGCCGGACGTGCCCAACCGGTCTCCACTCTGCTACCCAATATTTTAAAATCAAAGGCCTTATCTATTGGTACCCTAAAAATGAATTTAGAATTTTAAAAATGTTTTTCGATTCAACTTTTTTTTTACATTAAAAACAAAAAATGTGTTATCTTGTAAAAGTCGACTTTAATTATGTTATCTTTCATTTTGTCTCTTATAATTTACACGCATGTATATGTACTGCATCAACAAATGTGTATACATGTCGCAGCGCTTGTGACGGCGTCTTCGGTTGTTGTTGCAGGGAAGAGTTGCCCTGGCAACAGCAACTCCGTGGAGACCTGCAGCCATCTTCCGCATTGCACCGGTACAAGTGCTTGCCGGCCCATTCTGCACCTGTGTCCACAGGCTTGACGTTTATCCTTTTGTCGGCAGTGGACGGCGCGTGGGGATCCTGGTCGGCCTTCTCGGCCTGTCCCGTAACCTGCGGCGTCGGATTGGAGGTGTCACGCAGGAGCTGCGACAGCCCTGCCCCCAAATCTGGTGGCCAGCCGTGCGCAGGCAACGACCGGCAGACTCGTCTTTGCAATACCGGCATCCACTGTCCGGGTACGTCCACGCCGGCTATTCATGTGTCCTCAATGGGCACCTGTTCCTTGAGATACCGGTTTACGCAAATGGTCTTATATTAAGTCACCACCATACCCCATTGAAAGAGATGCAAATGTTACCAAAAAAAAAAAAAAATTGTCGTGTGTTTTTAATTTAAACCTTAGCACTCTTTAATATTGTTCTTTACAAAAAAAAAATCAATAACACAAGAACATATATAACGGAAAGAACTAAACCGTTTGTGCATGATTTAATACTGCAGTCCAATTCCATGTGCTGCTCCTTCTGGTATGCACACCTTGGCCACCGGGGGGCAATATCATACCACACAGTCTTGCAGACACAAAACACGAGGAACAGTAGTACTTGTTTTTAACTACTAATCAGTATGTTGCTGTGATATTAGTCATTGTTTTGCGGAGGATCAAGAATATATGCCTGTGTGTTATCTTATTTTGTCACATTATTTAACACAAAGCTAATCAGTCTGCTTTCATGAAGGAGAATGTTTAATGTTGGGATGCTGAAATTTTGAGGATATGTAGCGTTTAAAGTCTCTTAACGATTAATCGCTGAGCAAAATTGTTGTCCATCAATTAGATCATGAAGTAGTTGGATTAATCAGTAATTGTAGCACCGCTACATGTCAGTGCTGTTATATTATGCGTCTACATGTTTTGCTCCTCTGTTTGCGTTCATATATCCATTACTTCTAAAACTTGACGCTGACTGTTAGCATGTCCATGGCATTTTACATTGTTTGTTAGCATGAAGCTATGTGCTTGTTTTGAGGACACATGGTCTTGCTCTGCTCACAAGTTAAAGTACAAAATTGTCCCATTGTTGGCTCACGTCTCAAAAAAACTTGCATTTTGTACATCTCAAGGCGCTAATGTGTCTCCAAATGAACCGAGCGTGCGCGTGTTCTGCAGTGGACGGTGTGTGGTCCGAGTGGTCGGCGTGGCAAAGTTGCACATATCCCTTCCGGGACCGCATCATCCGCTGCAAGCAGATCGGTGGAAGTCAAAGTCGCGAGCGCCAATGTTTGTATCGGGAGCACAACGGTGCCATCTGTGGAGGTGATGACCTCAGTCTCAGTCAGTACAGAGGATGCTATGACGTCAACAGCTGCTATGGTGGGCACGCACGCATGCCGCGTTGATAACAGCTCACAGTATCTCAGCTGTTATTGTCTGTGTGTTCGTTTACATATGTTTGTGTCTGATCATGTGTGTGTATATGTGTGTGTGCATTTATGTTTGTGTGTGTCTGTGTGTGTGTGTGTGTGTATTGTGTATCTCTGTGAATGTGTGCGTGCGTGCTCGTCTCAGTCAAGGGGAACTGGGAGGGCTGGGAGCCATGGTCTCTGTGTAAACCGGCATGTGGAGGAAAGTCTCGGCGTCTCCGGAGGAGGATATGTTCGCCAGACTACAGCGACTATCGGTAAGAATCACAGATTTCGTCAAATAACCCGGATGCGTAATTCTGCCGATTCGCCGTAGTAAGAAGTGAAGCCTCCGACGGCCAGCTTTGTGTTCCTGCTCGCGAAGCTCGGCGAACTTGAATATATTGATGTCTCTGTGGCATTTTCAGGTTATTTACTGTCTCCAAGGCGAAAATGCAGCGCCACTATTACTGACAACTCTTGTTGGCTATTGGCACATAACACTTATCAGTGCGTGTTTTATGCCCACACACCTCTATGAAGTCATGAAAGCCAAGAACCAACTCTGCTATTTGCATCGACCATTCACAACGTATATTGTCTCAAAATGGTGGCTCGTGACTTACAGAGGTTAGGTTTACATTTCACAGCAATTTGTTTTTCCTGATGTAGTTTGCCATTTATCCATCCATTCATGATGTATATTTAAAGGTGTTGATTTTTTAAATTTAATTTTAATTCTTTTGGGCTTCCACACAGCCCCACCATCGGTCGTCTGGAGGAACCGGCCGTCTTCGTTGGGACGCCGCTGTTGGACTGCGCGGATTTGCCACCAGGGGTCGACACGCAAGAGGTTCAGCCTTGTGTCAACGTGCCCGCCTGTGACTGATGGTCATGCGTGTGTGTGCGTGTATGTGTGTGTGTTCCCAATAAAATTGTGGTGTATAACTGGGGGGGTGTCTTTTGCGTGGACAACTCGTAGCAAGAGTTTCGTGGGTTTGATCCCTAATTCCTCTTCACATTAGTAGACAATTAAAAAATGACACGAGAGCAACATTAGCATACGCGCTGGAGCGTGTGTGCATGTGGATATGAACTGTGATGTAGACGGATTAACAGTTGTCGCACCGTGCCACGAGCGGATGCACACGCAATTGTAAATCCAATCAAATCACGTATAAAATGTGGCTCATGTTCAATCGAAAAAGGCTTGCTGCGCTGCGGCAATGAAAGGCACGTACGGCAGGTGGCGCTCGTCGGTCACGCGCGCGTCACGGTGTGGCACAGAAGAGAAGAAGAATTCGGAAGAGGAGCACGTCAAGACATTGCTGGTCTTTGTGTTATTTGATCATTTCGCGTCTCAAACCTGATTTATTAATTTGTTCCGGTCTGCCGTCGTCATGGAGGTTCCGGGACCCGACAGCGACTGGAGGAGTCCTCAGTTCAGGCAGAAAGTCGTCGCTCAGATGTGAGATTTAATCGCTGTCTCTCCTGCTTTCTTAAGCTTAGTTTGGTTTTGCTCAGCTCTGCCCACCTCAAACAAACGGACCGGCTTAACGTGTGCAAAGGCTTTTTATTTCAGAGCACTTCTTGTGCTTCAATTTGCCCGAAGCGTAATATTGTTTGTCAATTTTGAATTATGCGTATTCCAATGATTTGTCATTCATGCGCTATTTAAAAAAATAAAAAGGCTACATCAAAGTTTACTTACTAGTAGAGTTCCCATTAAGTTGGGAACAGTACTCTTCTGTGCTTCTATTTTTTTGACAATCGACTCACCTGTGGTCACATGACGCTCAAATATATACAGCATATCCCCCAATGGTCTTTCAGTACCCCACTAAAGAGCCACGTTTCAATTTGGCAAAATCCTGCTTCATTACCAGAAATGGTAATTCCCACTCAACGTTGAATACTATGTGTGCATGTTGGCACATGCTTCAGACAGCAGGTCATGTATTGTGTAAGTTGCGAAGTGTGAGTGTTTGTAAATAGAACATGATTGTGTGCAAGCAAGATGTTCTGAAATAATGGTCTCCTAATGTATTTGCACTTTGCAGCGAGGAGGCCAAGAGGAAAGCGGGAAGCGGACACAGTAAGTCTAGCACGGAGATGGAGAATCAAGTTTACATCAAAGCCAAGACCAGAGTAAGTCGGGACCACGCTGGAAGATTTGAATTGGAACCTCCTCACTAAAATATACACTGAAATGTTAAGAATTAAAATGCAATACTCAGGAATAGGAACATCGATAATAAAACACAGCAATGGTGAATCACAATATGATTGTAGATCAATGCTTAATCAGGAATAACAAGTTAAAAATGTGCACCCAAATGTCACTTTACGCTGTTTGAAGGATCTTAGGGGAAAATGACAATGTTGCTTTTGCAGGAGGAGTATCTGTCCCTGGTGGCCAGGCTCATCATCCACTACCGCGACATCCGTGAGTGACCATCCATTTATTTGTTTGCCTGTCCTGTCCCATTGTCACTTGACGACTGACCCCTGCCTTGTTTCTCTTTGACAGACAAGAAGACCATGGGAGGTCCGGGTGAGTGCATGTGTGCACGTGCCGGTGCACATGGGCGGCACATGTAAAGCAGCGTGTGTTGTCTCCATTAGATCCCATCAATGCCCTGACTAACCTGACTGGCGTCGGAGGGGGCCCGGGCGCCATCGGCATGGGGCCCCGCCCCACCGGCGCCCCCGTCGGGGGCCTGGGGGCCATGGCGCCCATGCAGATTGGCCAGCATGCCATGCCGGGGGTTTCTGGAAACCCGCAACCCCGTGAGTGGATTTCCTTTCCACGCCAAGCCGCATGCTCACTTGCCTGCGGAGTCACATGACTTCGCATGGGCGGCGCATGATGTCATTCGGTTATGTTCGCTAACTTGATTTGGACCCGAGGGGTCAGACATCATTTAAACACAAGTAAAACGACAGTGACAAAACGACAGCCGTGCTTCAGACCTAAAGCTCGTGGATCAAACCAACAACTGAACGTTTTCTCTGTATGGGTTCACCTTACTTCCCTCTATCATATATTGCTTTCTTTGGGGTCAATAACCCCAAGTCAAGACGTTTGCCTTCCGTCCCAATATGGGAATGTGCTCATGGTTATGTTGGAGAACGGACGTGACACTCTTCCCCGCATTCCCCCCGGCTCCCTTAATCCTGCTCCTGGTCCTCAGTGGGTGGTCCCGCCCAGTTGGCCCTGCAGCAGCAGCAGCAGCAGAACTTGCAGTTCCAGCAGTTCCAGCAGCAGCAGTTCCAGGTTCAGCAGCAGATGAGAGCCCAGCAGCAGCAGATGCACCAGAACCAACAGCAGCAAAACCAGCAGCAGCAGAACCAGGTACGACCGCAACCAGCTTCCAGTCCCTTTCAGCCTCCGCCACTTCCTGTGTTTGCAGATGCATCAGTCCAGGATGCAGCAGCAGCAGCAGCAGATGGTGCAGTTGCAGCTGCAGCAGCAGCACGCGCAGTCTATTCAGCACATGGTCCAGCAGCAGGGGCAACCGGGCCCCATGCAGCCGCTCCTGCAGCAGCAGCAGCAGGCCCCCATGGTGCCGCAGTCTCTAGCCGGACAGATGGCGACCGCCCAGCACGTCCCCATCAACTCGCTGAGTCAGCAGCAGCACCAGCTCAAGATGCAGCAGGCCTTCCAGGTCAGAATACGCCCCATCCCCTGAGCACCTTACACAAGCGTCAGCACCACGCTGTTTGTCGCCAAACGCTGACCCTCCCTATTCCAACAAACCCCTATCCAAGCATCACTCCCATTCACACGCCAAGCCTCCTATCTCCTCCCGAGTCCCCTCACAATGCCTACTTGAATACGTGTGTGCAGGCCCGGGCAGCGTTGCAGCAGCAGCATCAGATGGCGGCCGCATCAGGACAAGTGAGTCACGGCCTACAGGTGGGAATCGGATAAAGAACCGACGCCGTGAATCACGCCCCCCTCTTCCGTCCAGTTGGTACGTCCCAACATGCAGATTCCCGCCCGGCTGCCCCGCCCTCCGCTGGCCCCGGCCATCCCGCCCCCCAACGCCGCCGCCGTGACGCAACAGGTATGACCTTGAACCCGTGACCTTTCAGGCTCTGTCAGTCATCTGTTCGGTTGGTCCTGGCAGGTACAGCAGCATGCCATGATGTCGTCACCTTCGCCAGTGCAGGTCCAGACCCCACAGTCCATGCCTCCGCCCCCGCAGCCGTCTCCTCAGCCTCCCACCTCACAGCCCAACTCGGCCAGGTATGAGCACGTGTAGGGCTAATTACTAGTTTGACTCACGCTTCGATGAGGAAAAAATGGACGCGATCGTTTTTGGGGACTTGATAGTCATTTGCATGCTTGTTTGTTTACCGTCATCATCAATGTTCGCTCGCGCTGCTGCTTCCCTCTGTTGTCTCTCAATTTGATGGCCTACTGTGGGAGTCAATACACACACACACACACACACACACTTACATACCGGGAATGAAAATGCATTTTTCAAATTTGGTTCGCATGTCTTGTACACGGACAATTTATCTCGTGCTTTTAATGAGGTGCAGTAGTGTATCATCAAGGATAATAGCCAAGTGCCGCTAATGTTAACCATCATTCGGCATACAGCGATCCTCTATGGGGCTGTTTTTTTTGTTTTTGTTTTTTTGCACAATTTCATTTCTTGCTTCTGCACTATGAGTTCTGAAAACATTCACTCTGCCTGCCAGATCACTTAGAGATCAACCTTGGTTTGAGCCAATGTACCCATTTTACGGTAGAAAAATCTCTCGGGTAATGAGCATACCAAAAAAAAAAAAACACACAGTAGTGTCATTTTTCGTGATAGTTTCTGGGGAAATTCATCGTCCAGGGGAAAAAAAATGTTATTGTGACAGGCCAAAGCAGGTGTTGTCGACGCCTCCCTGTTGGCATACGGCCTCCGTGTCCATGCCCTTTTCCTTGGTAACTTCCTGTCTGCAGCTCGGGTCCCACGCCGTCTCCTGGGGGGTTCCAGCCCAGCCCGTCCCCTCAGCCCTCACAGAGTCCATCTACCGCCAGGACACCCCAGAACTATGGGGTCCCCTCGCCCGGCCCACTTAGCACTCCAGGTACACACACACACACACACACACACACACCATCTGATTATATGACTTCCCAACAGGAAACCCAAACTCTGTGATGAGTCCCGCGGGGGCGGCGTCCCAGGAGGATCAGCAGTACATGGAAAAACTCAAACAGCTTTCCAAATACATCGAGCCTCTGCGCCGCATGATCAACAAGATTGACAAGAACGAAGGTGTGGGGGCGCGGGGTGGTCTTCGATGTAAACGCCCGTCCTGTGAGTAACCTTTGACTTGTCGTTGCCAGAGCGAAAGAAGGACCTCAGCAAGATGAAGAGTCTCCTCAACATCCTCACGGACCCCAACACAAGGTGAAACTCAAAGCGCACAAGGACTGGGCAATTGATCAGAAGCTAGTACATGTTACCGTGGTGAGAGTCAGCTGGCCCATGTTGCCATGCCAACAGCCTCCTGTTTCATTGAGGTGATGCCACCATGGGTACAGCTAGTCAGTGTCACCATGGCAACTGTATGGCACGTTTCTGTCGCAACCGTCAACAAGGTGATGTTGCCATGTCGACACGTCACCATGACGAGTTTCGTGGTGCGTGTCACCATTGGTGACAGACGGCGAGTTAGTGTGACCCCTGCGACAGTCCTCTTAAGTTTCCTGACCTTCAGGTGTCCTCTGAAAACGCTCCAAAAGTGTGAGATCGCGTTGGAGAAGCTGAAGAATGACATGGCCGTGGTAAGACATGCCCCTTGTTACATCATCACCCCCCCTCCCCCCCCCTCCCAATCTTTACGTGTCTGCGTCTGTGTGCTTTCGGTCAGCCGACGCCCCCGCCGCCGCTGCCACCCAAGCAGCCCTATTTGTGCCAGCCGCTACTCGACGCCGTCATGGCCAACTTGCGCTCTCCCGTATTTAACCACTCGCTACACCGCACCTTTGCCCCCGCCATGGCCGCCATTCACGGACCGCCCATCACGTAAGTCGCGTGCCTGCACACGACACGTCCGTCAAAAGAGCGGCTCCCAAAAAGTTTGATGTCGGGCTCTGGATGAGCCTAAAATGCACGAGAACCTTCCAAATTTCCATGCATTTCTTTCCATTTGTATGCCTTTCTGCGGCTCTTCTAATCAAACTGTTACAACTCTGCGTTACACTCTAAGTCTTCCTACATGTGGAATGATTTTTCCAAATCCTCAAATATTTTTTTTTAATCTGTGACAAAGCCAACACACAAAGGTTTCCCAGTTTTCCCACAACCTTGAAAAATGTTGGTGGTAAATATTGAATCAGGACAAAAACACCCTGAACGTCTTGATGTGTGTACCTTGCCTAAGCCACATTCACCCCGATTTTTTTGTGTGGTCATAAATTTTCCACTTTGCAAAAATTCTCCCCGTGGGCCGGATCGAACCCCACCAACAGGTCAAACGTTTGACACCCCATGGGGAACTTTTCGTGGCTTCCCCCTCAGTGGTCCGCTGGTTCTGTCACGGAAGAGGAAGCAAGACGAGGACGAGCGTCAGACGGTCCCCAACATCCTGCAGGGGGAGGTGGCCCGGCTTGATGTCAAGTTCCTGGTGCACCTGGACCCGGCCCACTGCAGCAACAATGGGGCCGTGCACTTGCTCTGCAAGCTGGGTGAGACACTAAGATACCTTGCGTGTTGATTTTCCCCCCGCGCTCACTTCTAACCTCCTTTTCGCCGCAGAGGACAAAAACCTTCCGAGCGTTCCGCCGCTGCAGCTCAGCGTTCCCGCAGACTATCCGGACCAGAGCCCCTATTGGTCCGACCACGCCGACCAGTACGGTGAGCAAAACATCCCCCCGGCCCCTCCCCTTCCTGTCCACCACAGTGGCACCTTGAGATATAAGTGACATGACTTTGGAGTTTCTGTAGATATTAGACATCTCTGATCTTTGTTTTGGGGGTGTCGGGGGGCTTTTGAGCGCACCATAGAAACAGTATGTGGCAGCAAAGTCAACTCGTTTTCGTTGCCCAGAAGCAAAACTTTGGTAAATGCTGAATAGTTGTTGAATTTATTCCCATTGAAGCTTTGGATGAACTTAAACATGAGATTGCTTTATGGACGTCTTCATAGCTTAATGCTAACAATCAACGCAAAATACAATTGACACGCTAATTGTTAGCATTGTTTTTTTGGGGGTGGCGGCTAAGTCACATGACATTCGCAGGGGGGGGGGGGCAAGGGCAGTTTGGCATCACTTTCATTCAACAGCAGGGGGCAGTACTGCATTAAATTTCAGCTGTTCAAGGGAGCTGACAAGTTTCAGGTGCTCAATTCTGATTGCTCAAATGCAGTTTTCATCCATTTTTCGACGCGAGTTCACCTTTAACTTTGTAATTACTGTATGTTTTATGAACTAAATATTGTGCTATTTACCTGACTAGATGTTCCCAAAACGTTTATAGAGTTATGGGCATGGTCGCAGAACAAATTGAACTGGTAGCTCGAAGCACCACTTTGGCGAGTCGGGAATGACAATTGATTGCAAAGCATTTCTCATTCCCGGCTCCCCAATCCTTGCAAAGGGATTTCTAGTGCAGGAATGATCTAGGTCTGCTGTAAAAATGTGTGGCTGTGTGCCGACTTGTGTGCGCAGGCGCCAACCATTTCCTGCAGGCGGTGCATAGGACCCTGGCGTCCAAGCTGCTGCAGCTTCCCGACAAGCATTCGCTGACAGAGATTCTGCACACGTGGGCACAGAGCGTCCGCCAGGCCTGTTTGTCCGCCGCGTGATCTCACTGCCGCAACCCGCATCTTAAATGGCAACCTCTCCTTATTTTTTTTATTTTTAAAACACAAATAAAACACCTGCCCGAAGACCACACGTTTTATTCACGCCATAAAAAAATTGAAAAAAAGTTGACGTGTGCATCAAAAGCATAGTGAAAAGGCTCTGTAAGACACGTTGGTGAACACGTCCACAAACTGGCTGCTTCCTGCCACCGTCAACACCTGAAACAGATTCCACGCCGCTCATGACTGATCTGACACAAAAAGACAAGCGCAATACAGCCGACGCACAACTACACATCTGACTGACAATACGTCGGACGAGGGATGGGAATTAAAGAATTGTGATGACCTGAATCAGAAAAAAATTACTTTCTGTAAAACCCACCCTAAATGTTAGTGTGACAACAGAGGACTGCACATACCTGGTGCTCGGCGCTGTTGGTGTTGAGCTCCAGGCTGTTGATGTTGTTGGGCGTGCACGGGATCTGAGCCTTGACCTGTCCCCCCAGCAGGCAGTGGGACACAGTGGGACCTTGGCCCACTGCCAGAATCTGCGTCGAGATGGGACGGGACGTTCACGCGGATTGAAGGAGGCGCGGCGCAAGTTGCCGAGGTAGATTTTCCTCACCATGTCCTGATAGAATGTGGCTCGTCTCTGGCAGCCGCTCAAAGCGAAGACGGACGTCGGCGTCAGGGAGCGAAGGTGCCACAGGGAAAGTGACGGGCCGCCGCCGCACAGCTGCAACGACACCACAATCACCACAACCTTGGCCACCAACAGCGGAGGTTCACTGTCCTGTCAAAAAGTCTTACCATCCAATCTGAGTCGGTGGTCAAACAGCTGATCCACTTGCCAAACTGGGGGCGGGCACATTTCTGACGAACAAGGAAAGACAAGGAGCTGAAAAAAAACGGTATGCTAACTAACAGCTAGCTGCGGTCCCGTGATGACGTTGTCTTACTTGGTACTTGTGCACCTCCACGCAGTGAACGCACTGAGACGTTCTGGTGTCTGGACACAAGATTAGACAACCGCATAAGTGCTGAACTGAAATGCCAAGGAATTCTTCGAATGGTTGAAATGGAGAATGTGAGACTAAAATGCGGAAACGTGGAACTTCGAAAATGAAATTCTGGGGATGATTGGGAGTTTTTGTGGAAAAAGTGAACAAAATTGGTTTCTTGGAAAATGTGGAATTCTGGGCGGAAAATGAATTTTTAAAATGGCAAATGCTGAATCCCGGGGAAGTTGGAATTGTTGAAATGTCACTAGGTACTCACCCCATATCCTGACGGCGCCATCCTCGCTGCCTGACAGAACCTCACCTTCGCGCTCCCTCACACTCAGACAGTGGACGTAGTCCGTGTGTCCCCGGAAGACTGACTGGGAGCAGAGACGGACAAACGTTAACATTGGGCGCCGACTAGCGATGTTGCCACGCTTCCTCGTGCCCACTTTGAAGACGCCGTGCTCCAGGTCCAGGATGTGAACGTTGTTGTCACCGCCGCCAAACACCACGCTG
The DNA here is from genome assembly GCF_001891065.2 of Hippocampus comes. Classification (NCBI taxonomy): domain Eukaryota; kingdom Metazoa; phylum Chordata; class Actinopteri; order Syngnathiformes; family Syngnathidae; genus Hippocampus; species Hippocampus comes. Next base: position 1,520,636 of record NW_017805134.1, on the reverse strand, counting down.
TTGTCCTGATATGAACACAAACAATTACATTTAGTGGAACTAGACAGTAGTAGTAAGGACAAAGTACTAGTCCGTAGACCTTCAGATGGATAGAGGCTGGATAGACATGGAATAAATTCTCAAAATGGCTTTTCAGTACTCACTCTGGGGTTGATGACCATGGCGTTGATCTCGGGGATCTCCATGCTGGCTCTGAACAAGGAGTGAAAGAGAGAAGGCCCGTCATATGAACTGCCGTATGGGTGAGCCGGGCCAAGTTGGAAAACGACACTGACTTGTATTCCGGTCTCCTTGTCCACACAGCTTTGACGTTCTGAAACGCAAACACAAGAAAGTGCAACAGTGAGTCACACGCTGCGGTGACCCTGCCATCGCGTTGCGCTACCTTCTTGATGAGCTCGGCCCAATTCCAGGCGCTGACCGATCCATCACCGGCGCTCAGCAGATGGCCGCCAAACGACTCCAGACAGAACACTGGACCGTCATGAGCTGAGGGGCACGACACACAGACAGTTAGATGGCAGACACTGGCCTCAACCAAGATGAAGTGAACATTGCTCACCTGAAAACGTTAACACGGGCTTTCGACCTGCCTCCGACGTATCAGGGCTCAGAGCTGCGCACAAACTTGACAGAACAGCTTCATCATCATCAACATCAACATCAACATCATCATCATCATCATTCTCGCACCCCTCACCTGAAGATGGCGATCTCCCCGTAATTGTTTCCCGCCGCCAGAAAGCGTCCACATGGTGAAAAACTTTGAGAGAACACCGACATGTGCAGCAACTGTGGACATGTCACATGCCCATTAACATGTCGCTCAGTCTTGAACACCACAGCCTGCTCATGAATATGCCACATCACCAGATCATTAACACTCCATGTCACGTTTTAACACAATACGTCTCCTGCTCGTTCTCACGCCGTGAGACCAGATCGTTCAGGGCCATATCCAATTTAAATCATCACCATCAGATATTATGGTTCAGTTGCAGGCTTTGTGAAATATTGTTATGCTTCTCACATAAATGTCGCAATTAAATTGCGTTCAAATGGCATAAAGCAGTATAATTGATATTGCTGGCTGGGAGCTCAGCACCTCTCAACCAATCAGTCTACATTCGCCCCTGATACAAATATAAACGTATAGCTGCACGAGAGACGTCGGGAGAACAAGTTTTGACATTTGAGCACAAAAGAAAATATTTGTCGAAATTTGGGGGGGAAAAAGCCAAAATAAAGTTTACCTCGACGGGCCCCATTGTTGTCTCCTGGAGCGGCGCAATTTGATGTGCTGCGAAAGCGCATTATTATGTCGTCACCGCACCTTGCATTCTGGGACATGTAGTTAAAGGCGCGCCATTGCGACATGCTCGTTGTTCGGTCATGATGGCAGACGGTGCATTAAATAGTGTGCGGTGTTGAACGAGAATATTTATTTTAGTTTGTAATAACAACAACACAACAACAGTAAAAGCAAAGCACAGCTAAAGTCTTAAATGGGGACAAAAACAAAATAAATTCTCTCGGGTCACGAAATCAACATGGCGCTGCTCTCTTTGCCGCTCGGGCCGGCTCGGCTGCGTTCGGATCGGCTCGGCACGGCCTCTCCCGCTGATGTGGAAAATGAAAATGAAAACGCTTGTAGACAGCAAACAATCAACTAGCTTGCTTTGTCTTATTTTCCAGCTCATCGTCGTAGTCGTGCCGCGCGCATGATGACGCGGTGCGCGGCAGGAAGTGTGTTGTCGTCGTCGTTGTCGTCGTAGCGGCGGGCGGCGCGGCGGCGGACAGCCAAGAGGCAAAAGTCGAGTGTGGAAAAGCAAAGCGGCATATGCCAAACAAAACAAAAATGGTTAGTCGGTGACGGCGCAACGTTTCGCCTCTGCATCTGCACGCCGACTCAGCTCGCTTCACTTAGCGGGACGCGGAGGGCGCCGGAGGGGTAAGTTTGAGGCTGGCAAAGCAGCTTTCCCTCCCCACTTGATGGGGGCCGAGCGCGGAGGGTCGACTCGACATCTTTGTGTAGCTGCAGGGCTAGCTCGGTTAGCTCGGCGGCTAGCGGACGAGCTAACACCCGACCGGCCGAGGCTGTTCTGGTCGCAATTAATCGATTGCGGATAACACTTAGCGTCTTTGCGTGTGCGTACATTTGCAGAGTGAGCCTTATGTTGTTTGTCTGTCTGTTGGTTTGCTTGCTAACTGAACGGCTAACAAGTCAGGTGCTAGCAACGACCCGGTGAGCTAACGTTATCGGGCTGCTCGTGGTTGACGCGCGCAATGGCCTTTTTCGTCAAAGTCAACCATGTTCTTCGAGACTGCTGTGGTCGCTGCTGTGGTCCCCAGTGGGCTCTCATGGCCCAGGGTTGTTTGTGGCGCGAGTTGTCCGGGGAGCGAGGCGGCGGCGGCGGCGGCTCGCTGCTCAAAAGTCTTTTTTCATTCTCGTGTGTACGTAACCGAACCCTCTGCGGGCTCGTTTGTGCTGATGATGGAGGTGGGAGGCGATGAACGAAGCTCCGCGAAGGGGAGAACCGTGCGGCGGGGAAGATGCTCGGCGTTGTCCGACAGATGCGTGCTGGAGTCGGGCCAAGGTCAGGAGGGCCCCCCCCCCGGCCCGCTCTCGCTCCCCTCTCCATTTTTCTCCTTCATTGCATCAGCACGTCAGTCAAAGAAAGCGATTGGCAACTTTTCACGTAAACAATAACACGTGCATGCCAATTAAACGAGTTTATTTCTTGTCAGTGATGTTTGCTGACATGTTGCCATGGAAACACTAATGGTGTTGTAAGACATCAAACGTCTCTGGCAGTGTTGGGAGATCCTTTACTTAATATGAAATGGACTATGGCTATGTGCAAACTGCACGTCAATTAACTTTTATTTATTGCTCAAATGTATCTTTTTCCCCTGTCAATGAGTACAGTATTATTCAGATTTTTTTCCCCAGATCCCGATCATATGTGGATATTAATTAACAATGCACCTACAGTCTGGATTCTCAAACACGCTTATTCAACCTCCACGCCATCAAAAGACAACAAATGTCATAGTGAGCTGACAGAACAAACAGGCACAAAAAACAGTCAATGGCGACTAGATGGAATGAAATCATTCAGTTATGAAAACGTAAACTTCGGTAGCACAACGTCTTTGAAATTGCCACGTCATGCATCTGGACAGAAACCGACACGAGGACTATATTTACTTCGCCAAACGCACTGTGCACCATGTGACCTCATGTTTTGTGCGCAGGTGTGTCACTTTGTGGATGTGTTGCGTTTGCTTTATAGGTCATAATTATTTTTGGGAATGAACTACATAACAATATCAGATTCAAAAACAACAACAGCAAAAAAGTTCAATTGGGCATCATACACTGCAGGGTGATCGTAGCTGTAGATGGTTTGCTAAAATGTCAACTAAAAATCCCTTTGGAGTGATTAGGGAGTAGACAGCGAGTGAATGAGTGAATAATTCAGAACACAGCTTGGTTCTGAATCATTCACTCACTCCCACTCCCTAATCGCTAGAATAGAATATGTGCCTCGATAGCTAATGTACTTTACAGTTATTCTTTCATAATTTATGGGGGATTTGAGAGGCGTTTGAAGCGCTCATCCTATGTCTTTTAAAAAAATTCACAAAGATGAGGGCCTTTTGTCACATTGTTAATATGGTGAACCTTGATTAATTAGGTCTGCAGCTATCAAATAATTTGGTATTTGCATCTCCTATTGAAAATTCAGTTGACACGAACTCTTCAAGTTTTGTTGGTGGAATTCTCTCCATTCGTGCTTGATGTACAAGTCTTGAGTTACTCACCGGTGTTCGTTCTATTTTGTACTCATAACGCGTCGCCCATCCATTTTCAGTGTAAGACAGGTCTGTCATACTCTTGGTAACTTAAGAGTTATAACTTGCATATGTCGATGCAGCGACCGACTGTGTTAACTGACATTGGTTTTCTGACGTGTTCCCAAGCCGACGTGGCAACATACGTTACAAAATGATGCTTGTTTGTTAATGCAGTGTCGCCTGAGGGAATCTAAGGTTATGGGCGTTCAGTGTCGGTTTTCAGCCTTGCTTCTTATATGCAGAGGTTTCCTCAGATTCTCAAAATCTTTTTGATGATATAATGGACCACCGATGAGAATAAATTTCCCACATTTTTTTGCAGTTGTACATTGAGAAATGTTGTTCTTAAACTTTTGGACTATTTGCTGGTGCAAATAAATATTCACAAAATGGGGTGAACCTCCCCCCCAATCCCCGCTTGTGAATTACTGAGCCTTTTGGGGATGCTCCTTTCATACCCAATCATGACACTTGCGTATTTCCAATGAACCTATTTGCTCGTGCAATGTTCCAAATGTTCAGGGTATAAAAAATACATATTTTTTTATAATCATTCCTTAACTTTCCTAGTCTTTTCCCCTCCACACCAGACACATGAATGCCGTGGCACGAGTGGAACACGAATGATTATTTCTCCCACGTTGGACAAACCACACATTATGACATCACTTTTTCCCCCCACCCATTCTTGTCTCCATAGTAACGCCTCACAGGCCACCTGCCAGGGGGCATGGCCAGCGCACTCGACTGACGAGCAAAGACCCTCCCAAGCGAAAGCCCCTCCCGCCCGCCCCGATGGTCACCAGCGGTAGCACCGTGGTGTCTCCCCCCTGAAGACTGGCGCCAGAGTACTATGGCAATGCATGATATGAGTCGTGCCAAGGGTTTCCCCTGTAAAGAATGTGATATGGTCTGCCCGAGTACTCCAAGTCTTCTAGAACATATGAAAGCGCATTACCAGCAAGGAGAAAGTGGACGTTTTGAGTGCGAACAGTGTGGACGAATTTACAAGCACGCAGCTAGTTTGGCCAACCATAAAAAGTCTCACGAAGTGGGCTCCTTCCAGTGTCCCGTCTGCACCCGCACTCTGCCCAACGCGGTTGCCCTCAAAAATCACCTTCGCATACACACCTTGTCCCCAAGTAGCGCTCACGCCGAAGAAGAGAGCGAGGAAGTGCCCGAGGAAGGAGGCCCTCACGAAAGGGACTACACCCTCGGCCAGGACCTCTCGGACGGCTTCGGGCGTCCCCACTTGAACAACAGCGGCCTGCAGGGCCACCCAGGTACCAAAAGTTCCCCCGAGTCGGACGACGCCTGGGACCGACCGTTCAAGTGCGACCAGTGCGACAGAACCTACCGGCACCACGGTAGCTTGGTCAACCACAAGAAGTGTCACCAGCAAGGAAGCTTCAAGTGCTCCGTGTGCTTCAAACAGTTTAGCAACCTGGCCGCCCTCAACAGCCACGAGAGAACTCACTCGAAGTTCAAGAGTCCCGCGGCGTCCATGGTGAGCAGTAGTGGCGGCGGCCTCCACCAGTCCGAGCGAGGTGGGGGCGGCGGCTCTCAGGCCACCCAGAGCGACAACGCCAACTCCTGCTTCTGCCACTTGTGCCAGATTGCGCTTCCCAACAAGGCCGACTTCCAGGAGCACATCCTCCTACACAACACCTCACCGTCCCTCGGACTGTCCCGGAGCTTTCCCGGTCTCATGCCTCACAATCTGAGTGCGGTTCGATCTCCGGCATACACTCCAGCTCTTGGAGACCCTCTACCCCTGCCGCCTTTGCCCGGCGATAAAAGGGGTCCCTACGACCCCATCATGGGCCCTCCCGTCAACAATCCTATATATACGTGCGCCTACTGTGGGGCGGGACATCCTGACCTGGAGACCCTCAAAGTACACTACCTGACCCACGATCCCCATCCCGCCTCCCACGGCCAGGATAGCTCCATACTCAACTCAGAAGCATTAAGTTCGGCTTCCCAGGGTTCGGTGTCATCATCGGGAGGCCGCGTGGCCCAGGCCAGTTCTCCGGATGACGGCGAACGTCGCTTCAAGTGCGGCGAGTGCGGCAAGAGCTACCGGCACGCGGGCAGTCTGGTCAACCACAAGCGCTGTCATCAGACGGGCCACTATCAGTGCACAATCTGCTGTAAGCAGTACCCTCACTTGGCCGCGCTACATAGCCACCTGCGAAGCCACAAGGGGCGGTCCTCCAACCAGCCTCTGGGTGACGGCAACGATTGGTTATCTCCAGAGCCGCTGACGCTGGACTCGCAGCAGAGCTACGTGCAGGAAAGCAGTGACGCCACCACGCCCATCTCGCTGCCGGGAAACCTCACAGACCCCGCCCACTTTGTATCAGACGGCAGTCACAACAGCGCTTTGGACTCGCTCGAGTTCCACGACCGCTTCGACGGGGGTTCCGCCCATCGGCAAGCCGACCGCCACGTGTGCGCCGACTGCGGCGAGATGTACGCCGATGTGTCTGGGATCAAGTCGCACATGTGCCCCCGCCGTGGTCAACCGCCCCCACAGCAGCAGAGTAACATGTCCAACGGTTTTATCGGCAACATGAATTACCACAGCTCGAGTGGCAGCTCCGTGCCCCCAGACAGTGTAAAGGAAGGAAGCAGTCAGCGACAGTACTCCCAGACCGGAGGCAAGAGGATGGGAAACAACGACAAGGATGACGACGACGGAGAAGTCTACCAGTGTTCCGTGTGCGGGAACCATTACGCCAGCCTCCGAGCCCTGCGCAGCCATCTGCGAAGTCATGCCAATAATCCCTCCGGTCCCGGACCGTCCAATCTGGAACAGGACTGGAGGATGATCTGCTCCACGTGTGGCCAAAGCTTCTCCAGGAAGCAAGACCTTCTAAATCACCAACTAGTCCACGGTCCCCAGAGACCCGATGGCCAACAACAGGGCATCGGCGGCGCTTCGGCCAACGGCAACGACAAGATGGACGGGCGCAGCCACATTTGCGTGGACTGCGGCATGTTCTTTGCAGACCGTCACCACCTGATCACCCACCTGTGTCCTGGCAAGAATCGGGCTGGCACGCTGAGTAAGCAGGTCCTGAGTGGAGCAAAAGGGATGTCCGGGGGCGAGGGCATGGGCGGCGGGGTTGCGGGCGGAAGCCGTGACATCGCTGGGAATGGGCGGCGGTCAATGATGGACCAAAGTGACAAACCCCACAAGTGTGACCAGTGCGGGCGAGGCTACAGACACCCGTGCTCCCTCCTCAACCACAAAAAGTCCCACAAGACGGGTGTGTTCCGCTGCTTGGTGTGTCAGAAGCGTTACTACAACCTGCTGGCCCTCAAGAATCACCAGAGGACTCACTTTGACCTCAAGAGGTATGACCACCGCTTTCACTTTTCCACCTAATAGTATTTTGATACATAAAATGTCAACACAATGACAGATAATTGTGAGCAAGGTTCCCTTTTTTTTAAACTGTCTGACAATATGCATCAGATTTACAGTATATCCCACTTTTCTGGACACTGGACACCTAAAGCGCTCACAACGGACACATTATTCATTTACGCACACATTCACACTATAGTGGCGGTAAGCTTTGCATGTAGCCATACCTGCCCTGGGGCAGGCTGACAAAAGCATGGCTGCGGCCTTTCCGACCACCACCAATCATTCACACCCGGCCGTACACCAGTGTGAGTGGTACTGGAGGCAAGGTGGGTGAAGTGTCTTGCCCAAGGACACGGCGGCACATGATTCAGAGAGAGCTTGATTTGAACAGCAGACCCCGTGGTTACCGGACGACCTGCTGTACTTCTGAGCCATGGCCGCCCTCTGTGCATGATGATTTGGCAGTGTGTCAAACCGCCAGAGTGTAGTGCCAACTCATGTTGGAGGAGGACTTGCGCTGTGTTAGATAATTTTAGTTAATGGATCGGTGGCTGGTATCGGCAGCCCAATACTGATTCCTGGTACCTGTATTGGTCTATCCCGGGGGTCGGCAACACGCGGCTCCAGAGCCGCATGCGGCTCTTTAGCGACATCTAGTGGCTCCCTGGAGCTTTATAAAAAATGTTTGAAAATGGAAAAAGATTTTGATAGTAGGCTAATATAGCTCATATAGATATAGATACATGTTGCAGCTCTGAAATAGGAGAGCTGTGGTGTTGGTTTTTTAAAACGTACACTTTATTCATGCTTTTAACAGTCTCGACAAACACAGACACGTCTGCGTCCGACTCCGTGCCTTCTCTCTTCTCGAGAGGCGTTCAAAGACAGCCTCAGAAAACCGTAAATGATCACTTCACTGACATTAAGAAAAGCGAACATAATGCACCAAAACAAAAAAATCAAGCGAGGAAATTACAAAATAAATTCTATGGGGGCGTTTGTGAACACACAACGAAGGAATGAATAACAAACAATTCTGAGACAGTCCAGTCTCCTACATACATACAGCATGTGTTTCCTTCATTGTAAGTTTTATAGAAGGCTTTTATTTTTTTGCGGCTCCAGACATATTAGGTTTTTTTTTTTGTTTTTTTTTTGTCCTATATGGCTCTTTCAACATTTTGGGTTGCTGACCCATGGCCTATCCCTACTCTTTTAATTTACAGTAGAAAAAACGTTGACTTGTTGGGCTTGTATCAACTGCATCCTCGACTGATTTTCTGCCTAGTAGCCGACATCATGTCTCTCTTGTTTTTATTTTAGGCAAAAAATGGCTAAATTGTGCTCATGTGATGAATATATATGCAAAATTGATGCGTGTCTTTTCCAACTGCAGGCACAAGTGCGAAGAATGCGGAAAGGCCTTCAAGATCCAAAAACAGCTGATTAACCACCTCCGTCTCCATGAGGAACACCGGGCCAAAGGTCTGGTCCGGACCGGTCCCAACGGCTCACGCTACCAGCAGCCCGGCCCATCTCAGATGGCGAGCATGCGAGGGGAGTCGTCAAAGGGCCCCATCATGGGTGTCAAATACGCTCAACAGGGTTTCAAAAAGCCCTACTCTTCGGCTGGAACGTCCAGGCCCCAAAAGTTTGACCCGGCCGAGAGCGGGCGGCGACCTTTCGCCTGCGAGGAGTGCGGCAAGACGTACCGGCACGCGGGCAGCTTGGCCAACCACAAGAACCTCCACAAGATCGGCGAGTACCATTGCAACGTGTGCAACTCCACGTACCCCAATAGGCTGGCCATGAAGAACCACCTACGCCTCCACTTTGCCCAGAAGAAGCACAACTGCCAGGAATGCGGCAAGGGTTTCCGTACCCAAAGGCAGCTGGCCACGCACACCACGGCAGGCCTGTGCAAGGGCCCGCAGGGTCCCGGCGCCCAAATGGACTTTGAGTGCGATGGCTGCTGCGAGGGCTTCTCGTCGGCGGAGCAGCTGGCCGCGCACGACTGCCCCGCCCAGCACCTGCCGTCCTCGTCGTCGGCCGGCAGCTCGGCCAACGTCAGCATGGAGAGGAGCTCCGTGGACCTCGACTCCGACGAAAGGCCTTATGCGTGCGACCTGTGCAGCTGCGCCTACAAGCACGCCAGCTCTCTGCTCAACCACAAGCACACGCACAAGACGGGCGACTTCCGCTGCAACTTCTGCGACAAGCCCTACACCAACTACATGGCACTGCGCAACCACATGCGCATCCACACGCAACGCAAGAAACACATCTGCCACACGTGCGGGAAAGCTTTCCGGCTGGCCCGCTTTCTGCGCAACCACCAGAAGGTCCACGAGGAAGGCGCCACCCCGTTTGGCTGCCCCACCTGCGGCAAGAGCTTCCAGGGCAGGTCGGGCCTGGCCCGACACCGCTGCGGCGACAACCAGGTAGGCATGGATGTCAGGAGGAAGACGGGCGGCGCCACGGCAGAGGGCGACGAGTGTCGCTACACGTGAGTTGTCCTCACTTGTTTGTCATGCTTGGAACTTGTCCAAATAGTGAAGATGAATTTAGCTCTGCACATGTCTATTCCAGGTATATGATCTCCAATCCGGCTTCCTTGGGACCATTCGCGTGCCGGAATTCGGATTTTTCTGAAGTTTGGACAAATTGAATTAGTGGAGAGACCAGTTAAGTCACCCCCGTTTGCTTTCAGTTAGCATCCACTTTTGTCTTTGTGCTGCTGATGTTGTGTGTCCTTGTGTGCGTGCGGGAAAGAAACCGGCCCACCTGTAGACAAGATTAGGAAGGGGGCGCAGGGACGGAGGAGGGGGAACTCGCCATTAGGCCGGTCCCCCTTGTCCGGCCCCTGCTTCGGCCACTACAACCTCTTTTTGGCTAAGCCGGATTGCAGATCATATACTGTAACGCCAACATAATATCCGTGCAGTGCTGTAGGTTTGATGTGATGCGCGCTTCCGGAGGCTTCCGCCCGGCATCTAACGTTGCGTCTGTGCGCAGGTGTGACCAATGTGGACGCTCCTACCGACACGCCAGTTCCCTCATCAACCACAAGAACACGCACACCCTCGGCATCTACCACTGCGCCGTGTGTCTCAAAACCTACTCCAATCTTCTGGCCCTCAAAAACCACCGCCGCATCCACTCTGAGATGCGGCGGCACCGCTGCCACGACTGTGGCAAGAGCTTCCGAGTGGCCTCGCAGCTCTACAACCACCGGCGGGTCCACCAGAAGCAGCGGGAGCTGACCTGCGCCTCGTGCCGCCGCGCCTTCCCCACTCAGGCCAGCTTCCGACTGCACATGGAGATCAGCCATGGCCAGGCACCCCAGAGGCCCCCACCCCATCGCCACCGGCCAGGCTGGGGCTCGGGCTTGGACCTCACTTTGATGCAAGAGCAGGGCATGGACGGTGCGGCGCGGGCCCGCGGACGGCAGGCGGCGCCCAAGGCCCACGTGTGCGACCAATGTGGCCGCTCCTACCGCCACGCCAGCTCGCTGGTCAACCACAAGAACAGCCACAAGACCGGAAGCTTCTTCTGCAACTCGTGCCACAAGCAGTTCCCCAACCTGATGTCCCTTAAGAACCACCGACGCATCCACACTGAGCCCAAACGCTACCAGTGCCCGGACTGTGGCAAATCCTTTCGGGTGTCCACCCAGCTCATCTGCCATCGCCGCATGCACACCAAGGAAAAACCCTTCACGTGCTCGCAGTGCGATAAACGCTTCTCCTCTAAGTCCAACCTCAGGCACCACATGAAGGTCCACTGGCCCAGCAACTCTGCGGCGCCGTCCCGCAGGGCTGCTGGCCCACCGCCCAACTTTGGGGGCATGTCGGGCGGCACCTTCATTTGAACTGAGTTCGCTATTGGGGCCTAATTCGGCAGAGACAAACTGGACGCATAAACGCCCACCAACGTGCTGTGGCCCGCTGCCGCCTCACTGGACACGCCCACTTGATGAGATTTGAGTGACAGATGGACGCAGCTAGGGCAAGGCAGTTGGGGCATGGCCTTGGAGTGGGCGAGATTTTGACTTTGCATACACCCCGCCCACAAACACTGGTAGCCTCTACGATTGGACGCTGGACATTGTCGTCCAACACAAACGGGATCGGCCGACGTGAGAGCGGGCAGTTGACGTCTGTCGGGAAGCTCCGCCTTCTGATTGTGTAGAATAGTTAGCGTGTTAACGACACGTATGTGTACACGTGTTCATGTGTGTAGTAGCAGCTGCGGCGCTAGTGTGTAGATGTCTTTAGAGCTGTGATGACCCATAACCCTCCTGGCCCCCACGTGCTAAAGGGACCTTTGTATCTCCTAGCGTAGCTTTTGCTGTATTTATTGACTGGACGCTGAGGTGGTAGTTAGCGTCATGATGTTAGCAAGCGCGTTTGACTGTTTGTATGCTTAGTTTGAAGTCACGTGACTTTTCTAACGTCTTTTGATAATTTGTTAACTTGAAACCGCTGAGGACTGAAAATAAAACTGATGACAAGTGCGCGTCGTCACTTCACTCGCGGGACTTGATGCGAGCCCGGGCGTTACCACCGGCGTCCTGGCGACTCTTGATGTCACCTGTCATTCAAAGAGGAAGGTAGCCAATGGTAAGTGGAATTTCAAAATGAAAGATGTGCGGGAGAAGGGGCCTCCCGGGAACACGCGTCCTTAACGTTATTGTTTTAATATTGACTGTGCTTCTTTTTACACTTGTATGATGAGTCTACGCATGTCACTTTGTATTTTGTATCTCGTGTTTTGACATCTAACTCTACTGCAAACTTCATTTACACGCATTAAAAGACTTCCACAAACATGCTTTGCTTTTGTCATTGCTATCCAACAAGAAAGTAAGTCACAAAACTTTTGACCTGTCAATTCACACATGCAAACATCGGCTTGTCCATTCACAGGGATCATTATAACCTGTCTGTCCATCCGCACACATTCAGACACCACCTGTCCACGTATGTATTTCATTTTCCCTCACAGTACTACAAAATTTGTACACGCTGTATATAAACATGGTCCATTTGAACGTCCATCATGTCTCAATTCATTCACCCACACTCATTTGGGTCTGTCCACCAATGCACATTTCGACAGGCATCCGTCTCCGTTCACTTTGCTCAAGTAAACATGGCCTGTCCATTGAGTCACCTACGTCATGGAACCGCCCATTTAGACAGATCAAGCGTGAGCGAGCACATGCTCCCTGGAAAGGATTCTAGGAGAGCACGCCGGTTCTACTACGCAGCCGAACAGCGGAGAGAGTAAGTTTGCCGGCTGGCGAGGCTAGTCTAAACTCAAGGGTTGTTTTTAGACTTAAGGCTGACCGTCTAAATCAGTGGTCTCCAACCAGCAGTCTGCGGACCGGACCGCATAGAGACAGACCTGTGAGCAAAATTACGATCAGAAGTGATGTGGGGAAATGTGTGCGCGTCGGGCCAATTGGAGACCTCTATTTAACTTTGTTTGGAAAGTTGAAATACACAGAATCCGCCAATAAATGAAAGAAGAAGCATTAAAACAGAAAGTAAAAGTAACAAATGGGCAGCCATGACTTCCGAAGATTACGTTGTTTTGACAAGAGAAGTTCCTCCCCTGGAAAGTAAAAGTAAGAAATGGGCAGCCATGACTTCCGAAGATGACGCTGTTTCGACAAGAGAAGTTCCTCCCCTGGCGGTATCTCCACTCCGACGTAAAGGAGGAAGCTGTTGCGCTTGCTATGTCATCATAAACAAGACAATACGAGAAACCCGTTGAATCATTTGAACAAATAGCACTCATGTGGAAAGTATGAAAATCCAAGCAGACTTTGCACAGTCTGCCCACGTAAACAGTTGTAGTTTAGTCACTAATAACGAGCCGGCAGCCACCGGATGAAAGTAGCAATCAATCGTGTCATCTTTTACAAGAAGCAATGATGCTAACGCCGTAGGATCATACCTTTAAAATGATTATGTTCACATTATAAGGCCTAATTATTATTCCTGATTGGTAATTTTTTTAATAGTTCGCCGTGTTATTTTATTTTATTCTACATTTGAGGTGCAGTAGAATAACACTATTTGAAATGAATGAACATTAATAAAATGTTGAATGACTCTCTAATTATCGTTGTTGTCAGTACCAGTACCAGTGCTTTAAAACTGACAATTTAAAAGCAACAGAAAAAGAAATGTTTGCCGGTCCACAAACAACACATACTTGTCTTAACCGGTCCGTGACACAAAAATGGTTGGAGATCACTGCTCTAAACGGTGAAGGTTGAACGCCAGACAAGTTCTCCTGTTTTTGGATGAAAAACATTGATGTGGACTGTAGCTAGTAGCTTCCTCAGGCAACCAAGTCACGCCAACTTGGGCTCGCTGTCATTTCATGAGTCGGATGTGTATATTTTTTACACTGTACATTTTACTTGTACATCTAAAATGTGTTTTGCCATTGTGTTCATGTCTGGCTGCTAATTTCCCGCTAGATATCCGCCACTCATACATTTCGTCTCACTCAGCAACCGTCAACCTTGTGGGTCCGCGTCACTCATCCACACACATTTACACATCTGGCTGAGATTCAAGTATTTGTCAGGTTTACATTGTTCATTCGCACGTCCATTTGTCCAGTCACACTCAACTTATCATCATGGTCTGTCTATTTGCACGCTATGATGTAAACATCCATCTGACCTTTCATTTCCATCACATAAGTTTGTCTGTCCATTTACATACAAGGAGGGAAACAGGAAGTAGACGTATGAACACTGAACAATCCTTCTTTATTTCTTCATGTTTCAATATTTCTGTCAGGGTTTAATATATTTTTTTTTTGTTTGTTTGTTGGAACTTAAAATGTTGGACACATTTAGAAAAGACGCATCTGCATAGAGTTGTCATCTTAAAGATCCATGGAGGGAGGCTGGACGGGGGAGGGGGGGGCGAGAGAGCGACTGGTCGGGGAGTTGGGTGGCTGGGGCAGGGGGGTTATACTGGCACGTCACACCAACGGAAACAAAACAGCCAACAGCAGCACGAGGGAGGGAGGGAGGGGGCAGGGCGGGGGAGCTGTTGCCAATCGAGGGACGGGGGTCTTAAGTGTTTTGGGAGGGCGGGACAGATGGCTTTTACGTTACACTACGCACACACAAACACACACTAAAAGAAACACACAAGTTGCATTTCCCGTCAAAGTTTGGCTAGCGGAGCGGAAGTCCCGCTGTCTGTCCTCTTTAGTACCGAGCCTTGACGCCGCCAAAATAATATTGCACTTTGTCCAGGTCGGCCTGCCTGCGGGGGGCCGAAAGGGCGGATGGGGAGGGGCCCCGGGGCGAGGAGGCCCGACAAGGCGGATAACTAGCGCGGGTGAGGCCCCGGGCCAAACGGTTGTCCTTCTTTGGCGGAACTTGCGCCGAGAATTCGACAGACAAAGTCGCCAAAACGGAGGAAGCACTTTGGGCCGAGGAGCCACTGGGTGGTTTGGGACGCCAAGAAGACGGCTAAGGAGGACACATCCCCACTCCCCCCGCCCCTCCCCCGGGACGCCAAGGTGGCGGCCTGGCAGCTAAAGAGGACCGGACAATCCGGCACGCCGTCAACTTTGTCTGGAATTTTCTAGATAAACATGCAGGTCATCTTTTTATGGTTATTTACAATAATTACACATTCTCGTCTCCATGGCGATCAGAACAACAACAACGACAACAACAAAGTCAAAGTCCTTCTTGTGACTCCTCCCACTAATACAAATGAATACTGACTTGGAAGGGGCGGAGCACGAGGATGTAAGTGGAGGGTCGGATCGATGGCGAACATCACGTCACGGCGACCGGACCAGGAGGAGTTTTGGTTTGGGGAATGCTTTCAGGAAGACAGAGAGCGTCGTCGTCGTCGGGACTACAAACATGGAGGACGCCGCCACTCTAAATTGTTGGCATGCTAACAGCTAATGGCAGGCCGGTCTCTGGAGCGCTCGCTCACACCTTTTCGTTTGTTTGCGGGGAAAAAAAAGCGAGCATCGTCGTCGTCGTTGTGCTTCCT
>NW_017805134.1:1453646-1505294 GCF_001891065.2 Hippocampus comes | reverse complement strand
GGGGGGTTCATAAGGTGTGGGGGCTGGGGGGGGCTTAGTGGGAGGGGCACCACGGGTGATGTAAAAAGAAGCTGGTTGACGTGCTAACGTGCTAACAAAGACAGAGCCGATGAGCGGTAAAGTGCGCAACATGGCGGCAGGTCGGGATACAAAAACATCACCATGCAAAACTCCACAACGCTTTGCATGCTTTTTTTTCCACTGTTAGTATTATTTCTTTCATGTTTTTTTTTTTTTACTTCTTATATTTTCACCTTTTGGAGAAGCAGTGATATTGGGGAGCAGATGGGAGGGAGGCGGTCTCGTAGAGAGGAAAGGAGGGGGTGGGGATATCCTGATCCACGCTGTCATCTTTCCAAAAATACCAAGGACACCACTGAGGCTGTGTCTTCAGAATTGTTCACGTAATCCCAATGACTCTCTATTGGTATTTTCATCAAGTGGACCTCGATTAGTTCCTAAATTGTCAACTGAAAATCCCTTTGTAGTCATTCAGGAGTCGGGAATGAGCGAATGTGTCTGAACACCGTCGTTGCGTCATCATGCATCATTCACTCAGTCCCGACTCGCTCGCCACGCGGAGATTTTCAAATAGTGCACCGAGATCAGGGCTCTCAAACTTGCGGCCCACCGGATGAGATTTTTCGGCCCCCTTCTTGGCATCAAAGTCGAATGTTAGTGTGGCCCCACCCCCTGAGCTCGCATAACTCGGGCTCATGACAACACGTTTTGAAGTGGAAGGACAAGATATCCTGTCACCTTGTCCCAGTCATGCCTTTTTTTAAAAAAAAAAACAGGAGACATGGTATACTTCATGCAACTGAGACACACCCAGACTCGATCTCCAGCCATTGCCACATAAATTGAGTTTGAGACCCCTGACCTAGATGGTTCCTAAGCCGAAAATGCCTCTGGAATTAGTAAATGGTTCCGAACACAGCAATGATGTTCAGAGTCATTCACTCATTCCCTGACTCCCAAATCACAATATACCTGTACTGCACACCATTTTGTCGAGGGAACATAGAGTGTTTCGAAAATGTCCACTGAAAATCACTTTGTAGTGATCGGGGAGTCGGTAATGAGTGGTCAATTTTGAACACACTTCTCCTTCCTTCGTGCCGCCATGTTTGCGTTTGTCGAGGGACGATGATGGCGGCGTAGACAAACTAAGACGTCCCGGCGTAACCGACTTGACCGACAACTGTGGAAAAGGAGCGACTTGAGTACCTGACAGGAGGAGAGCGAGCGAGCGAGGAGGCGCGGCCGACACGTTTGGTTTCAACACAACACGATAAAACTTTGGTGCACGCGCAAGTCGGTTTTGGTTTTGGGAATGAAAAGAAAACAGGCTACAAACGCTTTGTTTTGTTTTGTTTTGTTTGCCGCAACAACGTCACACAGCTAAAAGCGCAAAAGACTACACAACATGCAGAAACTGAACAAAAGCGCTGTCTCCCACTTCCTGTTGCCGCCCGAGCCGCTGCGATCCGTGCTAGTGGTAGCATGGCTTGCGATGCCGATGCTGATGCAACGAGGGAGCGATCGCTAGCTGACGTTATTGCTTGAACGCCGAGTGCCGTCTGTGGCATTACGGTGCTTGTTAGGCTAGTTAGCCTTGCTAGCGGCGGCAGGCGGGCCTTAGCATCACAGAACCACAACAATTAGACATGCGCTATGCTAACAAAGCTAATGGTGCCAAGCTTGTATGTTGGGAATTCAAACACCCCGTTTGGAGTGAAAAAAAAAGAAACATAACAAGGCCGCAAACACATTATATTCTTTAAGAGGAAGTTCACTGTGTTTTCTTATCGTTGCACTATGGGGCAAAGTGACCTTAAGTCTCATGTGCGGCTTCACCTTAGTTCACTCTACTACTGAAGAAGGACGGTAGCTTCCTGCTGCGAAACATCTTAAGATGGATTGTGGGCTTTTTCCTTCTCTGTCTGGAATCTTTGATAACATAAACTATGCTAATGCTAAGGCTAGGCTAGAGCAAAGCTAGCACACTGGGCAACTTTGTTGCACTCGTCGAGAAGGCAGCGACAAAGACGGCTCAGGCGATGTCAACAGGAAGTGACGTCAACAGAAAGTGACAAGAGGCAGTCATGTAAAACGAGCACCAAGCGCCACAAAACATGGCTGCAAGACTTAGGTGGGCGGGGCTGCGGTCAAAGGGCGGGGCCGGCCACGCTTGTAATCTAAACTGCATAGATTGACCACCCCGCCATTGACTCCGCCCCGCCCGAGGCCTCTCGTCCTCCCTACTCTTTGCTTGGTGTGTTACCGTGAAAACTTGCCACCTTCAAATGACCCCCCGAGGCCCCCTCCCCGTCACATAAACACCGGATTTTGTTCCAATCAATCGGGTGAACGTGGGTGGAGCGCTGACTGACATGAGTGACCAATGAGGGGTCGTCTCAGAGTCATGAAGGACCCGCGGGATGCTTTGGCTGTGTTGGGAATCCGTCACTCCAAAATATTAGGATTTCGATATTGGGGACCTTGATAGTTCCTAAAATGTCCACTAGAAATCCCTTTGTCGTGACTCGGATGTAGGGAATGATTCCCGATGTAATGATGTTATTACGAGATCAATGTCGCCTTTTGTAATGAATTATGATCAACTAAATAGAGTAACTTTTTATTGTTGTAAATGGAGTAGTTGAGTAAACAAATTGCTCTACTTATATTGAGGATAATTTCACACCACAATTAACAAATCTATTATTTAACGTAACTTTATAATATATTGCGGATGCCAAAAGATGGCGGCAAAGGGCTACATTTGTCAAAATAAAGCTCCTCAACTCACTTCAGCACCAAGGTACCAACAGATGGCGCCAAAGCAATACTGTACTCCTTTTGGCCCGAGTGTGAGTTTTTCAGTGAAAATCGGAGGACAGGTTCAGAAAAAAAAAATGGTGAATGTCAAATGGCTAAAGTAATGATAGCATGCTCGCTAATGACTGGCCCCTCATTCACGATAGCTTGTGCGAAATAGTGACTCGGGAGGGATTCGGAACACAGCCATTGGGCATGTTTGTCTGGGGGCGGGGTCGGAGCGTGGAGGACTATTTGTGCGGGACGGCACCGGTGGACTTTCCCTGGCAGGTGACGCCCACCGTCGCTGTCGCCATCACCGTCCCGTCAACAAAAAAAAAACAAAACTCCAAAACAAAAAAACAAACAAAAAAAAAGGAAAGCGATGCTCCAAAGAAGAAAGAAGCAAAGTAAATTGTGGGCGGCTGGCGAGCTGGTTTACGCGCTCTACACTGACAGCGTGGTGCATTTGAGGGTGTTGCTTTTGGTGGGAATTTGGGACCTCGGCCCACCCCAAGTGTGTCCCGTTTGCTGATTGGTTATCTTCTTGCATTTGTGGTTCAAGTTTTTGGGCTTTTTCTTCTCCAGCTCCCGTCGGTCTGCCGCAGGCGGTCGTCACGGCGGCGATGGCCGTCGTCGCGGCGGCGGTGATGGCCGTCGTCACGGCGACGGGCGTCGTCACGGCGACGGGCGTCCCCGGAAGCTCAGAAGCCCAAAGTCCCGCCGATGGTGGACGCCAGGACCACGCCCAGGATCACGCAGCAGATGATTATCATGATCTTTTTCTGAGGGACGACAATTATTTACGAGGTTATGAAAATGCGCTAGCATAGCAACAGAGCTAACCCAATATAAATCTGTACATTAGTAAATCCTCACTCATCTGGAATTGTTTTGGCTGTGTTTGAGGTTCGATTGAGGGTATGGGAGCAAGGTTCTGGGTATGATTGCAGTTCTATTTGTGATTCAAAAATCCCGTTTTAGTCCTGGTACCAGTTTTGATGATGGTTTGGTTTACCTTGCGAGCTTGGCTCTGATACTTGACGGCCTTCTTGGTGTCGGACACGGCTCGCTCCACGTAGTCGACGGAGTGCTCCACGTTGTATTCGATTCTGTCGATCATCTCGCCCTGAAAACCAGCACAGCACAGGTGAAGGACCGGTGGACCCCAGTGGGTCGAATACTTGGATGCTACGGCGCCGTACTGCATACCTGACTCTCCACCAGCATGGCCATGTCCACAAACATGTCATGAAGCTCCCGGATGCTGTTCTCCAACTTGATGATCTCGGTGTGCCGGGTCTCAATCTCGTTCAGGGCCTGTTTGGTCATCTGGGAATCCATCTTGATCTGACAAGTCATTGACAAGTCGGGAACAGCTCATTCACAAGTCACTGGCACGTCTGTGACAAGTCATTGACAGGTCGGAATCAAGTCATTGGTCGGGCCGTGACAAGTCTGTGACAGGTTTGTGACAAGTCATTGACAGGTGCGGAACAAGTCATGACAGGTCCAGATGAGGTAGTTAGCGGCGATCTTTGTCATTGACGGGTCTCTGAGAAGTCATTTACAGAGGTGACGTAACCTGGCCTTGGAGAGCTGCTAAGATGAAGGGGGCGGGACAATACCAAGCGTCCCCCCTCCCCCTTCAAATTAAAAGCTCTTGCGGGCGGCATCATTTGACAGAGGTCGTGTGACAGAGGCCGTGTTCACTTGATGTGTCAGCGCACCCGCCAGACGGCGGCCATCTTGGCCGGCGACCATCTTGGCCGGTGGCCATGTTGGCTAGCACAGGTGCGGTGCTTACATCATCGGTGAAGATGGCCAGCTTGCCACTCTCCAACATGTCTTCCAGCTCCTCGTTGGTAGTGGTTCTTCCGGCTACATATGCGCGCGCGCACACACACACACACACACACACACACACACACACACACACAGACACACAGTTGTTAGCACACCCAAGTTGTTGTCTTTATTGCGTGTGTGTATGATCGTGCGTGTGTGTGAGACACATGTGCCACATACTGATCTCCAGCTGCCTCTGGATGCGGTCCTTGCAGCGGTCTCGATATTTGGACTGCGTGGTGTTGTACTCGGTCATCACCTCCACAAACTTGCGGGACAGTGTCGAGTGCTGCGGGACGACACCGGAAAACAACTTCACAACGGCTGTGATGCGGCGGAGGCTCTAGTGTTTTTTTTTTTGCGACAGTTACGATGTGAGCCTCCAGTGGGGACTTAGCCAACATTTTGATGCCCCTCTTTTAAATCTTTTTTGCATTCCTAAAGGATGATCCCATGCGTGGTTGGGGCCTGTGTCCATCTTGGGGGATGAATATGCTAGTCTAGTCCTATGGTAGCGTTGTTGCCCCAACTAATGAAAGCTTTGCTGTCCCTGACCACTCCCCCGCTGGCATAGGGTGCCTTACCTGCGTCTTACGGATCCTGAGGTCCGCCGAGGATCTGTTGAGACCTTCTTCCTGCTCGATGCTCTGCTCGATTGCTGCAGGGAGACACACGGGCCAGTGCTTTTATTGTGAAAACCCAAAGAATGCCTCACTTCCTGGCCAGAGTTTACCTTTTAATTTTGAACGAACTTTATTGGCGGTCTTCTTGATGTCGGCCGTCAGATCCTCCAACTCCTGTTTGGTCTCTGTGGGTCACATGACAACACGCTGCGGCTCATTCCTGTCGGCACTCCCATTAGCAACATGCCAACTAGTGTGTGTGTGTGTGTGTGTGTGTGTGTGTGTGTGTGTGTGTGTGTGACTATGAAGATGTTGTGTCGCCACAGGAACCACCTTTCCCATCATGCATCGCCTCAAAGGTCGTTGGAAGGGGGTCAAAGGTCATGTTAGTGACAGGCGGGGTTTGGCCAGACAAAACTCACGTGCGCTTAAGCGAGTGGAAGCGCCGGACGCAGACGACTGGCGAGGTCGGCATGCAACATGCAAACGCAAACATGGCTGACAGGAAGCAAGGGAGGGATTGACAAACAAGAAAAAAAAAACAAAACTAAATCAATCAGCAGTGATCACATGTGGACATCAAAATTGGTGACATTGATGCGGAAATGGTGAAATTCTGCGTCGGGCAATGATGTCATGCACGGCGCTCCAAAACTGTTTTGACACTTGACTCATGAGGCAACTCTGCAGTGCACCGTATCAAAATCCCAATCTAGTCCGCTACGTAGTCACGAGTCCGCTATGTAGTCCACTATATGCAAATGCATATATCGCAGGGCTGACGAAATGAACGCAAATTCGCCTTAACGTCACTCAACGTCCAATTAACGAGCGCCGCGCCTCCCCTGCTTTGAGAGCGCAGAGCAAGTAGGCTGGCGCTCTCAAAATTTTTGGGGAAGTAAATATCGTCCGGCGTGTATGTAGCGGTTCGTTTTATCGCCAGAGTAGCAAGGCGGGAGGAGGTAAAATTTTAGGGATACGAGGCAATGCTCCTCAAGCTCCTCGCTTCATGGAGACGTCAACTAACGATGGCGTCAAGTCATTGCCGTGCTCAAGAAATAAAGCCTCTGCGTGGCTGCATGACTAGTATCAGCACAAATGTCCACTCTGTTCTTCATGTCCCAACTGCGATTCAATTAAAGTCAAAGATAACGACAACAACTGTCACTCAAAACAACCTTGCAGATTCACGGACAATGTCAGGAGTCTCTCGAGCACTTTCCGCAACATTCCTGGGCATTCGATGACGTGGAAACCCATTTTCAGTTTGGTAAACGTAGATGATGCGCGCATTGTTGATGCTGAAAAAAACGACGCGTTACATTAATATGTACGCAAGTCAATTAAGTGTAAAGGATTGCGAAAATGCCTTTAAGACGCTAACGTCAGATAGAAAGCAACTTTCCGATCCTGACGGCATGACAGAGTGGGATGAAGATGTTCCAAAGTGGTCCGATGTTCATCTTGTTTCCCACGGGAGTGACACTAACACTAATGCAAATGAACACTCGGTAGCTTGAACCCTGTACCGCCATGCTAACGAAGATTACAATTAGCTTACTTTCGTCAGGGTTGGGCGCTGCCAAGATGGCGCTGTGCTGCTTCTTCACCTGCTCCACATCCTCGGACAACTTCTCGATGCAGCCGCGTATCTCCTCCACCTTCATATGTGAGCACGCACGCACACACACACACACACACACACACACACACACACACTTCCTGTCACAACACGCCAACACTAGATGGATACGTTTCTGTATTTGTGTGAACGTGTTACATGTGCATATGTTTGCTTGTATCGTACGTGTGTGTGTTTGTGTACGTGTGAGTATCTGCGTGTGTGTGATTATTTGCAAGTGTGTTTGCACGTGTGTGTGTGTGCACTGTCCGTGTGCATTGGCTTGAATGTGTGCATGGGTGTGTATATGCATGCGCGCGTACACGTGTCCATGTGCACTTGTGTCGCTCGTGTGCGTTTGTGAGACATACGTTACCTGCTCAAAGAACTCGTCCATGAAGTGGTCTCGATCCACCTGCACCACCTCTTCATCATCATCACTGTCCTTAGCCTGCAGTACAAGCACACGACGTCACACGACGGCACCCGGCGACACATAAAATCCCACGTCGCACAATGTCACATGGTAGCAACCGTATCCACATGCTTGTCACACAACGGCACGCACGCAGCACGACACAATCTCGCACACCCACGTGCAATGGCGCACTGCCAGACACATTACGAAATGTCACACAGTGACACACAACCCCAGACGGGGCCCATCCAATGTCACACAGCCACACGCAGTGTCACACAACATCACACACACACCCGTTGTACAAAGCACCCGACAATGTCACACCGCTGCACACATTACACGTCGCGACTTCACATTTTTTTTGAATTGCCACTGTAAAGCATCTTCTTCTTACTTTGTGTGTACGGCTTCAACTTGCTGCCGTCACGCACGTTTCCGCCGCCGTGTCCGGTCAAGTAAATATGCTCACAGCTGCTCACTGTACTGTCACAATCTTCCATCATATAATAACACAGCCGAAATGTATATTGCCCTTTGGAAGGTCATCAAAGACTAAAAATAAATCAATAAATAAGACCAACGAAGCAGTACCGGGCCGGAGACCGATGATTGGGGACCACTGCACGAAGACACGCCCCCGAGAGCAAACATGGCCAGCAAGTCTGGCCCAGCTGATAAGCGCACGCACACACACACACACACACACACCCACACACACACACACAATGATGTGATGTGAAGGTCCAGAATACCCTTCACAATAAAAGCTTCTGGAAGCAGATGCACTTCAGTGACTGTCACCATGGTAACTTGTAAACTTCCTGTGTGCACAACCTCATGTCAAACCCACTCACGACACAAAACCACACAGAACGCTCGACACACAGGCACGCACACGCCGAGCAGTGCAAATAAATGTGTACTGTATGATGAGAAGCGAAGTGGGATAGGGAGGGGTGGAGCAGGGGTCACAGAGTGAAAGTGGGAAGGGAACGGATGGGAGGACGTGGGGGAGGGGAAGGCAGGATGCTAGGATGGAGTCAGCTGCATTTACTGGAGGCTGGGTTGCTGCTACAAAATGTCGACTCCCTCTCTTTGAAACACAGCACTTCTCCACATCGCGCTTTTTACTTTATTCTTTCCTTCACTCTACCAAGGAAGGGGTGTAGGGAGGGGGCGGGGGGCAAATTACAGACTCCAGGCCACTGACAGCGGGAGGGGGCGGGCTTCTCCATCCTTTAATCCGCCCCACCAAGAATTTATGAAGGAATATTTGTTGCATTAATTTGGCTATTCATTGTATTCATGAATTACTTTGTATTACTCTCAGTAAGCAATTAATCAACAAACAAAAAAATGTGAGTAAATGTAACGCTTTTTCCAAATATATTAAATGTATTTTTATTACAAAAATGAGGGTATTTTTTTAATTTATAATTTACCACTGTGTGAGCTGCCTTCTGGGTTTTGTGTCTTTGGGGGTTGGTGTCAAACTGGCAGCCCAGGGACCAGTTTTGGCCCACGACATTATTAACGTGGCCCAGGAAGGCAAAACTTGTGAATAGACTCGATGCTTCATGGAAACGATCTTCACTTTAATCAACATTAAGACTGGCGGTTGATAAAACTCAATCATTTACTGTCTTTTGATTTTAAAATGAGCTATCCATCAATTTGTTGTGATCATTTAAGGTGTTTATATGGGTTCACGGTCATAACGGCCCCCCGAGGGACACCCTAACTATGACGTGGCCCGCCCCCTAAACCGAAGTTGGACACCCCCGGTGTAGCCATCAAATGTTAGCCACTCGCCGTTAGCGATGCTTCGGCCACCATCTTGAAAATCATACACCGTGAATGCAACAACATCAAGGTTCACCTTCAGCCTTTGACCTCTGGGAACGAAAATGTTCATTCACAAGGACACACGCGCACACATGGCTTCGGGTTAGAGACACATACAGGCACACTCGTGTGCGCACAAAGTGACTAACTACAAATGACTTGACATAGCGGCCACAGATAGTTCCTAAAATGTCCGCTGAAAATGCCTTTGTAGTGATGATTGCGAGCGCAGCGGCTGTCATGACTGCTCATCCCCGCCCGATTCACTATATACAGAATTTTATACAGTTGATTCGAAAGTTGAAATGACACATTGAATCCGCCCAAATGAGTATATCAGGATTTTTAGATTGTGAAATACTGTATCATGTAATTGAGTGAAATGATTAATCGAATCATCCTGAATCACGACGGAGACAATTCATTGGTCGAGGACAGTGTAGTTGCCTCTTGGGTCAAATGAAAAATAATTTTGGGAGACGACTCGGAATTACCGTAACATCTATGCTAATGTCTGGTATATGATATTTTCCATTACCTGTTAGCATGGAGCTAGTGGACATTTGTGATAATGTGATTTGCTTGAACATTTTGCTGTTGAAATCAACAATGTTGAATTGTCTTTTGTTTCTTGTGTGTGTGTTTTTTTTTTACAGTCATCTTCAACTGGGAGTGATGAATTAACATCTTCAAGCACACACGCTTGGCCTCGCACTTGGACTCGTGATCAAATGTGAGAGGATCTTCTTTTCCTTTCAGCAAAGTGACGTTACAAGACAGCAAAAGTGCAAGAAGAGGTATGAAAGAGCACTTGAAAACTTGGGATTGCATATACCGGCCTTTTTTCAAGGTACCGCGTACTTTTGAAGGGTGCCGATACCAGTCACTGATACGTAAAGAAAAAAAAATCCATATATATTGGGCAATTGAATTCACATTGGTATCCTTGGAGTGGAAGTACAAGTTGGCCAGTTGGGGGAGCTAAAGCGCCATTAAGGTGGTTTCGTAACCGCCCCAACATACACCACCGAAGCAGAAGGAAGGAAGGACAGCATGTAAGGTACAGTTGTTTTTTTGTGTGTAGGTTTGGGGAGCAAATGTGTTTTCATGCAATACGACAGAAAAAATAATAATTTTGATATTTTTGGGGGTGGTGGTGGAATGGATCAATTGCATTTGCACTCATTTCAATGAGAAAAGATGACTTGATAAAGTAGTATGTCGCAACTGTATTGCGCGGAGGCGTTTCTCTTGGCGGCATTTGCTTTTGGGATTGTGTGCTGGCCATGAGTCAAAAGGCACTGTATGTCTGGTCGCCACTTGAGGAAAACATGGCAATCACCCCTGTCATTCTTAGCACGTGCACGGGCCTCCAGAATGATTGGCAGCCCCGGTTCAAATGGGATCTTAAGCTTCTAATAAATTCACTTATCGTCTAAATCATGGGAAAAAAAAGAGCAAGATCCAACCTTGAAACAACGATACAGTGGGGGAAAAAATTGCTACACGAAAAATAAATAATTCTTGGACATCAAATGCTGTGGCAGCCCTGATGTGACAACTTTGTGCAAACCTCTTTTGGCAACAAGAGAGCAGCTCATCTTGTGCTTGCATGTTTCACACAACGAGAAAATACAGTAAGAGTGACACTCAACCCTTTGGCTTTGCATAAGTGGTCCGGATCATCCAGCCACCTGACTTCTCTCATTTGGAGCCCCCTTCTGCAGCTTTTCAATGGGCTTGAGGTCTGGGGACTGACATGGGCATGGGAAGAGCTCAAGCAGCCACGCTTCAAATCCTTTTCCCCCCGAAAGTTATTGATGATTTCAAAATTCAAGTTCATAAGAAGGGAACCCTTACTGACTGTCGCAAACGGTGGCGACCCGCTGAAATTGGCTTCATGCGTCAAGCGTAAGATGGACAGAGACAGCATCATCAAAAACGGGACTTGCACAATTTCCTTGGCTTTCCCTTCCAACTCTGCAGATGCAAGCGCAACAAGAAGCCAAGCTCCTCACTCAACCTGATACACGCTCGCCTTTGTGCCATGGGAACAACCCTCGTGTTGCTGTTACTTTCAGCGGGGATCCGCTTCAAAAACGCAGCCGCACCGCACTTCTGACAAGTGGACTCGCTCCATGTTTGCCTTTCCGAGCTCGAGTGCACAAAAGAATGGAGGCAAGGTGCTGTCAAAACGTCTAAACGGGATCAATTTCATATTCTCACATGGAATGGGCAGATCACCTTTGACAAACGTCCAGCCATCCTCATTGGATTGATATGCAATTTCGCAAGAAACGGGAAGTTCACACGCACACACACACACACACACACACACACACACACACACACAAATGATGCGGCTGTCCCCATGCAGACCCGCCACCTTCATTTTGCACACCTATGCCTCGCATACATGTGGATAGATGGATGGACGGATGGATATAGGTGTATAGACAGAAGGCTGGACAGACGGACTGATGGATAGATGGATAGTTTATAGGTGCTGCAGCGTGTGCCCCCCCCCATTTCCCCCGCCCGCAGGAAGCATCAGCTGTTCAATGGTGGAAAGAAGGAAGCTTGCGTGCGCGTGGCAGCTCCTCAAATGGGTGAGGCTGGAAGAATGAGACCTCCCCCAAGGCCACCGTGACCCACTGACGTGGCTTGGATGGCTTGGGGGGCGGCGGGGGTGTTTTGTAGGGGTGCTGGTTAAAAAAAAAAAAAAATCTCTGCAATTTCTTCTCCTCCAGCAGGTCATCGCGCGCGCGCACGAGGAGCCCATCTCTTTGGCCTCCTCGTGCGCGCGCCCGAGGCCTCTGCGTCGAAGCCCGCGAAAAACGGCAAAATGTCACGGACGCGCCTCGCTCACGCACACGCGGGGGACTATCAATCACGTGACGGCGGCACGTCTTCATCTCTTTGCATGTACACGCGCGCCAGCCCGCCCGCCCGCGCGCGCACGCACGGAGGCCGCACGAGGAGGTAGAAGAGGAAGGAGATTGGAGAAAATGTCAGCTTACGCTCCGCAGTTCCGCTGTACGATCCTTCATGGCTGCTCGACGACCACGTACGCGGCGGGTCCGGGGGCCGGGGGGGGGAGGGGGTCTCGAAGATGAACAATATTACACGGCTCGTCCGGGAGGGAGGGAGGTGGGGGTCGGGGTCTCTGTCGTCGTTTTCCCGCCGCAAAATTCCCCCTTTGCGATGTGTCGCTAATGAAGAGTAGAGTGAGAGGAAGAGCGAGAGAGGCGTCTTGTTTGTCCGCTTGTTCTTTTTGGCGGCCCCCCTCGTGTGGTTTGGAACACAGCTGCCCCCCCGGCGGTCTCTTCCTCCTCGTCCTCCTCTTCCTCCTCGGTGCGGTCACAGTGTGGGCCGCAACGCAGCAGCGGGACGAGCGACTGGGGGAGGGGCGGCGAGGAGGAGGAGAGAGAGGGAGGAAGAAGAGAAAGTGGTACTGATGCTGCAGAAAAAGAGGGGGAGGGGCGAGGGTTGCGGAGGGGAGGTGCCCACTGCGCACGCGCCCAAAAGGCCCGAAAGCAACGCCACTGCCCCCGTGCGGCCATAAGGAGAACTTTTCAGGTGTGTCCGCACATGCTGATGCCGATACAGTACTCTGCTGCCCTGACAAACGTCTGGGATTCGCGCCAATTGAGT
The DNA here is from genome assembly GCF_001891065.2 of Hippocampus comes. Lineage (NCBI taxonomy): Eukaryota > Metazoa > Chordata > Actinopteri > Syngnathiformes > Syngnathidae > Hippocampus > Hippocampus comes. Next base: position 1,492,459 of record NW_017805134.1, on the reverse strand, counting down.
CATACCAATACCAATTCCAGTCAAGTTGGGACGTTGTGTTAAACAGAAATTAAAAACAGAATTCAACGATTTGCAAATCATGTTCAGACTATATTGAATGCACTGGAAAGACAAGACATTGAATGTTCAAACTGATACTTTATTGTTTCAGCAAGTGGTCATTATTATTTTTTAAATGTGGCATGTCGCTGATGGTGGAGTAGCACACAAACCGGACCTGTGTTCGGGCAGCGTGTTATCAGTTCCCACTCAGTGAATGTGGGTGTGAATGGTCATTTGTCTCTGTGTGTGCCCTGCGACTGACTGGCGACCAATTCAGGCTGTAGTCTGCCGTCTGCCCAAAGTCAGCTGGGATAGGCTCCAGCAACTCCCCGAGACCCTCTTCAGGAAAAGCGGTCTTGAAAATGGATGGATGGATGGATGAAATTTTATGGCTGCAACACGTTCCAAATAAGCTGGGAAAAACTGAGAAAGTTGAGGAATGCTCATGAAACACCTGTTTGAAAATCCCACAGGTGAACAGGCTAACTCGGAACAGGTGGGTGTCATGATCACCTCTGTGAACAACTGCGTGAGAAAATGGACGAACAGTTTCAGGATAATGTTCCTCAACATACAAAGGGATTTCATCATTGACGGTCCATAATTTCATCAAAAGTTTCAGAGAATCTGGAGAAATCACAGTCAAGGGCAAAAACCAAAATTGAATGCCCGTGACCTTCGATCCCTCAGGCGGCACTGCATCAAAGACCGACATCAACGTGTAAAGGGCATCACCACATGGGCTCTGGAACACTGAAGAAAACCAGTGTCAGTAAATAAAGTTTGGACCTACATCCGTAAGTGCAACTTAAAACTCAACTATGCAAAGCAAAAGCTATTTATCAACAACACCCAGAAACAGTGGTGCTTCTCAGGGACCTCGCACATCTAAGTCTGATGCAAAATAGAAGTGTTCTGACCAATACTTCTGTTTTGTTTAATACTGTGTTTTAGGAACCTGGTGTACTTATCAATTTAAATTTAAAATAATTTATATTATTGGGTTGATTTAGTGGCAAACCCTTGACATAAATTGAAAATTACACAAGGTAAAAGCAACACAAGCTCAATAAAGCTTTCCGTTGAAAAAAAAAAGCTAGCGTGTGACGTCATGACGCCGCTGTTCACAAAGTACCGTAAAGCATGCACAAAAAGAGCAGATATTTTTTGTGTGTTTTTCTTGGGGTGGCGGAGGGATATCTGTGTATAGCGCCTGAACTGGAGCTCAGCTTAGCGTTCGCCAGACTTTCATATGCACATGAAATCAACTAGTTTATGCGTCCGCGCCAATCGGCTGCCACCTGTCATGAGGACGCGCCTCGCCTTCGAAGGACCAAACCGCCACCCCACGACAAAATGGCGTCCGCACGTGTGGGCGGCAAAGGCCGCCGCGCACCTCTTCGGATCATTACGGTAGATCCGGAGGGAACGCGAGGGAGGCGGGAGAGTTGTGCCAGAGGACGCCGACCGAGGAGAGCATCCAGTCGGCCTCAGAGACCAAGCGAGCACGCGAGCGAGCTGGCCCCTCCGCACGCGACCCACCCTCACTTTGGCCAGGCGGCGGCGGTGGAGGAGGCGGCCCTCGACATGAGCCGCTAGCATGAACGGAGCCGTGTACATTCCGTTCTTCCAGGGCCAGCTCGAATCCGTCCTAGAGCAGGTGGTCCAGTTGGCCGTCCACGAGATCAGCTCGACGGTGGGCTCCAGCCTCAACGCGCTGCTCCTCGAGGCCGCCGCCCAGGAGCAGGAGAACCGCCGGCTGCGGCTCCGCTTGCAGGCGTGGGAAAGCCACCACGGACATAACAAGGGGGGCGCCGAGGAATACCGGGAGAGCCAGGCGGCGGCCGCCGGGGACGACGGCTCGGACGGGGTCAGGAAGAAACCCGAGCAGCCGGCCAAGCCCCGCGGACCCACCGACAGTCGCCGCCTGGAGCAGAGGGGCCGAGTCGTGGGTAGGTGGGCGGTCGGCCGTTACACAACAACACAACACAACGTAGCACAACACGCAAGCCAGCCAGCGCGTTATGTAATCCAACGTTATACGTCACCGGGCTCAGGGATGATTGACAGACGTACTATATGCGATGAGGGAAGAAAACCAATCATTTTAACGAGTATGTCAAATGATGGCGAGGGATCACGTGCTCGGCGGGTGGGGGGTGTGGCGGGAACGTGGCAGGGGGCGGGCCGTGCCCCCGCGTCACTGCTGTGTTAAAAAAACATAGGTCAAGGGTCAAAAGTGTTCTTGTTTTGGTCGTCTCTCACTCGCCCTTCATTCCACTTAAACTGTCAAAACCATTTTGTGATTTTGTGGCTTTACACCAGCAACATGGCTGCAAATTACTTGACAAAATCAGCCAGTGTTGACAGCTCAGTTGATTTGGCGCTTAGATAAAGCCTAGAACGTAAGGAGAATCATTTCCGTAGTGTTTTGCGTAGTCACTCAATAAATGTTTTGATTTACAGTATACTCAAACATGTAGTTGCCGCTGGGGGCCACCATTTTGAAATCATGTGATCATAAGATGTATTTTGATTGGCCACCTGAATTTCTGCCATAATCAAATAGTTCAAGTAACATGCACAATAGGCCCATCTCAAGCCTCTTCATGTCAAAGTTCCTCGAATCTGAAAACATGGAAAGCCACCTGGAAGTTAAGCAGCATCTCATTCCTCATAAAGGCGCGTTGATGCGCAAGGCTCGAGCAAAGGGCAGGCTCCTCTTAAATAGAGGGACCACCAGTGTATCCCATGTGGAAGTCTTGTACAGTGTTCTGCGTTAACGTTAAAAAAAGTCCTCATGGAAACTTATTGGTGGAAAAAGACGAGCTCATGTACTTCAGCAGCCAATTGATTTTACCGGTATCTATTTGTTACAGAGGATTTCAGAGAGGCTCATTCTGTGTGTGTGGTTTTTATTTTTTTTAAAATTCCACGAAATGGCGGCCACTTGTCAAGGTGCCAGTCATATTAATGCTGGGGGAAAACTACTTTGGACTGATGTGATTTCATGAGAAATCCTTCAACCAGGGTTGTTGTTTTTTTGGGGGGTTGTAGAGCAGCTGAAGTCCGTGATGGAGCGCGTCCTGCATTCGGCCCTGTGCCAGCTGAAGAAGATGGTGGAAGCATCGTTTGACGACCTCCTGCTGGAGATCACGCAGAAGGAGTGCGAGAGGCAGACACTGCAGGCCCGGCTGGACTGCAAACGGGGCGCCGCGCGCCGGGAGGCCCGAGACAACCCGGGCTCACCCGGCGGCTCCGAGGCTGCCCCCAAAGACACCTGCCCGGAGCCGGCCGAGGAGACGGGTGGCACTGGCGGAACAGAGGACAAGGCGAACGCGGTGGTGTTCGGGCACGAGTGGTGCGGAGATATCTGGAAGCCGAAAGGCTCGGTGGGAGGAGGTGGGGCGAGTGGGCGCGGCTCAAGTGAGGGCCCTGACCCGCCACTACTTCCCGCTATGGCGCTGACCCTTGAGTCGCCCCGTCTGCAGGACCCCCGATGGACGCCTCTGGAGGACATGGACGTCCTCTGCCCCGACCGGGATGCCGCGCCCGCACCCGCTCCTCCGCCACTGACCCCTTCAGGTGAGTGTAGACAGCTGATGCTGACAAAAATGCAACTTGAAATTGAATGGCTGACAACTGCTTGAGAAAGTACTTGATAGAAAGCTTATCAATGATCAGGTTCATTTAATCGTGGGAGCCAAAATCGTGCTCACGATTCAAATTTCATTCATTGGGCTGACAATGGCTTGCTTCCTCCAAACAGGAAGTTGGGGCATTCACTCGTCAGCCTCCATGTTGCAGCGTCTACTGACCGCATCGCAGCTCCCAGACGACAACGCGGGCACCACACACAAGAAACCGCAGGATGCCAGGGTTATGCCCACTGGCCAGGGCACCAAGCAGCAACAGGAGGAGGAGGAGCAGGAGGAGGAGGAGGAAGAGGACAAGCACGACCAGGGGGAAGAAGAGGAAGAAGAGGAGGAGAAAGGGAGGAAGGTACTGTTGCCATGACGACAGTCAGATGCAAGATAAATGCATGGTGCCATTTGAGCGACTGTCATGCATTCTTTCCATTTTCGTCGTAATATGAAAGAATGCCTGACTCCCCATCGGTGATTTCCAGGCTTAGGTCAAAATTTTTTTAAATGGGCAGTTGGAAATGGAAGAATAAATAAATGCATTTAAAATAAATAACTGAACAGTCCACAGATGACGTAAACATATTTGGTACTTGGTGTGTGTGTGTGTGTGTGTGTGTGTGTGTGTGTGTGTGTGTGTGTGTGTGTGTGTGTGTGTGTGTGCAGAAGAAGCGACGTAAGGTTTGGTCCGAGTGCGAGGATTGCGGCCGCAGGTTCAGCCGCGTGTTGCTGCTCAAAGCTCATCGGCAGATTCACGCCGATGCCAACGTCGGTGTCACATCATCTCGTTGTTCACTCTGCGGCAAGAGGTTCCCCTCGGCCGGCCGCCTCCGCAGTCACCTGCAAGCCAAACACCGGTCGTGAGCCCCCCCCGCCCCCCACTGCTACCGGGCAAGCCATCAGCAACGGTACCCATGTCCACACACGCAGGTCTTTGTGATAAATGTGAAACGTGCCAAAAAAAAAAAAAAGGAGACTTCATCTTCATCACGAAGATGACCATGTTTACTCCAATTGTCAAATCGATCACAAGTTAGAATCACAACCCGCATTTAGTGCGGGGGATCCATTCCACAATATTCGCAGTATAGAGGGAGACCTCACTTTTTGTACTTTTTAATCACTTTAGTCCTCACACACCACTTGAAGCACATTAACTCGTTCAAACACACCGAATCTTATTCAAAGACACATTGGGGAAATACGATTTGAGATATGAGTATTTTGAGTGACAAAAACGGGAAAGGAGGGAATTGAACTTGTATCTCAAGGCATTTGCGGGTCGGAAATGATGAATGATTCCCAACGCAACGACTGCATTTGCTCACGCCTGAGTCATTTGGAAACTGTAAAGAGAAAAAAAAAAAAACATTTGAACCAGATTGCTTCAAAACAGGCAGCCTAGCGGGGCATCACCGCACAAGTCCAAAGTCGACGGCAACAAAGTTTCAAGAACACTTCCTGTCCTTAAAAAGGCAGCAAGTGGCTGCCCAATTGTCACACACGCACAGAAAGTGACGTTCACGTCATCCGACCTCGCCAAGTTTGAACAACGTGGAGGCGCAGGAGGACTTTTGAGTGAAGACAATCTTTGCGAATGCTTTCCGAAAGGTCACCGAGGAGCTCGGCTCACTGACGGACGCGTTTGGGACATTGCGGGCGTTTGCTGGTCTCTCAACATTTGCTGTCATGTTTTTTTTTTTTTTTTTCCTCGTGTTGGACTTGTGAAGGTTTCCTTTGATGTCCCCTGTCGTGGCGATCCAGTTGCACCTCCCGCCGCCACATACCTCATTTTTGACTGCTTTCCACACACACCTGTTGTTACCTCAGCCGACCGGTCGCCACTCGTTTGTTTGGCGTGGGGGACATGTTTGAAGGCGACGGCAGACGTTGCTCGGGCGTGACACGCACTGACGAGAACAAACTTGTGACGGCCGGTCCTCAATGTGAATTTCTTTGCTTTTGTTTTGATTTGTCGTCGCTCGTGCAGAACCTCAAAAGACCTTTTCATCGTGTTTGCAAACAATAGGCGCAGTGCCGGAAGAAAGGAATAAATTCATCATATTTTTGATTGACAACAACTCTTTCACGAGCTTCCGAGGCGTTAGCCGAGTTGTGTGCGTCTTTCAAGGGACACTTAATCAATGTATGAGAGGGTAGCCTGATGATTATCGTCAGCCTTAGTCTTCATATTAGTCTCAGTACTGAACAAATTAAACTAGGTTGGAGGCAAGGTGTCCTTCATTTCGTACCTAATGAGCTCCATTTTTTTTTTCATTGCGCGCCCCCCCCAAAAAAACTGCACGAAATCATCTGAATAGGAGGTGCTGTTGGAACTAGACTGTTGCTGGCTTAGCAAAGCTACTGTAAGCATGCGTTGCGTGTGTGTATCAGCGTACTGTAATGTATCAGATAAAGCAGGCGTTATTTGAACTAAGAACGGATCATTCAAAAAGAAATGATTCCTTTTGGCTTAAAACGAGAGCCGTTTTCTATTTTCGCAAACTATCGTCCCCATGCCTGACGGGAGACATCAAGTTTACTCGCAGGCCATTTCAGGGATGTAAAAATAAACTTGACTTCATCAGGGCTTCACAGGCCCGTGGTTGATAAAGATTGGTGACATCCCCTGATCTAAACCCCCGACTGGGCAAGGGAAAATGCCAAAAGCCATTTTTTGACTGATTCAAAAAACCAAAAACAAAACAAAAAGGAAGAAACCCCGAAATGGAAGACTCCCCTTTCCAAGATGAACAGGCTGCAACAGATGCTGAGTAGACACCATTTCTCACATAGTGTGGTTACGTACAATGTCGTTTAAAACATCTAACCCTGCAGCAGATTTGCTAAGTGAGCACGACAAGCACAACACTTTGATCTGGTTCACTCTCGCTGTCTTTTTTTTTTTTTTTAACTCGAATACCTCCAAATAATGGCGGATGATCCCCACGCGTGTCTCTGCACTCGTTGCTCCCGCCATTAGATGTTTGTCATTGGCTGATTTCATCTGACATCCCACGTCAAACATGAATAGGGGTTTGTCATTGGCTGACCTTCATTTTTTATTGAAAGACAAGCATAAAAATGGGATGTACTGTACAAAGAGTTCCGAGCAGGGGAAAATCTTTGATTTTGAGATATTAATATCTTGAATGTTCATGTCTATATTTAGCTACTGTAACGACAACTCATTCAGCCCGACAGAAAATATGACGAGCTATAGCGGGTGCAGTTTAAAGGGTCAGCGGAGTGATATCAGCAGGGGGCATTGTCAACACACGCCTCAAATGTATTGTGCAGAGTGAGAGGCTGTTGCAGATTAGATTCCCATCATTCAAACAACATGACACCATTGTTTCTTTCGACTTTGGATATTTGAGGCCTGCCCGTGGGGACGGATGGATGCGGGTATACTTTGCCAAAAAATGTTGTTCATGGATTGTCTATGAGCAGTTTAGCTAAACTGGCTAGCCTGGGACATCATGGTGACAAGATTGAGAGAGACTCTCTTTTTTTTTTGTTTTTTTTTTTAATGTCAACTGTGCAACTGGATGTCATGTGTTGTCTCCATGTCCTAATTTCTCACTGTTCTGCTCGGATTCATGCGGTCGGTTGATGGGCCCCTCATTGATAATCATTTGATGTTGTCAAATTGTACGTTTTGACGGTGGGCATCGTCTGAACAAACATTGGGACCGGATCTTAATGGATGTTTACAATTGTTTTTTTCCCCTTATTTTAAAGCAATGGACTGTTTATTGCAACTCTTTCATTCTTTTCCCAACTTGAAATCCGAGCATTTTCTCACTCCATGTTAGACGCACAAAAAAAAAAGTGTTTGTTTTTGCTGACTCAAAGCAGTCTTGTGGGCGCTAAAGGGAAGAAGAAGCGATGCTCTTTGTCTAAATGAGCACGCACACAAATGGGATCAATAGAGTGTACGTTTTGTAACGTTGCTGAAATTGTCTGTTTTTTGGATGCAATACTTTTGATACACCTTTTTGTATTTGAATGTTGGTCATTGATGTGAACTTTTTAATGTTTTAGCGTTGATCAAGAACGTCAATAAACGTGGACAAATGAGATGCATGGCAGCATGCTAATGAAGCTAAGATGAGGAAGCTAATGGCTAATTGTGGTGGATGTGAGCGACGGTTCAGTGACATCAGGTGGATCAATCAAGGGACAGGAGAGTGGTTTGTAAGTACTTTTTGTTTATGTGGTACGTTCTCACAGTAAGGACTTCAGTGTTTCATCCAGCCAAAATACAGCATTACATACATACAATGGTGCATCACTACTTTTTCCATTTAATAAAAAAAAAAAAATTAATGAAACAATTCACAGATTGGACACAAACTAGTCTTTGAACACAACATAATGTGTTTTATTGTCACTCTACACCTGTACAATGAGTTTACAAGCTTCACTTTTTAATCTTTTGTGAGGGATATGACGTAAAGGGCAGTCAGTAGCCCGTGGCGACCAAACAGGTAAAAAATAAATAAACTAAAACCAGAGTCACCAAGCACACTACCGAAGGCTAGTTGTATACTTGGAGAGCCAAGTATTTTTTGCAGGCCGTATTTTGTGTGAAAAAATGTGAGAACCATTAAATTTAAACTTTAATTAATATAAATGTAATACATTTAAACATTCCACCGTGACATCACAATCTATTCACGTTTGTGATTATGAAGTTAAATGTAATCTAGAATTTAAAAAATAAAGATATAATTGAAAAATACTCCCAAAATAATAAAATATATGATAACACTAATTTTATAATAAAGATAAAAGGTAAACAAAATATATAAAATGCAAATTTTAAATCAAAAATAAAATGTAAATTAAACCATGTAAAAAAAGAAGCAATATAAAACATACAATACAAAAACTGACTAAATATATCAGTTTTTTTCCTCAAACTGTATTAGCTCGTATCGATCCGGGTTTGAAAGTGGCGGTTACCTTGGTTACCAGCCTCGATGGACGGTGGCCAGGCGGAAAGGAGGAGAGAAGGAGGTGGAGGAGGAGGAGGAGAGAAGAAGGAGAAGGAGGAGGGCTTCACCACTGTTGGAGGGGAGGAGAGGCCGAGGTGGACGTGGCGGGTCCGCCGCAGTTGGCCACAAGTCGCGGGCAGCTGAGCCGAAGCAGCCATGACGCGGAACGCCCGCAGGTAAGCAGCAGCCCCCGAAACGAACAGGCCGCTGGCCGCTAGGCTCGCGTAGCAGGGCCACCGGCAGACCGGCCGCGGCCTTTTTGCATCCATTTGGTTGCCGCCGTGATCTGACACGCTTCGGCCACAGCTGTCAGGCGCCCCCCGCTGCGCTCACTCCGCGTGTTTAATGCGATGCGACTAGGAGAAGCGGGGGCGCGGGCGGAGGACCCCCCCACCCCCCTCCTTCCTTCGGTGCTCTCCTTCCCGCTCTTGCTCACGGTCTCCACCATGCTAACCTTATTTTAGCTTAGCTTAGCATCCGGCGTCAAACAAGATGGCCACTGGCTAGCTGTGTTGCTAGCCTTGGCACTTTCCCCTCTCTTTGTACTCAACTAAACCGACTTTCTGCATTTCCACTGCTTCCGTTTTATTCGTCTAGAGCGAAAAGTCTCCAAGCGTGTCGTAAAAAAGTGTCCCTCGGGGTGTGACACGGTCCGAGTCAGTCGGAGCGGAGCCGCCATGTTCTGTTGCTTCTCTTAGGCCGCATTCCTGCACTCGCTCGGCGGATTCGCGTGGCCGCGACGCGACGAAGCCCAACTGGGCAATTGACGCTTCTCTTTTGATTCAGAACATACTTGGCAAAAGTTTTTCATTCAACCCCCGCAGTGACCGAACGGGATGGAAGTGTTGGGCTTGCGCTTAGCTTAGGAACACGTCATGAGCGTTACCTTCCAAGAAAAGCGTGCATCGTGAGGCTTGTTCGACAACGCAACCAAATCAATCATAAAGCAGCCAAATATTCAACAAGCAACAGGAGGGCGCTCTCAGTTTCACCTGAAGTCTAAGTCCCATTTATGTACCGTTAGCCATGCCAGTTGACCTGCCAATGCCCAACATTAGCCAAGTATGACAAAATGCTAATAAACATACAGCATCAGCTATGATTGTCCACATGCAAATTTGACACGTCACGACCTATACTAGTTAGCATGTTAGTCAATGTGCAACATATGCCGTGCAAGTCTTCATGCAAATCCATTTGCAGTTCTAGCAACGCTAGACAAGATGCTAATCAAAGTAGAACATTAACTGTGTTTGTCAAATTACCTGTCAACGTCTTCCTGTGCCGTGCTCGCAAAAGTATAAATTAACAAATATGACATGAGCCATATCAGGGTTTACCATGGCTCAGGGCAACAGTACAGCATGCTGTGGGGCCACCATGTACTTGATGGATGCTGCCCTGTCTGGGCCAGTACAAAATCCATACATTCTTGTTGGGATGGCCTGTGTATTTGATAGACATTATAAAATCGGCTGTACATATAAATATGGACTCTACTGCCCAATCACATTCATGCCCGTTGATAACGATGTCATTGCATCTGCTCCGGTGTAAAAAATTGTTTCAGGGATGTCTGACAACAGAACTGCCGGCTCCGAGTTGGTTACAAGAGTGGCGCCTCCATGTTGAATAGTCAGCCATCCTGCCGGTCCGTCCCGCTGCTCAGGAACTGTAGTGGGAATGCTTGGCGGTACGCTACCTTGCATCACTCAAGCTAACTAGGTGCGGCTGGTTAGCTTGCGCAACAAACCACAGCGCGGAGACTCTCCTCGAAGTCACTAATCATTGTCTCCTGTGGCAGCAAATAGGCTACATTTGTGTAGCCTATTATCACGAAAGGGAGAGGAGGAGTATTTAACAGCTCTCACTAAAGTCTGGCGAAACTGCCACACAACGGAGCGTATCCAACTGTGAACAACAAATTAGACGAGTACAAAGCTAACCACAAATCAACTTGTGCATTAACTGCCTACATCAGTCGAGAGGAGAGGCCTATAAGGTTTAAAAAAAGTGTTCAGGTTTGGGATCTGCAGAATAGATGTTCTTAAATTAACATTTTACCAATTTTTTTTTTTTTAATCAATTCAGCCTTGCTAAACCTGCTCCGAAATACAGTGGAACCCCGAGTTATGAAAAACCTGTTTTCAGTTATGCACAACATTCTCATCGCAAATCTGCCTCACAAGCGTATTTGTTTCGCAGTGCAAACTGTCTCTGGATGAGCAGACGGATCAGTGCGGTGCTTTTTTTTTTTTTTTTTTTTTAATACCCTTAATTAGGCCTCGGAATGATTTAAAGGTTACGGTGGTTGGCTGGAAACGCCCCAAAAGCACACACAAAACTCGGTCTCCTCCGCAGCAGCAAATAGAGAGATGTCGTGTGTGCAGACAGAAGTTGTGCTTTCACACACACGCTTCTTCCAATTACAATTTTGACAGCGGCCGCCGAAAAAAAAATCGTTTGGATCATTGGATATGTAAAGTATTTATGCTATGGGAGCATCTCTTAAATTGAGAAGAAAGAAAAAAAAGATGCAAAACGACATCAGAACTCAAGGGAGCATCTCTTAAATTGAGAAGAAAGAAAAAAAAAGACACAAAACGACATCAGAACTCAAGGTCTTCTCCCCATGACAAGAATCTTTTTTTTTTTTGTGTACAAGTGGAAGTTCACACACACAAACACAGTCTCACTTCTTACAGCAGCTGCCTTGACATAAGTAATGTGGCAAAAAAAAAAAGTTTCCTTTTTTTTATTTGCTTTTTTTGTGTTGCAAAAAACCCCAATTTTTGATCAAGTCTCTTTTTTGAAATACAATAAGCACTAGTTTGTTTAATGTGTTATGTCTTCATAGTAAAGTATGTTTTTATGTTGTACGGTATTTATTTTCAAACACACGATTAAAATTTGGGAGGGGGAAAAAATATATGTGTGTGTGTGTGTGTGTGTGTGTGTGTGTGTGTGTGTGTGTGTGTGTGTGATATCATGTAAAATTTGGGGGCTGGAACTGATGGCAATTTCTCGATTTATGAACGTTTTGAATTACAAACGGGGTCACAGAAATACTTGCATTTGGAACCCGAGGTACCACTCTACGTCCATTATGTAACTTGTACGCTTCCAATATTGTGATGTAGACCGTTGCCATGAAGACACTGAATTTATACCTTGATAATAAATTTTAGACTGTATCATCAATCGCTTAAGCCATTTTGCCGCACTGCACAGAATTTTTGCACGTCAGTTGAACAATCGTCGATGATCAAAAAATGTGAGGTGACATCCCACAAGTTCACTAAATCAGGCAACAGGTCCTCGTAGTTATTTGTGTATATCTCTTCTTCTTACTGAAGTGTCATCGATGCATTTTAAAAGAATATCAGATCAAATCGCAACCTTGAAAATTGAAAGCGAATTGAATTGCAAGTGATCGAATTGTGGTGATTGCTAAGTGTGTCTGTTGTGTGCGCAGGCCGCTGCCAATACGGCGCTTGTGCTGACGTCGGGTTCGCAGACAAAGGCCGTCGGCCTCGGTTCCTCCCATTCGCCATTGACCGGGCTCCTCATATCGGCCGTCGTCTCAGCTCCTCCCCTTCGCCAAGGGCGTCCAGAGCGGAGGTCTCGGGGGCGGGGGTTCGTAGACGGAGCTCCACCCTTCACCATGACGGACTTGGAGGCCGAGTGTCTGAGCCTGAGCCTTGCTTCGGAGGGCGGCTCCCCTCCGCCCCCCCTGGAACCCGGCGGCCCGGCCTCGCTGGCCCTCCTCAGCTCGGACGGCCCCACCCCTACCCTCAGCTCACTGGCGGCGGAGGTGGCCGAGCCGCTGGTCATGCTGCCGTGCGTCAAGAGCGAGCCCGAGGACCTGGAGGACCTGGAGCACCTGGAGCCCATCCGCACCGTGGACCTGTCGGAGATCCAGCCGCTGTCCACCGCCGAGCTGGGCCACGAGCAGATCAAGATGGAAATCAGTGGCCTGGACTACATCAAGGCTGAGCATCACCGCGCCGACCTGGATCATCACCTTGACCCGTTCCGCCATGCCGAGGATATGGACTACAAGTCGCACTACGAGAACAGCTGTGTGTTTGACTACATCTCCCAGGTATCCGGCTGCATGTCTCGCATTCTGCTCTCATGAAAGTCAGCGGTGAAGTTTCAGGATGAATCCAAAATGCGCTCAGTGTTTTTCAGCGCACATCTAACCATTCAACGTTTTTGCGCAACTCCAGCAAGGGGCTCAATCACCAAAATCGCAGCAGGCGTTTGATCCAACAATGCGCTCTAACATCCACTCAAGTGCCTTTCTGTGACTCTTACAGTCTCGCTGAATGGCGACAAGTGGCTCTCTGTTGTTTTTTTTTTTTTTTGGAGTTAAAAGATGGCGTTTGGTCGAATTTTTATTTGTTTATCAAGTACATATGTAGTTCGCCGCTGTGGAAGTTGACGCACGCACACACTCAGTTTGACTGTTCCAGTTCGGTTGGCCTGTGTCATCCATTCATAGGCGTCCACAAATTTATTTCGCTTTGATGAGATGCAGCAGTGTGCACGAGCCAGAATAAAAGCCAAGTAGCGCTCATCCTTACAATTGTTCGTCTTACAGCTATCATCTGCAGCGCTCTTTTTTTCCATTTCATTTGCTTTCGTTTATGTGCTCTGTAAATGCTGGGTGGGCCGGGTTAAAGAATGAAGTGAGCCATACGTAACCCCACCCCTGTAACGTCTGAACATGTTGACGCTGTCGTTAATATTGTGTGTTTTCTGTGCTGTCATCAGAGAGCACATTAACGAGAGCTAGCAAGTTGGCTTTTGCGGGACCGACGTGTCGATTGCGAAGGGCGCCGTTCCGTTTCCCGACTTGTTTGATGAACGCGGACCTGTCTGTGGCAGGTGAGCGACACCCTGGACTACATCAAATCGGACCACCATGTGGACCTGCAGTGTTACTACGCCGCAGAGCCGGGCGACTTGGACCCGGCGGATGCTCTGCAGCCGCCTCACAACGCTCTGGAGTCCATCCACATGGCCGAGCTGCGCAGTGAGCTCAACAAGCTGCGACCTGACTCGCTTCTGCTGCTTGATGGGATGGCCAAACCCGAAGCCCAGTTCCCCTACCAGGCGACGCCAGCCGACGAAGGCAAGGCGGCGGCGACCAAAAGCCCGACGGTGAGGAAGCCGCGCAACATGCAGGGCGAGAAGCCCTTCTCGTGCACGCAGTGCGGCAAAAACTTCAGCACGCTGGGCAACCTGAAGACGCACCAGCGCATCCACACGGGTGAGCGGCCGTACTCGTGCGCGCAGTGCGGCAAGAGCTTCGGCCAAGCCGGAAATCTCAAACGCCACCAGCTCATCCACACGGGCCAGAAGCCCTACGTGTGCGCCCACTGCCCCAAAGGCTTCACCAAGGCCGACGACCTGCGCGCGCATCAGCGGCTGCACACGGGCGAGCGCCCCTTTGCCTGCCACACCTGTGCCAAGACCTTCAGCCAGGCCAAGGAGCTCAAGGCGCATCGGCTGAGCCACACGGGCGAGCGGCCCTTCTGCTGCCAGCACTGCGGCAAGAGCTTCAGCAAGGAGACGGCGTACCGCAACCACCTCCTCGTGCACGACACCGGCGCCGCCACCGGGCAGGCCAAACCCTTCGCCTGCTCGCACTGCGGCAAGACTTTCAGCAACGCCGCCGTGCTCAAGACCCACGAGAAGATCCACTCCGGCGAGCGGCCGTTTGGCTGCGCGCAGTGCGGCAAGAGCTTCGGCCGCCTCGGACACCTCAAGGCGCACCAGCACGTTCACACGGGCGAGCGGCCGCACGCCTGCGCGCGCTGCGGCAAGGCGTTCAGCCAGTCGGGCCACCTCAAGGCGCACCAGCAGATCCACAAGCGGGAGCGCGCTGCTGCGGACACAGACAGATGCTAGATAAATGTGTCATGGACAGAATGCTTTTTTTTTTTTTACTTTAATGCAATAGCCACCTCTTTGTTACCTTTTGGCGCCTTTCTGATCGTTACTTCTACGGCTCTTTTTTTTTTTTTTTGTCCACGTGTGTGGAGAGCGTGTCTGAGGAAAGCCATTTGAACATTTTCCCCTTCAACTTTTGTGTGGCGAGGGTAAATTTGCTTCATTCGTACAACGCGTTAGCAGAGAAGAGGAGGGGCTTCCTCCGGTAGGTACCGATATTTGATATCGGCTATGCCAACTTCCTCAGCCAGCGCCCTCTACGGCCTGCTCTTTTTTTGGGGGGGGTGGGGGGGGTTCCGCTACAATTGTCATATCGAAATTCTGACTTTGCATAAAGTACGTTTGGTACCGGTCGCGAAACGGTACCGAGGCGACAACCCAAAATGGCAATAAAAATAGTGGAATGATAACCGACACAGCAACTTCCAAATCTTTGTATTCATATTACTAAAACATATTAAGATATTGAGTACGATATTCAATAGGTTATATTTTTTAAGTTTTTAAGCACAAAGTAATTGCAGATGACATTGCGTCCGTCTGTTATATTTTTAGATTTGTACTGAAAACAAAAACTGCAACACGAGCAGGTGTTAGGAAAAAGTTGAATGTGCCGAAACACGGCGACAAATCTTTTGCTCAACAACTCCAGGACGTTGTGCGTGGCGCAGTCTATTCCCCAGACTGACTGACTGGTTGTCACTATTCCGAAGCGTTCTGCGCTTTTGTAGCTCAAATTGAAAAAAATTCAACTCAAGCGAATTGGCAATGAAGGAAATTTTTGTGTGGTGACCCCATTCGTGTCACCTCCAAATGCATCTTTCACATTGGCTGGCGCAAATTTGCACCTGCTCGTGTTGACTATATTTCCGGATTCATCTTTAAATTGGATTTTTTTTTTAAGTTTTAATTTCCATTCCTTTGTTGAAAAAGAAACTTATTAGAAAGTGACAGTGCAAAAAGGAAAAAAACAAACCTCCAGTAACTTGCTGATGCTCAGTTCCCGGTTTGGTTCGTTACAACCAGGAGAACATTTGCAAAAAGGTCGAGCATTTTTTTTTTTTCAAAATAAAAGTAGCTGTTTGTCTTATTTTGGTTCAACACCAACATCAAGTCAGTCTGCTCTTGTGGTTGACTACTGAAATCAGACAATTTTGGCATTGAAAGCTTGACATTCTGAAGATTTGAACACTTTTAACAAGATACCGAAATGATTAATTGATTCAAAATAGGGGCTGATTAATTTGATCATCGACTCGTGGATTAATCTCTCAATTGTTCCACCTCTAAATAATTGAATTTAGAGGATTCATTTGTACTAATGGACCAAAAGTGGTGCGAGTTGTTGGTAAAAGTGTTCCAAGAAAGCCAGTAGTTCTCCTCGTGCACTAAATCCTGATACTAGTGAGGACGAAGAGCACGAGTAGTCCACGGATATCCAACTGTCCTACGGAATCAACGCTCAGATGGCTTTCCACAGACGTCGCCAAGCAACTGACCAATTGTGTGACTAGCTCGGTGCTAGCAAACATTAGCTTGCGGTCACACTTTGTTACACATTCGTCTTTGTACTTTTCCATATTTATACACATTATCTATCTATATCTATATACATATATAGATATAGATATATAATACGCAAAACACAACCTGTACATGCAGAGGAGAGTTTGACTGGAAAGAATGTTTGTCGGAAATTTCTTTTTCCGATCGAAAGACTCAACTTGTTTACACTGATGACGTCGTTGTGATGTCATCTCCCCCCTCCCCCTTTCACATTTTGTGTACGTGTGACCCTTGCTGGCTGATTTGGAGCTCTCTCCTTTGTGTCAAGAGACAGCGAATGATCTTTTGAATTTTTTTTCGTTTCTATTTAGCCCGACAAATGATTACAGGTTAATCATCTCTTCATGTTCATCTTCGATGTTTTTAATCTTCATATGACCCACACACGTTTTGTACCAGTTTTTTATGATCACTTGCCTTTTATTGAAACGAAACCATTTCTTGTACTGCCAATCGACTATAAAAAGTTTTTTGTCTTTGCACCAGTCCTCTCATCCGTTACCTTTACTTACTCCTTACTTGGAGTAATCTATTACTTCAACTCCACCCAATGAAGCGAATTGACTTGTTCAGCTGTCACTTTTCAGCAGCTCCACCCACGTGTGGCTCTGGCCCCGCCCCTCCCTTGACGTGCCTTTGGTCTGCGGTCCTTGCAAGGGCGTATTTGGCCACCCGGGGGCGCCGTTTCTTCAACTGCACGCACTGTTGCAAGGAAAGGTATGTGAACGCTTGACACACGAATTGCTCATCAGATGTGATTGATCAAAACAGGAGATAAACTGTTTACTTAAGCTAAGGCGGCACAAATAATATCGGCATGTTTTTATTGGGCACGTTCACAAAGCAGGAGGAGAAAGTATGTGAAGATAAACTAAGTCAGGAGTAGGCCAATTTATGCAAGTACTGCATATCTGCACCACCCGACTCTGAATGATGAATTTCTGATTTTAAAAATTATTATGACGGTTAACATTGAAATTTGGATTCAAACATTCATCCATTACCTGAACCACTTTATCCTCACTTTTTAGGTCGTGCACATGCTGGAGTCCATTGCAGTCATCTTCAGGCAGGGGGCAGGGGACAGCCTGAAGTGGTTGCCAGCCAGTCGCAGGGCACACATCGACAAACAATCATTCGCATTTACACCTACGGACAATTTAGAGTGTCCCATTAACCTACTTTTAAAGTTAACATCCTATTAGCCTAAATGCCAAGTCTGCCGCCGCTGGGGCCGTCCAACCGCCAGCGAGCGTGGATCCAAGGCAACCCGGTTGATCCTGCCAGTAAAATATTCTTTTCACAAAGATTAAGCCACACAAGTCTAAGTACCCAAAGTCCGTAACATAAACTTGTAACTTTCCATGCCTTTGATCGTAAGGATTCACTATTGTAATTATCTGCATCTCCCGTCGCAATAGTTGTAAAAAAAAAAAAAAAAGACTCCTGGTGCTTCATAGAGATCTGTAACATGCAACTTGTGCAGCTTGCACAGGTGTCTCATTCTGTCCCGTCAATAGGGTGAAATGTGAATTCACCTGGACGGAATGTATAGTCAAGTTTTGAATTTGGTGTTGATAGCTTCATTGGCAACATGGGGCGGCAGTTGCAACCCTGTAAAACCGCCTATACAAGGCACACTACCTCATTCATAAAAAGTGAACACACAGGTTAATTATGTTATCTAGTGGAAGGTGTTCTGTCGAAAATAACTTATCATTCTAGTAATTGACATTGGATCATTTCCCGCTGCTCGACGTGACTTAAAATATTGACCAAGAATGAGTGTCAATTGAGGACGCAACAGAGGAAGCCAAAAAGAACTGCGACAAATTCGACGTCGGCAAACCAGTTTCTGGGTGCTTCATAGTATGACTATTGTGTGGAAACATAAAACCAAAGATAAAACAAAACAAAAACCAGTCCAGCGCAACTACCATCAAAACCTCCTTTCAATTGTGAAGTATGGGGGTGGGGCATCCTGTTTTGGGATTGCTTTGCTACCGAGGGGACTGGACGCATTTCTATCATTAATGTAAAACTTTTAACACAGCCATACTTTTTTTTGTTTTTTTTTGCAACTCTTCATTCAGCAATGTAACTTTATTGCATACCACACCCGAAAGTCTCTCCCACACACACACCACTCACGCAGGGTAACCATGGCAACAGTTCAAGAAAAGACACGCACGACAAAGTTATCGTTTCGGCTCTTTTATTGTTGAGCTTGTTCGTTGCGCCGTTGATGTCAGTGAGACATGTAGGAGGACGAGGTCTTGGAGGACGAGGACACGACCCTGCCGTCGACCACCTGCTCTACCACCGTCACCACACGCTTGCTACCGGACGTGCTTGTCGTGTTGGCAGAAACGCTGCAAACCAGTCGGAGGACAGGCCTGAAGACGGCGCGCGGAAGGACAGCGGCCGTACGGGTCGACGTGACTCACCTGCTGACGGTCTCTCCCTCCAGCAGGCGGCGGTACTCTGCGATCTCCATCTCCAGCCGCGTCTTGATGTCCAGCAGCATTTGATATTCCTGACTTTGCCGCTCCAAGTCAGCCCGCAGCTGAACCAGCTGCTCCTCCAGCGAGGAAACCTGCGAGACGGGAGGGCGCGTTAACGCACGCTTCCGGTCTCGCCTCCGCCGGCTCCCCCCCCCGCCGCTTCCTGCTCACCTGCATCTGGAAGCTCGACAGCATCATGGAGTAGCGGTTCTGCGTCTCGGCGAGCGTTCCCTCCAGCGACGCTTTCTGCACAAACGCACCCCGGCAAGCGCTCAGGAGAAATTGTGCACGGCAGTTCTCTGATACTTCGAAGGAAGCTGCTTCGCGACGGACTAAAGGTAAAATGCTCTTTGCTTTGGACCTGGCTGACCATATTTATGCGTCACGGTGTAAAAGTGCCGTCAAAGTTGTGTCGTGATTTACCAGGCCCAACATGGACTGCAGTTCAATCTGGAGCGACTGCAGTGTGCGTTTGACTTCGGTGATCTCTGACCTGGACGTCTGCAAGCTAACCGTCTGTGTTTGCACTTCTTTGTTGAGAGCTTCTGTCTGTATACACAAACACACATAAACATGAGCGGGCACCCGCGCATAAACACGCTCACACCCTCACTGGAAGTAACGCTCTTTACCTTGGCGTTGAACCAAGCCTCCACGTCTCTGTGGTTCTTTGCTGTGATGGCCTCATAATGTTCTCGAATTTCAGCCATCATTGCTGACAAGTCCTGACCAGGAGCCGCGTCCACTTCCACGTGCACCTGACCGCTCATCTGAGCGCGCAGTGCCAACAGCTCCTACGCACGCACACGCAATGCTTGATTTCAGTCAAAAAGGCGTCGAGCCAATCGGAATGCCGCTCGTGAAGACGCGCATTGGTTTTGACAGTCGTAGAACGAGGTGAAGTCGACCCAAGTGGGAAGATGCACATGAGGAAGATGTCAAAGTAAAGGCAGAAGGATAGACGAGGAAAATGCAGAAAAAAAGTGCAGAAGAAGACGCGGGCGTGCAGGTGACCTCTTGGTGGTTCTTCTTGAGGAAGACGAGCTCCTCCTTCAGGCCTTCGATCTGCATCTCCAGGTCCGACCGGGCCAGCGTGAGCTCGTCCAAAACGCGACGCAATCCGGCGATGTCGGCCTCCACCGAGAGGCGCATGGCCAGCTCGTTGTCGAACCTGCGGCGGCAGACCAGAAAGGCGGCTGATGAGCACAGCGGCAGAGGAGACGGACGACACGTCGGATCCGATCGGGATGCGGACTTACTTGGTTTTGAAGTCTTCCGCCGCCAGCCTGGCGTTGTCGATGCTCAGGTGGACTGCGCCGTTCATCCGGGTGGCGTCTTGGATCTGCAACAACAACGTAAGTGGTGCGATGTCATTTTTTTTCCCCACTTTTTTTTGTTAGCCATCAAGCTAACTTTGTCAAGCTATCAACATTCAATGTACTGGAGAGTTACAAAAATTCACTGCGTTTGCAATTAGGTGCATTTGAGCGGCTCTACTTTTTTTTTTTTTTTTCTGACTGAGTATTTTGCTGTCACCTTGGCGTTGAGGTCGGCGATGGTGGCGAAGTAGGCGGTGTAGTCCCGGTTGGCTGGGCCGATTCGGCTGTCCAGGAACTGACGGATCTTCAACTCCAGCTCGGCGTTGGCCTTCTCCAGGGAGCGGACCTTGTCCAGATAGCTGGCCAGCCGGTCGTTGAGGTTCTGCATGGTGAACTTCTCGTTGCCCATCAGAGCTTCGGTCCCGCTCACGGAGACGGAGGAGTAGCCGCCGCCCATTCCCATTCCCATGCCCAGGCCCAGGCCCATGCCCATGCCGGCCGACGAGATGCGCACGTCGGAACCGCCCGCACCGCCGTAAACGCTGCCGGCCCTCATGGACATGATGCGGCCGCCGCCCATAGAGGAGCCGCCGCTGCCGCCGCCCATGACGGAACCGGTCCGGACTGACCTGGTGGATGAGCGGGAGATGAAGGAGGTCATGGTGGTGTGCTGATGCTCGGTGGAGAGTGGTGAGATGCCACGCAGCATCGCTTCCTTTTAAAGTCAATCTGGTATGTGGGTGTGGCGGGAGCCGGAGAGGGGCGTGCATGGGATGGGCGAAGGGGTCACCTTTGACACCCACTTCGAGTTGGGAATGTCACTCCAAGGAATGAAAACAAACAGGTCTCACTGGACGTAAGCCACTTTTGCGTTTTTTGTTTTTCTTTTCAATGGCAGCTCAGGATTTCTTGAGCTGCTCTTTGGATTCTTGGACCGTTTCCACCTCCTCGCTTTCTTTCTTGCCCTACATTCTGCCTCACCTACGTTGCGCAATCTTTTTCGTTTATCCACGTTCTATTCTTTCCATCTCATGAATGATGTGACAGTTGAGTGTGTTTGTGTTGGAGGGGAATTGATGAAAACGGACGATGATGATCAAGTCAGATCAGATCAACTTCCACAGATCAGAAAAGACGACGACGGTCAGAAGGCAGCCGATTCTGCTCCGTGAAGCTAATGAGGCCCGACGTGCACGGATAGTCATAAAGAATACTCTCTGAACTACAGAGAAGTATTCTTGGAGCAAACTGCATGTCGAAACATTTTGCGGCGTGCTTTTTGAAGATAAAATAATCTTTCGATCTTATTCAAGTCTATTTCATGACGATAGCAACTCAGGTCATGGATGGATGAAAGAACTGCACAACACGGAGCGCGGTATAAGCCGTCATTAAGCGCTCGTCAATCATCACACTGAATCCTCTGAATGACATGCAACCTGACCGGCTTCATTCCACGCATTTTGCTGGCGCAACAAATAAAAGCTACTACAAGTTTTTTTCTGTTGGGGTTTTTTTTTTTTTTCGCTCTTATCCGGTAAGTAATTGAAGAAACCCTAAAATCTTGCAAACATCCGTCAGTTTGATGCAGAAGACATTTCTTCATTTCAGATTTCAGAAGCTGATCTTGTTGGAATCTGGAATGTCATTCATGTGCGGAATGGCACCGGGGTTAGCCGACCCCCACCAATCCTCCCAGAGATGACCACTCTACCACTGATTCCTTTTAACCAGGGGTGCCCATTACGTCAATGGCGATCGACTGGTAGATCGCGGGTTGGTCCCAAGACGATCGCGAGGGGTGTCGAGGAGAAAAAAGCCAAACAGCCATTTGTGTGTCTTTGTGCATGTTAGTAATATATTTTTTGTGTTAATGCACACTGCACGCTAATCATCCTATCAGTCTCATTTTCACAAAAAGTATTTAAAAAAAATAAAATAAAATAAAGCAGGTAAATCTTTAACCTACGGTGGCGCTTGACTGCGTCACCGGAAGTTGTTAGCGCTCAGCAGTCTGCAATTGCAGCTTGTGATCGGAGCTGTTGCATTATATCTTTTATTGTTATCGTTATTCTCATTCAGAGTTTGTTTCGCGTACAATTCACCGAGGGCACGGGCAAAGAATGGGAATCTAGAGGGCCGAGGGAAGGAAGCACTTTAAAACGGTACGTGTGAGCTACGATAGTTAACACGCTGCAAAAAGTGCGTCGCATGCCTCCGTGGCAGGCTGTTGCTCATCGTGGCGTGCGTGCGCGTGCGTGCGTGGTCACAGGTTGATCAAAAAGTCGATCTTCAGCCCAAACAGTTTGGGCACCCCTGCGTTTTAACCCTTTCATGCACCCCCTGTAACCTGATAGCACGACAAGCTGTCCACTGTTGTAACCGCCGTCCCTGAAAGGGTTAAATGAATTCTTCTGAATGATTATTGCCTGGTTTCAGTGTGAATACCGAGAGCACGAGAAGGAAAATTACACCAGGCGTCATAAGAGTTGTCTGCATCTCTCTCTCTCTCTTTTGAATATCCCGTGGGCAAAAAAAGCAAGTTCAACAACAAACACTGACATGTTTTTCTTGTCAGGATAACCAGTGGCGTACAGTCAGGACCTGCAAGGCCTTCTCCGCTGGCCTAAAGAATATTAAAAGCACTGACCTGTATTGTAAATTGATTGTAAATTGGAAATTGATTTCAAATAGGCTATATTTCCATTTGATACTGCGCGTCTTGGCTGCACCTGCGCAGGGCTTTCGGATTTCAGAGTGCATGACACACAGACACTAGTAGCAATAGCTTTTTTTTTTCTTTTGTTCTATTTTTTTTTCATTTTGTCATCTACATTCATGTTTTGTTTTTAAACAGTTTTTAATGAGATTTTAGAGGCACCATTTTTTTTTGCCTCACTAAAGACTGAGTATGATGTCAGCATTCTTCCATTGCAGGCTTGGTTGATGACCCAGGCAAGAATTCTTTGGTCACTGTCCATGCTCTTGCAGGTTTTCTTTTGGTGGGCTTGTTAAACGTTTCTTTCGATTGACGGGTTTCATCACTCTTTGGCGCTTATATCAACCGTTTTCCAAATGCATAGGGCACACTTGAGGGATGAACAGACACCTGTTCATTCAACAACTGAGCAGCCATTTGTCCCATGACTTTTGCTCCCTTCAAAAGAAAGTGTGAGGCACATGGCACAAAGCGTTGTCGTTGCCGCACCTGATTTGGATGGAAACAGGCTAAAACTCAAGCTGCTAACTCTGCACTTTATGTCCGATCCGTTGTGGCTGCGGAATTGTGACAATTGTTGTCCCCGTCCCAAGATTTTGAGGTCTGACCTAAACATACGCAAAAACACACACACACACACACACACACACATTCGTGTGCACATATAAATGCATGCACACATAAAGACACCTACATGAAGAATTCTTGTTGAGGGTGTGGACGCTTGCAAGTAACCTGTCAATCATCCTTTCTCTTTAAGCTTTTTTTTTCTTTTTTTTTCGCACTCCTTCCTCTTTTGCATTGTACGTTTTTCCACTTCAATGTCTTGAAATCAGATTTTGCACCGCCCTGTCACACTTGACTGTGTTCAATTTGAGCTCATTTTGCCTTCGTCTGTTTTCACCTTTGAAGAAGAGAAATGGAAAGAGAAAAGGTTGAATGAGTGAAACGAAATGAATAAATGAATGAATGTGGTCAACACAAATCGTGACAAAAAGTCATTTTTGTGCTTTGTGAAGCTAAAAGAAAGCCACACCCTCATCCTCTTCATTGGATGAACAAACAAGAAATAAAATATTACCGACGTAAACATTTTTTTTCTGTTTTGGGACATAATTGTCCTTATGGCACAGTGGCGCGTGCGGTTTGCCCTCCAGGAAAATTATTGCGTGTTTATATCTTTGATCTTCCTTCCACGGCCCAAACTTGACTTCTTATCAATCATAAATAAAGATTTAAATGTTACTTTACTGTTTGTGTGTTAACGGGTGCGTGTCGTGTGATTGACGGACAATCCGTCCGTGGTGACCCCACCCGCCCGAGTCAGAATCAAACTTGTTTTGAGGAATGCGCGATGATCAAGGTGTGCCATTGTCATGTGTGTATGTGTGAGGGGGGGTGCGAGCAAACCTGCTTCAGTCATTTTAGGAAACACACACCCACAAATGCACTTGTTTGCGGTTTGTGTGTGTGGGTGAGTGGGTGTGTTGCGGTCATGTTGCAACAACCTGAATAAGCAAAGTGTTAGGTAATCAAAGTGTTCAACTGAGCGCTGACAATGTAACCTGGCGTGTGTATCCAGTTGTGTTTGGATGTGGGCACATTTGTATTCATGTGTGCATGCGTGTTTGTATACGTACGAATGCTCTCAAATGTGTGCCTGCACATCACATACTTATCTTTGCATGTGCCTATGTGTGTTTCTGTGTGCACATATATATATGTATGTGTGCAGGGGTGTCAAAAAAGTGTGGGAGAAATAGCAATGGTGTACCAGCGCCCCAAGCATAGGTTAAGTCGCAGTGGGGGGTAAAGCCCGGCCACCCAAATAGGGCTGGATGGGCTTTGTGTGGCATTAAAACTGAGCATGAATGAATGAAGCTAGTATTTTGCCCAGGTCAGCACTAGAGAGAGTCCACAAAGCACACTTTTTAGACAAATTATGGCAGGGATGGGCATCTGGCTGGAGGCCCACTGGGACACACTCTGAGTGCCCCTTTGATTTAGTAAAAAAAAAAAATTTAATTAAAACACATGTTAAAAAAATCGAGAAACAAATCCACGAACATGCAAATGTTCGTGCGGTGTCGACTGAAGTTTTAAAATGTAATTTGAGGAGCGTTGGAGGCCGTGGTTTACATGATCCAAATTGCAAAAAGAAGCAATGGTGCCCCCTGGTGGCCAATCATTTATTTGTGTCACGTGATCGTGTCGGCTTGATTGCGGCAGGTGGGTTGCGCTGGTTTAGATGGAGAATTTTTGTTTGTTACATTTATAGCAGCACTTTGCTTGTTTTGATGAGTATTTTGATTTTTTTTTCCTACGTGACGTAGCGTCACGCGACACAGTCAATCAATCACGTGATCTGTATCGCTGCAGAGTGGGCCCCTGGACCCGAAAGTCAAGTCCTGGAAAAGTAAGTGCAAGCGGTTTTTATTGCCGACTCTTGCTGAATGTTGATTCGCTGAATTGTTGATTGTGCCTCAATTGTGAGGAAGGATTTGATGCTGGGCTTTGTTAACTCGGGATAGCATTGTGCTCGATGCGGTATTTTTGAACCCAGTAGATTTATTATGTATGTCAATTTTAGGGAGTATTTCGGCGGATTTACAAAATTCATAGGGGGAGGGGGGCGATACAAAGTCAAATATTTGTTTACAACAAGGGGTGTCCAAACTTTTTCTTTTTTTTGAGGGCTGCATACAGAAAAATGGAAGGATGAAAGGACCACTTTTCAATTCTTCAAAAGCAATTACTGTTGTTTGAATTGTCAAGTTAATTTCAGCAGTTTTCTGTTAAAGGTGTTAAGGCAAATAGTTTTGGGATGGCCAACAGCCGTCTATCACCGAGAGTGGATACCGTTCGGCACTTAACAGAATCCCATCTCCACATTCGGAACCAAAAAAAGGCCAAGCTGTAGTAAACTGACCATTTTTCAAATGCAGGTAGTTACTTTAGGATCATTAATGTGATATCTTCATAAATCAGCAATAGAGAACAAAGTGGAAGAAACTATTTTTGCCTCTAAAATGGAATGACCTTTATTCACTGCAGTGTTTTGAAGATAAATTATTCTTTTGATCAAAAATGGTTTATCTGTATCTTTGAATATAGACAAAAGTTCTACAGTATATAAACATTCATTTGTAGTAATGGTACCAATTTTTCTGACGACCTCCCTTCCCTCTTTGCCCACCTTCACTTCTTGAACCCCATGTCGAATGTGACAAAAAAAAAAAATGCCCCAGGCTGCTAAAAAAATGGATGGCGGGGCACCAATGGCCCCCCTGCCATAGTTTGGACACCACTGGTTTCCACTATATCTTTGTGAGTATTTAATCTTTATTTTATTAGATTTGTATTCCCATTGTAATCTCCCTGCTGTTTTTTTTTTGTTGTAAATTTGGTATGATACCATTTCTACAATAGATCCCCCCACCCCCAAATGTTCTGTATGCTTTGTTTAAGTAAAGTTTATTAAAAGGAAAAAAAAAGATGCATGGCCAAGTCAAGTCAAACACACACCCAAATTGAAAGTCAGAGTGTGGCCGATCACACGAGGCTTTATTGATGACTGCTTTCCATCACCATTGAGCGCAACGGCGTTTCACTCGTAAAGCCAGGCTTGCGCACAGGGAGCGTAGTCCAGCATCTCGTCAGCCTTGAACCACAAATCGATCTCACGCTTTGCGTTTTCGACTGTGTCGCTGCCGTGGATCACGTTCCTGGGGGGGATGAGGAAAAAAACCCAAAACACCCAAATAACACATTAGCTTGGATGCGAGTTCCCCATCCTGATGAGCGGCCATTCGCAGTGCCGTTAGCATGCATGCAGACCCCTAGCCAGGCAATTGGTCATTTACTGTATCGTTGGCACAGATCCTGATCACAGATCCAGATGATGAGACGTTAGCATGAATGCTAATCATTTAATGTGGACAGCCAGTCATGAGCAGTGTTATTTGCGTGGATGCTAAACACTAAACGTGATGACTAGTCATTAGTAGTGTTGTTGGCACAAATACTAATCCCTGAGTCGTCTAACCACTCTTTAGCACAGGTACTAGTCACCAGCCTGGATGATGAGTCATTAGTAGTGTGGTTCGAACTGATGCTAGGTACCCATCTGGATGACAAGTCATTAGCATCGTCCTAAGAATGGATGCTAGTCACTAAACTCAACGATGAGTCACATTGGAAGCTAATCACCTAGCTGGATGACCATTTATCACCAGCGTCATTAACGACAATGCTAGTCACCGACAGCGATGACGTGTCGCTAGCGGCACGCTCAAGGCCGTCAAGTACGCACCTGCCAATGTCGATACACAGGTCTCCTCGAATGCTTCCGGGTTTGGACTCGGCCGGGTTGGTTTCTCCCAGCATCATTCGTGCCAATTTGACAATGCTCCGCCCTTCCCACACCTGCACAAGAGATCACCATCACCACGGGGAATGTTTACCGCGCCGAAAGCTCACTCGCCGAGTCGGTATGTTACCATGGCAAGGATGGGTCCGGACGCCATGTACTTGCACAGTCCACCATAGAAGGGCGTCTCCTTCAGGTCGGCGTAGTGCGTCTTCATGTGCTCTTCGGACGCCTGTCGGATAAACGCGATGCAATGACGAAGAAACGCGGTAGAGGAATGTCGCGGCACGCACAGCCTCGCTTACCTGTATCATCTTGCAGGCGACCAATCGGAAACCTCTCTGCTCGAATCGCTTGATGATCTCGCCACACAGGCCTCGCTGGATGCCGTCCGGCTTCACTGCGATGAATGTTCGCTCCATGTCTGCTTTGGGCCGAGCGCAGAACATCGTCATGCTCATCATGTGTTTTGCACGCCTTAGTGGATATCAAAGTCGGCCTTAACAGTTCTGACGTTGGGGTTTGAGTCTGTGTGAGGTGTGCATGTTTTAAGTCTAAATATGACTTTGGCTGGCGGCGACCGGTCTGTTGTTCATCTGTATCTATAGTGTAGAAAATATGAGATTTGGAAATGAGGAAAGTAAATGAAGGAAAGAAAATTATTCAAAGTAAAAGAAAACTTTGCAGAGGACTTTTGTCAGTCAGCGACACATATTGAGGAGCATTTTTTTTTCCATATTTGTCCCCTCCAATCTGTTTTTGAAAATGGTCCCGAGAGGATTTTGGATTATCACCCATTGTGTGTGAGAAGAAACACACACACACACACACACACACACACACACACACACACACACACACACACGTCACCCGTCACCGCTGCATATAACATACCATCATGAGCCCCTCCCTCCCTGATGCTAACTTTAGCATCAGCTGCTTGTGGATCATGTGACGAGGAGGAGAAGTGACAGCTGACATGATCGGACACTTAACCCCACCCTCGGTGACCCATTCATGTGATCATTCACATCAATGTGAAGCGCAAATGACGCCTATCAGTCGGAAATGTACAAGGTTAGCGTTTAGCGTGCTGTTCCCATGGAGGAGGATGAAAACACAAAGGTCATGTGTCACCTTTTGTGTGATTCAATTTGATGTGATCTCTGACCTTGACAACCAAAGCAAGACAAACCAACAGAAGAAAAAAAGAAAAACAACAGAAAGAGGAAGAATGCGCATTACCTTGAAACAGCTCGTCGGTGGGGTTTGGCAGTCGAGAGCTCAGCCGGGACGATGGGCAGCGTGCAAAAACTTTTAAAGGCCGAGGGTGGGGGCCCTGGCAGGGGGGAATGGGTCAGTGATCCTAGCTTTCCGATTGGACACGTGTCCCGATGACAGGAAACACCGCTGACTCGACTTGATTGGTCTCCGTGGAAACAGCCAGCGAAGCTTAATTAGTAGGATTGGGTGACAACGCTGCTGACTGTGCCCCCCAATCCAAATAAACTCCGAGCCTTCATGTGGTCCAAATGGGAAAGCATGCCACACCCGTTCGCCGACTCAGCCTAATTTGAGCTTCCCTTTTGAAAAAGCACCGAAACGTCTCTGGAGACAAGTGCAAAATGTGCAGGTTGAGATCCACACGCCATACCCATGTGTGGGTGTGTATGTACTCTCATACCCCGCATATTTACCACTTTTGGCCACGAGGTGCAGTACACCGTGAACTGGACACAGCTTGATGTTGGGGAACATACAGACAAACAATGGACTGGTCGCCTGCCAAGATCAGGCTATATAGCGCAGGTGTCAAAGTCAAGGCCCGGGGGCCAGATCCGGCCCACCACATCATGTTATGTGGCCCGCGAAAGCAAATCATCCGTGTCAACTTCCATGATCCTTGCTGAAATATGTACCGAAACCTTTAATTGACATACGTAATAAATAACGGTGACATTTTGCAATAATTCTGTTACCCCGATAACATTCACTTGAGCAATAATTGAACAAACACTTGACTGATTTCAAAACTAGCCATCATTTTTTTTTTGTTTTTTTGGAATAATGTGATGTGATGATTAAACATTTATTCGGTTTCACTGTCTTAAAGGCCCTCCGAGGGAAGATGTAACTTCAAAGTGGCCCGCGACAAAAATGAGTTTGACGCCCCTGCTATATAGCGATAAAAAAATGAACTGGTTGGTCATCAATATTGGGGAAAATACAGGCAAAAATGAACATTCGGCCAATCAATAGTAATAGAGTGCAAAATCTGCAACTTGCGGCTTCTTCAGAAAGTGTCGACATGATTAACGGTCGCACGTCAGCTTTTATTTTTGCAGCTGCAGGAGGGAACATGACAAGATTTTTAAGTGCAGAAAAGTCACATTACAAAGAATCCAGTTTGAAAAATATCCCACTTTCAAATTCAAGCGTCAACGTTCTGACGCCCTTCGCTAGCAGACTAGCTTTGTGAGCTAGCCCGCTGTGGTCTTGAAACAAGATGGCCGCCCTCGCTCTTAACGCGGCTAGCTAGCTCCCTGCCGCTATGTCGAATCGACACAAAGCCAGCGGCAAAACGAAAACAAGCCGGAAGCTTTTTACCGTAAAATAGATTCTGCGTCTATTTACACTGCAGCTATTTACACAAACGTCCCCGCCTGAGTGATAAAAGTAGCAACGTGACAAGTGGTCTTCATCTCGGGGATAACATTTCCAGATGGCTGCAGACATTTGAGATGATTTACATCGTAAGAGACTTAATAAATAGTCCATCCAGTACCTAGATCCATTTTGATCTTAAATTGCCGGTGTAACTGAAAACACTTATTGAAAATATTGTTTGCGTTTTTCTGAAGAAATGCACGATTGCTGATACGATTTGCAAACGGATAACAACAAAAGAGACATAATTTCTAGCTTATTAGTTGACAAATGCTGGTCTGCAGGACTAACTTGAGATCAAATCGGGGTGAACGTGGCCCCTCAACTTAATTAAGTTTGACACACAGCTGATCAACTCGAAAAACATTCCCCCAAAAATCCCCACCACCACCCCTCAACAAAAGAAAAACTCCCTTTCTCAGTAAGGTGTCATGTTATTTTTGTTGATATGGCATTTTTTCTCATTTTTGGGTAACTCTTCTCATGTTGCCACTTCTAGTGGACATTTTAGGAACTGTCTTGATGTGGCCCATCGAAGCGGACGGACTCAGCATTTTGACCGACTGTCATTTTGGGGGAAATCTTGTCACGTTGCTAATAAACGCGTCCGGAGGACAACTCGCCAGTCCTGGAAGTCGGAGCCTTTGTATGTTGCCAGTCCTTCAAAAAAATAAAAATAAAAATAAATTGTCCAGCTTAAACCTCGCTTTGGGACTCAAAACACATTGCTTCTGCTTAACATGTCAGTCAGCCAAACCAGATTTTGCTTGTCAAAAATATTGTTGTGCACAACAACTAAAAAAACAAACAAAAACAATACCAATAATAATAATAACAACAATAGTAAGAATCATAATAATGATGAGGTCATTGCACGACAATAGAAGAAGTAGTAAACAAAACCTCGCAGCCCTGAGGGTCATCAAAGTGCTTCACCAGAAAATAGCCGAAACTTTTTTTCCTGGGTGGAGGCGTCCGCTCACGTCACACGGAAGCCAGGGAAAGGAAACGAGGGAAGGAAGAGAGGAAGGCAAGTAAGGAAAGGAATTGAAGTGAAATCAGGACGTGAGGAGAGAGGAAAGAACCTGAAAAGCAGAAGTGAGCTTAGGAAGTGAAGAAAGCATCTAAGGAAAGAAAAGGAAGTCAAGATTTGAGGAAAGGAAGTGAAGAAGGAAGTAAGGAAGGGAAGTAAAGGAAGCGACGGATGTAAATGAAGTGAGGGGAAGGAATTGAAAAGGAGCAGGAAGTATAGAAAAGAAGTGAGGAAGGAAATACGGCAAGGAGGTGAAGAAAGGAAGCCAAGAGTGTTGTTCGCTGTTTGTGGGCAGGGCCAAAATGCACCTTTCCCTGTTGACAGGAAGGAGGCAAGATGGCAGCCAAGCTTATTCCGATTGGCTGGAGAGTAAGAAAATGAGGGTTGAGGAGGTGGGGCCAGTCTCCACGTCTTCCCATGCGTCGTCTTTGTCTTTGCGTGGTGCCTAACGTGTCCTCTTGGCGTGTCCCCTTCACGTGTTTGTGGTGGGGGAAGTAGCGTCTACCCGTCTCTGGGCTCCAGTTTGCAGGACAAGTCGAAGAGCAGGTTCTGGTTGTCGATGACGTGCAGCTGCCTCACGTACGCTTTCGTCTGCAAATGGGACGGCGACGTCTCTGTATC
Source organism: Hippocampus comes (assembly GCF_001891065.2). NCBI lineage: Eukaryota > Metazoa > Chordata > Actinopteri > Syngnathiformes > Syngnathidae > Hippocampus > Hippocampus comes. The sequence goes on along the minus strand of NW_017805134.1, from coordinate 1,461,011 downwards.
CATGACTGTTGGCAGGAACAAGCGCACTGTTAGCTCCCTGTGTACATGTGTGTGCCTGTGCATGCGTGCGTGCATTTACCCAGTTGTCCACTGCGGTATCTGCGGATGCTTCGCACCATGTCAGCCACTTTGTGCTGCACAAAAGCATCAATCAATCAAACCGTTACCCAAAACTTGATTTCTACACTTAGACCTTTGTAGGAATGGCAATTGCAGCATAAAACTCTGCACCTGTTTTCGTGCTTTGTTTTGTTTTAATTAGACCTTTATTTTTGCATTGTTTGGATCTGTGTGCAGCGCTTTGTTCTCAGTGGTTGTTCTGCAGTTTTTTGTTTTTTTTTGTGCTTTATAAATTAGGCGGAATTGAGTAGATGTTCAAAGGAAATGGGCCTAAAATTGAGCCTTGAGTGACACTCTCTTACCATTTTGTCAAAGTTGACAAGTTGGCCGTGAAAGGTTTTACAACTCTCGTGAAGAAAAGTCAAATCTGCAAAAAAAAACAAATGCCACGTTATTTGGAGTTGGTGCGTGCGTGTGTGCCAGTGCGTGTGTGCAACGTGCCTTTGAGCAGTAGAGGCGTGAAGGGGATGAGCGGCGGCATGAGACTGGTGATCAGGTCTCTGTACGACTTGTGGTTTCGGGAAGGATCCTGATGGTGACAAAACATCCAAATTTCCAAATAGCAAAAATTGGCTTATTCAATGAACATGGGGGGTTTTGCAGTGCCGCCCCAAAAAATAAGAAATCTTACAGTGATGCTTTCAAACTGTTGAAACTGTTTCCGGAATTTTCCAGGAAGACCCTGACACACAAAACATGTTTGTTAATATGTTTCTTCACTCAACACCAGAAAATGTTCACACTATACAGTGAGACCCGGAACCCCCACCCCCCCCCTTCATCGCCAGTTCCAGTTTTGCTGTCCTGCTCCTTTGCAAATTTTTGTGGGGGGCATTTGTTCTGCTTTGTTAATTTTGAGTGCAATTCCACCGTCGGCCAATAGATGGTGGGATGCTCTTTTGTTTGACCCTATGTAAATTTACAATACAATACAACATGTAAATTTGACTGAAGAATCTTGAAAACAGGAAGTACAATATTGAGCTCAGCCTAGGTTTTGCTGAAGATGATTAGATGTGAAATTCTCTTCCATCCTACTTTTTACACCTACAGAAAGCATCTGTGGGCATGATTATTGAAGTAGATGTTCAGATGATTAGTTCAGTTTGTTAGTTTGGAAAAAAAAAGTTTGTTTGTCTTATATGTTGCTCTTGCGCTCACAATATGTTGTTAAAAAATGAAGTGCTGTGAATGTTGTGGAAAAAAAAGGCCTAGGAAGCCTTTGAAAGGGATATTTCTATGTTGCGGATGTCCCATTCTGCAGGGGTGGTCTGTAACGTGACCCTTATCCACGATGGAGTGGCGAGTGCCATACATGTGGCTTTGCGGAAAATAAATATCTGAACCGCTGGACTGAGTCAACCAATCGGCAATATTGCTTTGCTGGGATGTCTGTTGTGAATCCATGCCCCAGCATCTCAGTGAGGTTGAGATCAGGATACTGATCAGGGCCACTTCAGAAGGTGCATTTGATTGTTGAGTGACTTTGTGTGGTTGTGACTCATTGGTTCTCCTGGAAAAATGTCTCGATACATTTGAAAATTAATTTCTCTGTCAGTGACACCAGTGTGTCCAGGCCCTGAGGAAGCAAATCCAAACCATGATGCCCTTCCACCAGACTTCCCAGTTGGAGGAGGCTTTAATGGTGGTGTGCTGAGCCTATTTTTGTTAAACTTTGGTTTGATGCGTCCGCTCAATAGTTGCAGTGTGAAACCTCCAGGTGTTCTTTTGCAAACGTCAAATCTGTTGTCATATGCTTTGTTTTGTTTTTTTGTTTGTTTGTTTTTTTTTTTGCGGGAGTGGCTTCCCCCGGCGTTAACCGGGAGGGACATCCATTCTTGGTGAATGTTTAAGGATGGAAAGTCTTAGGGAGAGGAACAACATGCTGACTTTTCTCCATTTTGAGACAATCTATTTACAAGAGTACTGATGACCACCAAGGCTTATTGAGAAACGGCGCTTTGAGATACAAGTGGCTCGACTTCCAAATTGTTATAATACGAACCGACATGTTTTTGGCTTAAGATACGAGCAATATTTGAGATACGAGTGTGCTTCAGATGCCAACACCTAGATGGCAGGCAGTAGCACACTTGCCAACATCTGGCCACCATCAAGTCATACTGTGTCATCTATGTGTGCCCTGCGATTGGGTGGATGCTTCGGATAATGGATGGATGGATGGAGGGGTTTCCTTGCAGTGGAAGGACCATAGCATTTGGTGACACTGTAATTATTATTTTATGAGCCAAACGGTTGGCAGACTTTGCTTCGCGACTGTTCATACAGTACATGTGTCATGTGTGTGGATGTGTTGCGTCAACGCATGTTACCTCCCAGGTGAGTCTCAATCTGCTGAGCGCCGGGTTGTCCAAGCCCAGGAGCACGGCCAGAAAGGACAGAAGGTCCTGCTGTTGTTTGCAGCTGAAACACACACGTGGCAGGATAAGTCTATTCACGGGCCCGTCAATGATGGGACTTGGCCAAAGAAGCCCGCTAAGTGCGACGGGTACAGAGACGGACGGAAGGACAGATGGATGGCCAGAGAGATGGCCGGATGGACGAATAGATGGATGGAAAGACGGAGACAGATCGACGTTGCCGTTTTTGTCTCACAGCGCGGCAATCTTGATGAACTTTCTGAGCAGCTGAACGCGTTTGGGCAGCGAGTGGCATTGCAGCGTCTCCGTGGCGACCCAGTGCTGCACCTCGCTGCAGCGCTGCAGTACCAGCTCCAGGTTGAGGGGGCGCCAGCGGGACTGTTCGCCGTGGAACACATAACACACAAATTCCACCTGCGCAGGGAGGGGGCGTCGCAAGTTAAGCACGGCGTCAAAGGATGCGAAGCGGTGCCGCGATCTGGTTTGCGCCCGACCTCGTGCACGCAGCTGAAGAGCTCCCAATCAAAAGCCACCAGCTGGTTGGCCACTTCCTCGGCCGACATGTCGTGAAGTTTGCTGTCTCCGGGCGTCCAGTGGATCTCCTCCGGAAGAGGGAGCTGACGGGACAGGGAGTGATATCAAAAGTGTGAAAACATATATTGCCAGGAAATAGCCCGGCAACACCCGCATGTCCTCACACTAGGAGACACATTGCCTTTGAAAGGCACAAAAACATTCACAGCCACAGTTATGAATGTTCAGTGATATTTTGTAGGTGTAAAATAATAGCGGCTACTGACCAGGGAGTCGAGCTCGGAAGGTTGGCAGGTGAACAAATGCGTGTTGACCCCCAGCGTGGTGAAAACGGCTTCATCGCTTGGCCGGAACACCGCCTTCTCTACGGGCACACAAGAGCACACTTGTAAGTCGGGCGACTGCGTTTCGGCGGCACGTGGCATTAGCAGGCGGACAAACCTCCGGCCGACGTGACGGCGACCAGGATGAGTTTGCTGGGAAGGAGCGGCCGCTCGTCGCTGTACTGCAGTTTCTCTCGCACCAACGCCAGGATGTCGTCCACGCGGCACGACAGCCGGCTGCGGATGGTCACGTACGAGTGGTCGGGAGTGTAAACCCTGCAGAAAACTGCGGAGGGGCCGTTAGCTTAGCATGCGCATTAGCACGCTAGATTAGGAGCGTCAGTGGTGAGCGGGCAGGGACGATCTGCTCTAAGTTTTAAGTTTATAAAGGTTTTTTTTGGGGGGGTCCCATCAGATTTCATGTCAGTCTAGTCTTCCCACCGCCTTCGAAACCACGATCGCTGGCCCAACTAAATTAGCAAAGGGACTGTTTCTTGAACCAATTACATCGTTTTTGTCATTTTCCGTGATTTATATGGATTAGGAGGATGAATGTGTGAGTTTTTTGCAGCTTTGTTGTTATCATCCCTCCTTGATGCTTTGTGTAATTGTGCAGACATGCTAGTTGCCTGAACTCAAACCAGCATATATCCCAAGCCTCCCCACCACTGACAAGCGTGACAATGTCGTACTTTCGTCCGAGCCCCTGAACGCCTCCCTGGGCTGCAGGCAGGCGTCGATTCGCCGGAAATGGCGGAAGAGCGGTCGCACCTGCTTCCTGCGGCTTTCCTTCTCCTCGCTGCATCTGAGCGCACACACACACACACACACACACACACACACACACACACACACACACACACACACACACACACACACACACACACACACGTCAGACCCCCTCATCATCTGTGCATGCCTGCATGTGTGTCTATGCGTGAGCACGTACGAGCAATTTAAGATTTGCGTCCAGCGTTCCAGTTTGACGACGTCGTCGACCAGGTCAGGATGTCGACTCAGCTCCTGAAGCGCACACACGTACAACTCCTGCACGCACAAAAACAAGCGCGGTCATTGGTTGTTGGTCAAGGCGTGTAGTTGTCGTGTAGTTGTGAGGTCACCTTGGGGAATTTGTCTCCCTCCTCCTGCAGGAGTTCTCGGTACGTGTCCAGGTAGCGAAACGCTACGCTAAGCACAGCCCGCTTCCTGCTGACGCCATCCGGCGCCAGCTCCGCAACCCCGTACGGCTGACCCCCACCGCCCTCTCCCGGCTCCTCCCCCTCCGCTCCCGGCCCCTCCCCGGCAGGCAGACAGAATCTGAACCGCGATGTCAAGGAAAGCAGAAAGCCACAACAAAATTCCTGGGTGAGCGTTCAGACGTGTCGCGTTGCGTGTCGGGTCGGCGCCTCGTGTGCAGGCGTGTGTGCAGGAGGATACTGCTGCAGTAGAACTTGCTGGAAGGCGTCGGCCGTCAGGAAGATGGGATGAGTCAACATGAAGTCATCCAGCAACGTCTCTAAAGGCACGGACAAAATCATCAGATTTGGGCAAAATACAAAACAATATCACAACGAGGGGAGCCAAAATCCACCTGAAATATATAAATAGCAAAGCAGCGTCACCATGTTTACTTTGAATTCTGGGCTCCACTAATTGAGCCTTACTCGGCTTCAATCAACATTCCTTTAACATATTTAGGACCCAAACAAGTCAGTGATTTATTGACCACTAGCAGGATTTTCAAATCAATTCTATAGCTGACTGGGACCAGGTGTAAAGGCTTTCGGAGCGTGTAAAGCGTGTAAAGGCTTTTGATGCGGTCAGAAGTCGAGTTGCAGCATTCTGAATGAGCTGCCGCTTTTTGGTGCTCTTTTGAGGGAGTCCAGTAAAAGCAGCGTTATAATAATCAAGTGCACTGGAGATAAAAGCATGGATAGGCTGCACTGAGAGCCAATAAGACCAACGCCGACATCTTCCCATTAGTTGTTCCATGCAGAGGATAAATAATATCTCTCTGCCCATGAGTACTCGTATATTATGTGTACATTTTGCACAACCTTTGTGTTCAATTAGGCATTGCTTCTCAAACAGCAACTATCCATACTGACCATTTGCATGTCAGTGGCGTTTTTGTACTGCTTTTTGGCCTTGAGCTAAGTCAATTCTGCATTTGAATGTGAGACTTTTTTTTTTTCTTCTAAAACTCTGATGAAAAAAGTCCAACAAACATGTTGGCCTTACCATCTCCTCGTTCGCCTCTTTTTTTTTTTGCTTTCATTTCCCAAATGATTTGGAATAAATCTGATGAATGACACTTCGATGTTTTTGGGAGGAAACGCGCATCCACGGACACACGCCAACACACTTTCAAGCGAAAATAAATTCAAAACTTGTCCGAAAAAACGGTGTCCGCACGTGCGCTTGTGTGGGAGCCAAACGTGCTGCAGTGGGTGTGTCATACAAAAGCCCCCCCCCCCACCCTCCTACCCCCCCTGCAAATGGTTGCCATGGAGACAGTAAGAGGATGCAGAGGAAATGACATGACTACACTCTGCGTGCTTGTGCGTCTGCGTGATGTGCGTTTCATCGCATCACGTGACGATTATTTGAAGCCAACTGCTTCCCATGATTATTGAATGATGTGTGTCAGCGTACACATTTTAGGCATACAATCAGACATCAGGAGGACGTCTAGCCGGCATGTTGGAAAACAACCACACACAAACACACACACACACTCCCTCCCACTCACCAACCATCTTAGACTGTGCGTGTGTCTGCCCGAGCGCGCGCATTCCTTTTACAAACACAACACATTGTTCAGTGTTAAGTGCAGTGATTATGTAAGCGCACACGCCTCAACAAGTTTTTAGGTTAGCCGAACGACTTCTTCTCTTTCTGATATTAATTCCTGTGAGAAGGAATGACTGCGTCAGTCGTAGTTTTTAAAAATTCTCTGGAGCGTATTTGTAGCATTCTGGCGGGGTTCAGTTTGTTCAGCCAATCAATTGGTTGTAGGCTAGCTGACGCTAGCTAACGATGTTTACTTGAGTGCAGCTGGAAAAAGTCACTTGTCTTTGCAGTCTTTATTCTTTTCAAAGGTGAAATCATCCTAATCTTTGGACATTCTCCGTCTGTTGCACGCACTTTCCTCCTGACTGGCGTTTGTTGATCCAGAAGTCGAAAATGAATCGCTGCATAATCTCTTAAGTATAGTCGAACATATGCCATATTAAATTAGATAAGTGCCATTTAAAAATCGGCGATGCAGTGGCACCACAAAAAATGGAGCGTGACATGACGAGGGATGGCGAAATTACTCTGGTTGGCATCGTGATGCTGAAGTGAGTTGAGGATTTTCATTCAGACAACGCTACTCATTTGATGCCATCTAGTGGCATTACAGTCTAATCCTTTTTACACGGTGGTGTCAGTTACGGGTTTTAAGTTTGAGTTTTTCAGCGAATAACGGAGGCTCGGTTTACCCCCCCCCCAAAAATCCACAAATAAGTACAAATTTCCAATACCCCTTCACGCTTTCCACAAAGGGGCATGATACGATTTTTTGACCACGATAGTACGGCAGCAGGTGCTAAACCAAACTTCCAAAAGTCATGGAAGCATGTGGGGGCGGAAAATGTTTGAAAAAGAGGTGTGTCAAACTTCCGGCCTGTGGGCCCCAAACAGTCCATCGGGGGGGTAGTTGGGGTCCAATCTGGCCCGTGGGGAGAGAAACCAAATGAGCCTGATATTGATGCACTCGTGAAGTCTAAATAGTCCCAGTGCAAAGGAAGCCCACTTGATGTAAAATGCCGCCCAAACCGAGACTCAAGATGGCAAAATGTCCGTCAACAGCTTCAATTGAAGAACGCTGTTTGCTGGAAGCTGTTGATTTTTTTTTTTTTGCATGCATTTTTATTCTGCATTTTTGGGGGACGGGTTTGGTTCGGGCGTTGCGATAAATGGCGATCCGCCCCAGTCGTCACTGTCAATCAAACGTGTTTGTC
>NW_017805134.1:1451859-1452833 GCF_001891065.2 Hippocampus comes | reverse complement strand
TTTGTGTGTGTGTGTGTGTGTGTGTGTGTGTGTGTGTGTGTGTGTGTGTGTGTTTGTATACATATATATATATATATCTCTGTCAATGGGTTACATTCGCATGGATTTCATAAAGGTGCAGGACAATAATCCTCGTCATAATTGCTTCAATTCATATTGCAAGTTTCAAGGAACCGAAGGATTTTTTTGGACACGGTGTGATTTCATAAACAGGCCTTCTGGTGTCAGAGAGGCACCGTAAATTTCTGCTTCCATCGTGTCAACTCACACTATCAGGTATGAACCTTTTACACGGTGAAATATTCACATGTGCATGACTTAATCTTGTACTGCACTGACAAAAAGTCAGTGAATGGACTTAATTGGAACATGGAAGTTAATAGCTTAATGTTATTTTTCAAAGATGTTCCTCAAAAGTGGCGTCATATTGAATCATAGTACATTTTCAGCTTAAGTCCAGGACATTTTGGGTGTGCGTGGGTGTGCGTGTGTGTTTGTGTGTATATCTCTGTCAATGGGTTACATTCGCATGGATTTCATAAAGGTGTAGGACAATAATCCTCGTCATAATTGCTTCAATTCATATTGCAAGTTTCAAGGAACCGAAGGATTTTTTTGGACACGGTGTGATTTCATAAACAGGCCTTCTGCTGTCAGAGAGGCACCATAAATTTCTGCTTCCTTCTGCAAGCATTTCAAATGTGGATCAGCAGGTTGCTGAGCCGAAGGATGTTCGTGACGTCATTGTGCGCCGTGCGTTGCGTAACGACCGCGGCCCCCGCAGCACCCTCCCTCCTTTCTCCTTCAAACAGCGGCCCGCGCAAGCACGCTCTCGCGCACGCCCCCGCCGCCTACCTGAACACCTCGCGGGGTTGCCCCCCCTCCGGGGAGGGCTCCCTGAAGAAGGGGACGACGCGGGAAAGGCTGGCCCTCCGCCGCGACGCGGCGAAGCCGCCACCGGGCTTGTCCCGGCC
>NW_017805134.1:1442280-1442589 GCF_001891065.2 Hippocampus comes | reverse complement strand
TTTGTGTGTGTGTGTGTGTGTGTGTGTGTGTGTGTGTGTGTGTGTGTGTGTGTTTGTATACATATATATATATATATCTCTGTCAATGGGTTACATTCGCATGGATTTCATAAAGGTGCAGGACAATAATCCTCGTCATAATTGCTTCAATTCATATTGCAAGTTTCAAGGAACCGAAGGATTTTTTTGGACACGGTGTGATTTCATAAACAGGCCTTCTGCTGTCAGAGAGGCACCATAAATTTCTGCTTCCTTCTGCAAGCATTTCAAATGTGGATCAGCAGGTTGCTGAGCCGAAGGATGTTCGAG
>NW_017805134.1:1416384-1442022 GCF_001891065.2 Hippocampus comes | reverse complement strand
CAACCAACCTATATATGAATAGTTTTTTGGGGGGGGTGGTTGCAACTCACCAAATCTATTCAATTAGGAGTCTACTACAAAACAGGACATTATTTCAAAGAGACTGTGCAGAAAATGCCCAAACAAAAATGTAGTGATGGTTCTGTTCCAGGTTTGTTCAGTAACCTCCCTCACTCTCTACTAGTCACCTGTTATGGATTACAGTTTCTTCTCACCAGTGGTATATGCTTTATTAAATTTGCTGACGATATTTACCGTACCGACGCAGTTGTGTCATTTAAGTCATTTAAGACAGCTACACTTCACACTTTAGGTTGTTTTATTAAGTGTTACTCTCCTCCTGGCTCGTGCTTTTTGCATGAGACTGCAGACCAAATCTATTCAATTAGGAGTCTACTACAAAACAGGACATTATTTCAAAGTGACTGTGCAGAAAATGCCCAAACAAAAATGTAGTGATGGTTCAGTTCCAGGTTTGTTCAGTAACCTCCCTCACTCGCCACCTGTTATGGATTACAGTTTCTTCTCACCAGTGGTGGTCTATGCTTTATTGAATTTGCTGACGATGTTTACCGAAGTGACGCAGTTGTGTCATTTAAGTCATTTAAGACAGCTACACTTCACACTTTAGGTTGTTTTATTAAGTGTTACTCTCCTCCTGGCTCGTGCTTTTTACATGAGACTGCAGAAAAACTACGTTAGAAAAAAAAACATTGCAAAATGCCGCTGTGTAGCGAATATACAGTACCACAAAAAAAAAATCCACCATGCTCTGAACCTGCAAAAGGTGAATGGTGATATAGCAAGACCGGTGTGTGTGTGTGTGTGTGTGTGTGTGTGTGTGTGTGTGTGTGTGTGTGTGTGTTTTAAGAATACTCAGAATTCAATATGTAACTGTGGCTAGAAAGCAAAGTACTCGCCACCTGTTATGGATTACAGTTTCTTCTCACCAGTGGTGGTCTATGCTTTATTGAATTTGCTGACGATGTTTACCGAAGTGTCACCCAAAATCATGGGTGCGGTCAGTAAAAAGGTTGCTCGATCAATGCCGTCAGCCTCAAAATATCAGCTATCCTTTTGCTTCCCTCTTTCTGCTTCTGCCTTGATAAACTGGTTCATATTGTTGTGGGTCTATGTGTGTGTGTGTGTGTGTGTGTGTGCGTGTTTTGAGAATTCAATATGTAACTGTAGCTAGAAAACAAAGCAGGGAAAGTCTCTGTCACCCAAAATCATGGGTGCGGTCAGTAAAAAGGTCGCTCGATCAATGCCGTCAGCCTCAAAATACCAACTATCCTTTTGCTTGCCTCTTTCTGCTTCTGCCTTGATAAACTGGTTCATATTGTTGTGGTTCTATGAAAAATGCCAGCGCTCCACCTGTTGGCCTTTGTTCTTCAGGCAGTCGGTCCAGTGGCGATGAGCGTCGCCCAGGGAGTGAGCACCCAGACACACGCCGCCTAGACGGGAAGCGGAACGGACGCCCGTGCGGTTAGCCTTGGCACAAATGGGCAAAATATGGCACATGGGGACGCCTACTGTACACATGGCCCACTGAGCATTTCCATGAAGGGAACTCCTGTTGTAAAATGCGACATGAACTTACGAGTGTCCCAACTTATGAGGTTAGGGAGCAGTCACCTGCGTGATTTTTTTTTCATTTTTTTTCTTTGTGGTACAAGAAAGGTTATTTTACTTTCTGCCAGGGAGTGAGCACCCAGACACACGCCGCCTAGACGGGAAGCGGAACGGACGCCCGTGCGGTTAGTCTTGGCACAAGTGGGCAAAATATGGCACATGGGACGCCTACTGTACACATGGCCCCCTGACCGTTTACATGAAGGAGACTCCTGCAGTAAAATGCAACCTTAACTTACGAGTGTCCCACTTTATGAGGTTAGGGAGCAGTCACCTGCGTGATTTTTTTTCATTTTTTTGCTTTGTGGTACAAGAAAGGTTATTTTACTTTATGAAAACTAACAAAATACGTAACAAAAAACAAAATATTTTCTCTTAAAAAATAAAATGCTTTTTAAGAAAACAAAAACTAACTCAAACTACATTTTTCCATTCACAAAACTAACTATAACCACTCGATGATGTTGCCCCTACTTCACCATTTCAGGCGTTTGTTTTTTTGTTTTTTACCTCATCTAGAATTGAGCTGGCTTTTCTGTCTTTTCTAAAGTGAGGTTAGGGAGCAGTCACCTGCGTGATTTTTTTTCATTTTTTTGCTTTGTGGTACAAGAAAGGTTATTTTACTTTATGAAAACTAACAAAATACGTAACAAAAAACAAAATATTTTCTCTTAAAAAATAAAATGCTTTTTAAGAAAACAAAAACTAACTGAAACTACATTTTCCATTTACAAAACTAACTATAACCACTCGATGTTTCCCCTACTTCACCATTTCAGGTTTTTTTTTGTTTGTTTGTTTTTTACCTCATCTTGAATTGAGCTGGCCTTTCTGTGTATTCTAAAACTGAAATGTAGTCCTTATATGCCAAAGTTTTCCCAGCACTATTTTGAGCTAGCATGTAGCCTCTTAGCATGCTAACCCAGCATCGGCGTCATGAAAATCCCACCTATGAAGTCATTGGAGCGTCCCAAGTCGTAGTCCCACACCGTCACCTCCAGGGTCTTGTTGGCCAGCTCTGACAATGACATCTCGTAAAAGAACTCCTGCGCAGCACACGCGCGCACTTTAGAAAACACTCAACAGCGAATACTGGCTCATTCGCAAACGAAAAACACAAAGATAATCAATCTGCTTTCGCAGTGGACTACAAAAATCGGAGAATATTTACTGCTAAAAGGCAGAACGCAGAGGAGTTGGATAACTTCAAGTTAAACAAGGTCCCCAAACAATTCCTCTAGTTACAATTTTCGATGAGTTTGATACTGTAATCGATTAGTTGTTGATCAATGTTTGCGCTATGAACTTGTCGGACCGCTGTACCTCGTTAAATTCGGGGTTGAGTGTCCTCTTCATCACGGCAGTTTTGTGTTTGGATTTCTTGTGGATGTCAGGCTTCAGGTATCTGTCGCAAGAACCACAAACATCTCAACATGCTCATTAAGGGATGTCTTGTCTTAGCAAATTATTATCTAGGCGCATCATCGTTAGCCACTCTGCTAATTGTGTTTAATAAAAGGGCCTATCTCACTGGCGGAGATGTCGTGGTGACTCAGGAGACCAAAATATTGCATGCGTTCTCACCAGGACGCCATCTCACTGAGAACTACTCTGTTTCTTTGGTCTCCAGCAAGTCTCTGAGAGGTCGCTGAGACATTTCCCCGTCACAGTCAGAATTAGTCTCCATGACATCCCTGAGACATCGCCGAGATCTGCTGGACAATTGAGTTTGTTCGTCTCCAAAGGGACACTGAAAAAAATGGAATGTTTGAATTTACCGCCACTCTCTTGCGACTCCAAAAGTCTCCAAGAGACGTCGCCGAGATGTCTCCTAATGTGCAACTCGAGTCGCCATCAGGTCGCCAGCTCATCTCCAGGCCAGTGAGCTAGACCCTGAACCTGACGTAAGCTCGGGTGTTCAAGTCACATTTTGACGTAGGGGTCGGAGAAGCCGTTGACGTCCATGGCTGCCAGGTGAGCACAGCGCTTCACGCCCACGCAGAGACCCTCGCCGCCGCCGCTGTCATCCGGCTCGTCATCGGGCGGAGGCAAGAATTGTAGCGAAAGGAGAAGGCGACCTCGTTCCTCCAAACTGTGCAGCTGCTCGTTCTCCCACTGCGGACAGGACGTCCGTCAAGTCAGTGGACCGACTGCCAAAGGGCCGCCGTTTACAGAGCGACACGACTGAACTGGACAATTGGGCTGATTTAGAACACCTTTGATTTTTACTCTCTGCTACAGTACCACCTTCACTTAAGAGTGTGCCAACGATTACACCAACAAAGTGCAAATAGAAAGTGCTGATGACACAAAACCAGGAAACCCAAAATGAACAAAAAAAAACCCCGCTTGCAAACGTCAAGGTAATTTTGATACCCAAAAATACACAGCGCAAAATGGCAAAACTTGTATTCCACAAAATCCTAAAATAATAAGAAATCCACAAATACTAAACATGAAAACTATCGACATGAAAGCAAATATAAACATGAACGAGGCATCTAGAAAATTTCTCTTGAGCAACCAGCAACAAAGGTCAATAATCTGACAGTGGCTAGGCAGCTTGGCAGTTCAATACATGGCAAGGCTTGATCGGTAACAAGCCTTGTTGTTTGTTGTCGTTCCTTTGAAGTGCAATAGATAAGGCCAGGGTGAGGCGCTGCATCCCAACATTGTAATTCCCAAGAGTGACTTCCGAAGGTCTGCAGCTCTGTCTCAAGAGATGTCCACGTGTAGACATCCACGATATGTAGATGTCTACGCTCTGTCTCCATGCATGCGGCCCTTTTGCATTCCGTGTTGACACAGAGACATCCCAGTGGAACCCTCAAAGTCTCTCTGAGGTACTGATATGCCCTTGCATGTGGACAAGGAGTGCCACAGGTACCTATGGCAGTGAAGGACTCAAACCGCCTATAGGTCCACACCAAGCCACCTTCGGCCACGTAAAAGCCACTCAAGATCGACCAGTTCAAAACAGAAAAAAAATTGTACACCTTGAAGACTGACCACTTGAAGTTTGGCTTTTACCTCTCGCAAGTAGCAGGAGATCCCTCGCAGAGCTTCACCCATGGTGCTCGGAGACGGCAGCTGAACACACACACACACACACACACACACACACACATACACATACACATACACATACAGTGAGAAATTCTGTGTGAGTGAGTAAATGTGCGTGTGTGTGTGTGTGTGTGTGTGTGTGTGTGTGTGTGTGTGTGTGTGTGTGTGTGTATTAATCATTCTGTGAGTATGTGAGTGTGACTGAATGTACCGGCGGAGGATGTTCCAGGCACGTGTGGAAATGGTTGTTGTGGTCCGCTTTGACTCTTTTGAGAGAAACCCGTGACTCGCCAATCAACTCGTTGTGAGTCAGCTTGTCTTCGTCGCACACTGTCAGCCTGCGAGGGCCCCAGTGAGAGGAGAAGAGGGTGGGGGGTGGGGCGTCACCAGTGATTTAATTAACAAAATAAATGGCAAGGTTTGACATTGTGGAAAGTCATGCTTAAAACCCTGGAGAACCCAAGAACCCTTTTCTTCTTTGGAAAATGATGAATTATACATTAAATGACTGCTATATGTTCACTGAACACCAAAATATATGTTTTTTCAAATATTCAATGCTTTAATCCTAATTTAGGATTAGGGCCAAATTTGGGTTCTCCAGGGTTAAGTCTTCTGTGTGCAGTACATCAATCAGTTCAAATTGTAGTTTGTGACATGGAATGTTTGTGACAGTGGTGGTGCGCGTTACGTATGTGGACACACGTGGAGACGCGCACCCACCTGAGCATCTTCCTCTTCATGTCTTGCGGCGTGATTCCCTCGTAGGTCAGCGTCTCGTTCCACACGGGGTTCAGAGAGTTGCGGATGGTCTTTGTTTTCAGTTTATTGGCCTGATGGACACATTTTGTCAACATCCGTAGCATATTAGCGTCATCAACTGCACACGCCACAGTCATTTTAGTTTTGGTTTGGATCTTGGTACAGGGCGTGTCTCCAACATTTGGAAGCAGTATTTTTGTAGGCGCTGCTTGGTCTCAAAAAGTTTGCCAAACAGTGTTGTAGGAAGTTGTGGCAGGTTCCCATCTGACCTTGCATGCGCCGGGCAGCAGATGAACTTTGACGTACGGGTCCGCCAAGCCGTTGAAGTCCATCGGCTTCAGGCCCTGTGGAGAAAAGTGTCCTGTCAATGGCTGCTTCTCCAAAAATGGTGTCCTCTTATCTTACCTCCCTAGAAATGACCTTTGATATCTGATATATTGGCCTTATAATATGATATAATTCTGAAAAAATACGACTATTTTTGTAAGTTTAGCACTTTTCATCTTGACAAAAAGTGTTTTTTCTTTTATTTTTCTTGAGAAAAAAATGACTTAATCCTCATTCCATGAAAATATATATTTTTTAAATATATATATATATATGAATATGAATTCATTATTATGACTATATTCCTTCTGTCACATGATTTAAGTGCAGGGACTTTCTGTTTGCGTCTTACCTTGGCTCTGATCACAGTGCAGTGCAGCTGACTGGTCGCCTGCTCGTACATCAGCTCAAACTGCAGAGTTCCCAATGCTGCTACACACACACACACACACACACACACAAAGAAACACAACCGGCACTTGCAACACTCCACAACACATTAGTGTCTACGTGAGAACATTGACATCATGTGCTAGCATAAATGTGCTAGCGTTTATGCTGCTAGCGACTATCATCTATCTAGCACAAAGCTTTTGCCAAAGTAACTTGTTCTATGGCACATTTAAAATCTGTGTAGCCCCACTAAGCCTCTCCAGCATTTTATTTGATTCTCTAAAATATATTTAGAGGGAATTTTCTCAGCCCCATGTTTTAAGCCTCTCTTTAGCCTCGCCACTAAAAATAAAATCCTGCTCATCTGGTTTTACCTTTAGGTACCTCCACACAGCCGACATGGCTCCTACCTGCAAAGTGTTTGTCAGGCTGGTGAAGTGTTACTGGTTTCGTAATGTCTGAGCATCGTTAATAAGTCGGATAATTAAGATTAGCATGTTAGCGTGGCCTTCAACAGTTTCTCACATGGCCCCTTTGGAAAATGAATTCCCCACCTTTGTACTTGTGTTCACATGCTCCTATTTTTCAATTTGCAACATTGATCATCGTGAAAAGTGAGTGTGCTTAAGACACAGCTGTGTCCTAATTCGTATACTGCGTCCTCCCAAGGAACCTTGGCAGTCCTTCATCTCGCCTCCGTGGAGCGCGGAAACCATGGCCAATTTGGACAGGGCGAGCGACTCTAACTTTTCTGTTGCAAGATGCCGGCAATGTGCTTGGCTTGTAGAAGGGACATTGAAAGGCAGAAGAAGCACTGCGTAGACGAAAAGCGGAGCAATGTAAGCAACCCAAAAAAGTATGCGTCGAAGTGACCTTTGTTCAGGGCCCGTCCCCATGGAAACAAAGGCCAGATTTGAAGGCTGGATTCGAAGACAGCGTGAATTTGGACACCGGCGTGCGATCGAAGCGCACCGTGACGTAAACTGGCCTTTCAATTCGGCCTTTGGTGGACGCAGCTTACGAATTTGAACCCAGGCGCAGAATGACAAGAAGCCTCACTGCAGTCGTCGCTGTCCGAGCCAGTGGCGTCCACTGAGGCTTCGGCGTCACCGCCACCATGGCCGTACCCCGTCCCGGATGGGCCGAGGCCTGGCGGGGGTGTAGGGGAGGTGGACGAACGGTGGGGGAAGTAGTCAGAGATTTGGCGGATGGGTCGGATGGGGCCCGGGCACACATCAATAGCCATGTGCTCTTGGATGGAGATGCTCAGCTTCTTCCTGGTCCGCCTCGCACTCATCCGGCCTGAAAACGCATGCCACGCCCGTCTGTCAATGACCACCGCCTCTCCACCAAAACAAACCGCCTCCCCGCTGATTGATTGATTCAATTCTTGATTTAAAATGAGACATTGATGTGAAACAAAGAACAAAACAGACATGAAGAAAATTTCAGATTAAGTTTGGCCGATCTATTAATCAGCAAGGGCAAGCTGTCCATGAGCGCCAACTGCCGTTTGATTAAATCAGTGCCCGTTGATTGAGTCAAATGGTCGTCAATCGACACGGACCGACTTTCAATGGAAACGGGTGGCCTGTCGATTGAAGCGGACCACCTGTCAATCAGCGCAGTCGCCCTGCTGATCACCTGAGACTCGCCATTGGCTGTCATTTTGGTGCTTGCTTCACACTCAGTTTGCTCATCGGCGGGAGTGGGACTTTGTCATCGGCACGGTTGCTGGCATCACATGTGAAGAACGCCCATGAAAGGATTGATGCGCTTGCTCGTATCTCAGCGACCAGTCACAGCATCCACAGATGTCTCCTTCCCTGCCCGTTTTCACACTTGCTTTCATTGTTGCAAGCAAATCCTGACTGACAGTTCTGTGTGTGTGTGTGTGTGTGTGTGTGTCCCCGCGCGCGACGTATTGAACGTTTTGCAGCTCTGCATGCGCTTCAAGTGACCTCCACAGGGGGGCGCTGCAGAGCGAGCGGAGGTGCATTGCAGCTAGCTGCTTAATGAGCTCCAAATGAACCTCTTTCAATAACTCATAAACGCACGCAACAATATCAAGCAAGTGGACGAGACCACGCCAAGACAGGTTTTGCCCCGGCTGCGGAAAACATTTGAAAGGTCTTGTTGTCGCACGTTTGTCCCGGTTCCTTCCCGCATGAGTTCTGTTGTCGCTGAGTGCATCACAACACATCATAGCAGTCCACAAATCACACGCAACCCTGACGTACGACAACGTTTCCACTTGTTGCTGCCCTCAACTCTGTTGCACTTGAGTGATGAGTGATTTTGTGTGTGTGTGTGTGTGTGTGTGTGTGTGTGTGTGTGTGTGTGTGTGTGTGTGTGTGTGTGTGTGTGTGTGTGTGTGTGTGTGTGTGTGTGTGTGTGTGTGTGTGTGTGTGTGTGTGTGTGTGTGTGTGTGTGTGTGTGTGTGTGTGTGTGTGTGTGTGTGTGTGTGTGTGTGTGTGTGTGTGTGTGTGTGTGTGTGTGTGTGTGTGTGTGTGTGTGTGTGTGTGTGTGTGTGTGTGTGTGTGTGTGTGTGTGTGTGTGTGTGTGTGTGTGTGTGTGTGTGTGTGTGTGTGTGTGTGTGTGTGTGTGTGTGTGTGTGTGTGTGTGTGTGTGTGTGTGTGTGTGTGTGTGTGTGTGTGTGTGTGTGTGTGTGTGTGTGTGTGTGCATACATATGTGTGTGTTTGTGTGCTCTCGAGTTAGTGTGTCTCACCTAGTTGAGATGATCCAGATGAAACTGAAGCAAGTGCCGTCCAGCAGATGCGGGTGTCAACTAACTACCAGGTGGAGATTGAGGGGGGCGGCATCCAGCAAAGGGGGAAATAGTGAGGGGAGGGGGGCAAGCAAGCAAGCGATGGGAGTTGTTCACCTTCTTTTTTTTCTTTACGCTTTGTGCTCCTCCGTCTGTTTCCTTACCATCCTGTGAGCAGACTTGAAGCTCTTCTTTTTATCATGCCCCCCCCCAACACACTCGCCCCCACTAGAACAACACTCCCCATTCGCAGATGCTTCGGGTGGGTGGAGGAGAGGGGGGGGAGCCTTTGGAGTGGGTGTCGGAGTAAACGTAGCTCTGTACTCATCCTCCTCCTTCCTTTCTATATAATTTGTGCTTAATGATAGTTAATGATACATGTATGCAACCAACACACACACACACACACACACACACACACACACACACACACACAAGGGCGGGGGGGATTCAGCTTCTTCCCACAAGCCATCACTGCACTGAGCTCACCATAACACCAACACTTCTTTTTCTTAATATTGCTGCTACTGTACAGTATACTGTATATATCACATCATGATTCTTATTATTATTGTTCCACTTGGGCTCGCTGGTATTTGCATTCACACGTATAGTCGGGCTCAATATTAGATTTTCTATTGTTTTTTTATTCTTTACGAAACAATATGATTTTGTTGCAAAAAAAACAAAACAAAAAAAAAAAACAAGAAAGGCTTTCTACTACACACACTCACAAACACAAACAGATATACACGCACTCAGTCTCTCCCTTACACACACACGCACACACACACACACACACACACACACACACACACAGTCTGACTCATACGTACTGTACATGCAGACTTACATGCACTCTCTCCCTCACACACACACACACACACACACACACACACACACACACACACACACACACACACACATCCCGCAGTTACACGCTCAGATACAAACAACAGGGAAAGTGGAGATGATGTGAACACCATCAGGCCACCATACATCCTCATCCAGCTGCTGCAGAAGGACTGCATGTTTGCGCAGTGCGTGTCTGTCTTTGTTGATTTGGGATCGGTTCCCACTCACTGACGGTGTGGATGCGGATGTGAAGGGTTGTTTGTCTCTGTATGTGCCCTGCGACTGACTGGCGACCAGTTTAGGGTGTACTGTAGTCTCTCTTCCATGCGAAGTCAGCTGGGATAGGTTACAGCACACCCTTCGCCCCCACCTCGCTGACCCTGTCCAGGATGAGCGGTGTTGAAAATGGATGGATGGATGTAAAATCAATACAGTTTTTGGAAAACGTTATTTTGTTATGTCAAAACTGAACTGTTGAATAAGTGGAGATAAACGCAAGGATGACTGAGGTATTTTCCAAACTGAAATTGGTTACGTTGATCAAAATGTCCCCCTTGACCCATGGAAAATGTGGACTTGTTGCACAAGTGTATCGAAAATAGCACTAATAATCTTTTTTTTTTTCAAGGCGACCTTGTTGACCAATATTTCGAAATACAAAAAAAACCTGTGGCGAATCGTCCCAAATTGTCATGTGACTTTTAATCCAGCAGAGGGCAATGTTGCTCACATCATATTTATTGTTTTGTTCAACAAAGCATATGTCAAACTTTATTGCGAAATCCGCCATGTAACACCCAAATGTTCCCGCTGCCGCCACGCGCACCACCGCTGCGGGTGGTCGGTTCACAGGCAGCCGACTTGGTCATCAGGACGGACGTCGGCGCCGGGACGGACGACGTGGTCGCTCCCGTGCCATCGTCACTGCAGGTCGTGTCCGCTTGAGCCGTCAGATGAGTCCTGGGGGGGGGCAAAAACACGCTCAACATCGACCCACTATTAAATTCCTTGACTCGATTTAGTCATACATCAGAAGCCCTTTCCCCAACGAAATGAATTCAAATGGTGCCAGTAATCTGTACTTCTGAAATAAGACAATTGAATTTACCATGCGGAAAATTCTGGATCCCCCCCCCACCCCCCCAAAAAAAAATAATTAATATTTAAAAAAAGAAACACACCATATTGTCTAAATATATAATAAGCGTGAATGTGGAGACTTAAATAAGTTCTGTAAAGACAAATGTCACAATAACTATTGTGTGGGTTTATGGGCCTTTCGGGGGCGTGGCCTATTGAGAGAAGGAATTTGGCCTGTGGCGAGCACATGGCGGTGGGGGGGGGGGTGGGGGGAAAGCGGGTAAGGGGGGGAAAGGAAGAAAAAAAATTGGTTTAACCTTGGACTTTCATTCTTTGGTCTTCTTGTCGCTGTTTTGAAGTTTCTCGGCGATCTTTCGCTCGTGTCCCGCCGGGACGTGCCTGTTGGTGTTTTCGCTGGCCTCCTTCTTTGTGCGACCTTTGCGAGATGCCCCCTCTGGTGATGTCATCATCGCCAGCGCAACACCGAGAAAAAAAAAAAAACAACAGCAACAAGGTTCAGCTGTCCGTTTTCTATATTGCTATTCTCCTCCTGGAGCCCATCCCAGCTGCCTTTGAGTAAGAGGCGGGCTGGCTACCAGCCAATTGCAGGGCACATATAGACAAACATGATGATGATGATGAAGAAGATGATGTGTCTGACCTGTGTATTTGTCACTTAGGTTGTAGTAATCGTACTGGTCGTAGTACTGGTCCTCGAAGTTGCTGGGCTTCAAGTTCTTGACGTCCACGTGACTCATGTCGCCGCTTTCCTCGTCGTCTCGCAGGGCAAAACAAACAAAAGAAATCAACTGCCTCGCTCTGGTTCGATGGATCGCTGTGCTCTTGTGCTGCCTGGTTGCTTGCGTGTTTGTGTGAGGTGGCGCTTTTATGGGATAGCTCAGTTCCCTCCCCGGGGCCCGCCCCATTCCACTGTTTTGCTGAAAACTTTCAGGCTCCTCCTGCTATTGCATCATTTGAAAGCTCAGGACTCACTTTTCAAATGTTCCAAAACACAGGCATAACCAAGCAGCGTATCTGCCCAAATTTCAGCCAGCCAAAGTTTTCATCGTCACGTCCTTGTGTCGTGTTGGTATACCTACTGTTTTACTCCAGGCATTAATAAATCCACACACTACAGGTACTTTATAAACTCCTGCTCCAAAAAGTTTTTTTTTAAAGTTACAGTCGAGTAGTGCAAGTCCAATGAATAGCTTGAAATGGGAAAAACGAAAATTGAGTTGAGAGCCAAGTCAACAAACTTCTACAATGAAATTGGTCTTGGAAGCATTTTTACGACTGACTGCTTGAGCTTTGTGACTTTCCAGCCGAGCAAAAACGCTTTAATTGTGCATCCTCCGCATTGTTTGATACATGAACTCTTTCATGCACCCTGTAACCTGATAACATGATCAGCCATCCACTGTCATAACTGCTGTCCCTGAAAGGGTTAGATCAAAACTTTATTTCATTATTTTGCTTCGGCTCCTGTTGAATGCATGTGATCAACATACGTGACCTAGTTCTGTTTTTTTTTATCTCTCCGTCGCTCCACGATAACTCACAAACTTCCAACACGAACTTTAATCTGCTGAAAAACCAGGACAAGGTCACAGACAGCCTACACAAAAAGTTTACGCAACATCACGCCACACGCTTCTTTATCACACAACATGCACGTTCTCAGGAGATTTCGACACAAGTTTGGTTAAAAATAAATCGGCTGCGCTTTTCAACTTTACTGCATTCTGAATGTGTGTGTGTTTGGGTACACTCAATAATGTTTGCGAGCCACTAATGCAGTGGCTTAGAAGCAGGTCACGCAAGATAAGAAAGTCTGTTTTCGCTTTGCTGCCAACTTTGGCATTGAACTTGATGAATGACACGCATGCAGCACGCGCTCACGTGGGCATACACATATCATCAACAAATCGGCTCGCAAAGCGGTTAGCATTCCTATTTGAACTTGTTCCGAATTTTGCTCTCATTCAAACATCCTGCGGTTGAATAGCTGGCCTGTGACCTGGAGTCTGTCCCAGATGACTCACTCCGGATTGGGCGCCAGCCACCGCTCGGGCACAAATACACAAATGACTGAATGGTTCCGAGCAAATGTCAGGGCAACCGTAGGCAGGCGGTGACTTTGTCCCTACATAATGTCATGGGAATTCAAGACAAACAATGGGCTGGTCACCAGTCGGGGAATTATAGATACCAGCCACTGGCAGAGCACAGACTGACAAACCACGGATTGGTCGCTAGTTAATGTCAGGCACAACCTGCAAACTGTGAGGCGGACGTGCTAAGCACTCCTGCACTTGCTGTGCTTGTGTGTGTGCGCGAATATGCCCAATACTGTATTCGATGTGCTCCTCGGCGCCTGCTTGGCATCCAGCAGGTGGCAGGGCGTCCCACACGCCTCTGTTTCGACAGCAGGAAAATGAGACAAAGAAGAAGAGCTACCCGGAAATAGAAGAAGACGAAGCTAACGTGCTAGCCTAGCAAGCGGACAACTTTTGGAAGGTTCAATTGTGTTCGTATGTCGCTTCGAATATTTTTGTGCCAATCATTGCAAGTGTTGACTGCTGATGTGAATGAATGTCATACATGCACACTTCCGGTTATGTTTTGTTTTTAGGTCGTGGCCAACACTCGACTTACGCCAAGCCTAACATACGCGGTGGTAGCTCATTGAAGTGGATAGCTGAAGATAACGCTTATTATTAATGTTTTCATTAATATTGGATAGCAACTGTAATTTTGGCACTCACTAGTCAGTTCCCGTTTTAGACACAACGATTTTCAAAAACCATAGGACACATTATCCCTCTTCAAATTTTTATTACGGCTTTTTTTCACCAACAAAAGTGACAAACGTGAATTTTTTTTTACCGGATCATTCACAATTGTAGATTTTTTTTCTTCTGTACATCCATCCATCCATCCATTTTCCGATACGCTGATCCTCACAAGGGTCGCGGGGTGCTGGAGCCTATCCCAGTCATCTTCGGGCAGTAGGCGGGGGACACTCTGAACCGGTTGCCAGCCAATCGCAGGGCACGCAGAGACGAACAACGATCCACACTCACACTCCGGGCCGCCTTCTGTACGTTCAATCAATATAAATAATTTGTCGTAATTGTAACAATGAATGCTTTTTTTAATGAGGTTGTGTGATCAGTCCGCATAATGATTCCAATGCTATGAGGGAGTCTTTTACATGCTTGCTTATCTGTTTATTATTTTATAACGTGGCTAAGTATGTGTGAATATAATAGGGAATACATTTGTTTCTATGTGCCCTGCGATTGACTGGCAATCAGTCCAGGATGTGCCCTGTCTCTCGTCAGCTGGGATAGACGCCAGCTGACTTGTGACAATGAGGACAAACGCTTTAGAAAAGGAGTTAATGGATGGATCAATATTATAACAGTGAGATTTATTTAAGGGTGGAACGAATCATTATTTTGATAATGCCGAAAATGCACAAGCCTAACATGATGATAATTCAGTTGCTGTTCTGTGAGAAAGTTATTGAAATATTAGCCATTGTTTTCCAGTGTAAAAGTAGTGTCTGTAACGCCTTTTTTGTTGGCACAGAATTCATCTGGAGGACTACAGAAATAGAAGATTGACTGTTGAGAGGCTGACGTTTTGAGGATTTGGACAATTTTAAATTCAACAAGGTCTTGAAACAAATGGATGATCGAAATAGTTGCCAATTAATTTGATATATTAATTGTCAAGTCATTGTTGCACCGCGAACCTTTTTGTGACAATATGAGTGATGTTGTTTGTTGACATCAATCAACATTAGGAGATGTCAGCAGATACCAAGATCGCTGAACTGCTCACTGAACTTCACCAGCTCATCAAACACACGCAGGTCAGCTTGCGTGATGTCATCATTCCTGTGTGTGTCTCAGGTGGTCACATGACCCAATATGTGCGTACCTGTTTCAGGAGGAGCGGTCACGCAGCGAACACAACCTGCTCAACATCCACAAAACCCATGAGAGGATGCAGACGGAAAACAAAAGTCAGTGGGCGTGTTTCCGGGTAATT
Source organism: Hippocampus comes (assembly GCF_001891065.2). Lineage (NCBI taxonomy): Eukaryota > Metazoa > Chordata > Actinopteri > Syngnathiformes > Syngnathidae > Hippocampus > Hippocampus comes. Next base: position 1,427,077 of record NW_017805134.1, on the reverse strand, counting down.
GACACGCCACATTCTGTATGAGATTGACATGAGTGCGCGTTTGTCCTGCAGCGTCGCCGTACTACCGCAACAAGCTGAGAGGACTTTACACCACCGCCAAAGCCGACGCAGAGGCTGAGTGTGGGTCAGTTCAGCATGCGGACTGCATTGCAGTTCAAGATCAGGATTTTCTTCCTGGTTTTTTTTTTTCCCTAAATGCAATATTCTATCAAAAATATTTTCTGTTGCTATTGATCACCAGTCTATCCTGATGCATGTTAATATTGAATTATTGTCTAGCCCTACACCCTAGCGCAACATGTCATGTAAGGTGTTGCCATGGTAACCGTAAACGTTTGTCCGGCATTTAGAATCCTGCGTCGCGCTTTGGACAAAATTGCGGAGATCAAGTCGTTACTGGAGGAGCGAAGGATCGGTGCGTATGCGCCTGGGTCCCATCTTGTCTGTCTTGCCACCGGTGTCCCCTCACGACGCATTTTGTCCGTTGCAGCCGCTAAGATGGCCGGCGTTTATAGCGACAGCGACCCCCCTAGGAAGACCATGCGGCGCGGCGTTCTCATGACGCTCCTCCAGCAGTCGGCCATGACGCTGCCGCTCTGGATTGGCAAGCCTGGCGAAAGGTACCGCAACACCCTCTTTTTACTTGACTTGTTGAATAGCAATGCTGTTTTCCCAAACGTGAGCAATCATAATCATGGTTACAAACTTGACCAAAATAACGGTGAGTCTCATTTTGGCCATAATCATGCAGCCCTATACCTGACCACTGCCACATGCTTGAAAGGGGAACTCCAGTCACCATCTCAGAACTTTGCATTATATTTGAAATCTTTCTTATCTGCCGCTGTTTATTTTAATCTTAGAGAGCATTTATTCTGGGGGAATAAAAAAAAAAACATTGTCTGTGCGTCTTTGCAGCCCACCCCCTCTGTGCGGGGCCACACCCGCCAGCGGCGACTACGTGGCCAAGCAGGGAGACAAGGTGGCGGCCAGGGTCAAAGCGGTGGACGGAGACGAGCAGTGGATCCTGGCTGAGGTCGTCAGCTACAGCCACGCCGCCAACAAGTAAGCGCCTCGCCTTTTATTTGGACCTCCTTTACTCTTCTATCAATCCAGTCCAAATAACAGCGTGGCATAGGTCAAGTCTGTGCTGTCCACCATCTAGTGTTGAACACTATTATTACAACTGAAAACTGATAAACTGCAGTAAGGTTTTCTTGTTGTCATAGATTAATCAAGGGCTGAGAGAATGGGCTGCCAGTTGCCTATAAAATGCATTGAAAATCCCTTTGTGGTGATTTGGCAGCCTGTCATGCATTCACAAACATTCACTCCTTCCTGACCCCTTCTTTTGTTCTTGAACGTTCCCGTCCTTTAATAATGGTATATAAGACAAAAAGACCAAATGGCAATATAGGAAGTGCGCTAAACACTTGTGAACCCTTCCAGGTACGAGGTGGACGACATCGACGAAGAAGGCAAAGAGTGAGTATGTCACATGCAAGAAGTTCGTCAGGCATGCCGCCAGGTGCCGATGTCACTTCCTGTATGTGCTCGGGCTTCAGGCGACACACTCTGAGCAGACGTCGCATCATCCCGCTGCCGCAGTGGAAGGCCAACCCCGAGACGGACCCCGAGGCGCTCTTCAGCAAAGACCAGCTGGTGCTCGCCCTCTACCCACAGACCACCTGCTTCTACCGCGCCCTCATACACGCTCCGCCGCACAGGGTCAGTCCTGCACGCTTCATGACCCGTACGGGTCAACTGTTGGAGCTTTCACTACATTTTGCTGAAGGGTCAAATTCCCAACAGGAGTTTGATCCCTGCGCATTTTCTTGTTTGCCTTTCTTGACGCCTCCGATCACACTGTCCCAAGCTCAGTGGCCGCTTCCTATTTGAAGGCTCGTTCTTGATGATCGAAACTAAGGCCGAGAAAGTGCAAAACAGCAAATGATTTTGTGGTTCGCTTTGTCATGGCTTCGTGTTTGATGTTGTCCCAGCCCCAGGACGACTACTCGGTGCTGTTTGAGGACACGTCGTACGCAGACGGCTACTCGCCGCCTCTCAACGTGGCTCAGCGCTACGTGGTCGCCTGCAAGGAGAACAAAAAGAAGTAAAAGCCAAGTGGACACAAGACACCGCCGCACGTCACCTGGGCCTCAAGCCGCATTGTGGCCAGTCGAGGAACTGCATCTTGCCAAAAAGAAGCTTTTTGTTTAAGATAACCATACCCGTCAACCTCGGCTAATAGCTGCCCTTATAAATGATTACAATTCCCCTTACAAAGCAACAAAAACCCGTACAACGGCTTACCGCACATGCGCACATCATGCTTTATCAATCCGATCGTACGCAGCGATGAAAAAAAATATACGATTGAGGATTACTTTTGCTGGTTTGCCGTGACAATAGTAGTGATCGACGACGGCATTGTCGTTGGCTACCAGCAGGTGAGACGATCTGGATTTGAGCCAAAATGGTCTTTGTGAGATCGGTTCACAACTGTTTTTTTTTTTTCGTATAAAAGTTGGAATACGCCGTACATGATTTAAAATGATAAAAAAACGTATAAAATACGGGGAAAACGTACAAGTTGACAGGTATGGATAACCTTTATTCGTCCCACACTGGGGAAATTTGCAGTTTACAGCAGCAAGATTGTGGGGGGGGGGGGCATAAAGTGTTTGATTGCACAAAATAAATGTTTCAGACGAAAACAAACTCAAACAGGGACATGCAGCTGCTGGAGAGGCAGCCACTGGGGGCGTTTTGGTCGTGTTTAAAATACTATGGAATATTAACGATGTGTGCATGAAATATTAAGACTGTAAATAGTGAAAACTGTTTGAATTTTTTTTAACATTAAAGGGTACAGAATAAACCATGTATTTGTTAATGATAATTTTTTTTGTTTTAAAACAATTTAAACCGGAACGTTTGAATGGGGCTTCTTTTCAGGCCATGAAAGCAGCTCGGTGGCACCGTGTCCCCAGGTGAGGGAATTTTGTTTTTGTTTTTATGTCCTACAGTCCGTGAATGCAGCAGTGACGCGCTGCACCACTAGACAGAAGATGGCGGACGCGGTGAGTTTGTCTCATCAGTTTGTTCAGCGATTAAAAAAAAAGAGAAATAAAACACTAGAAAGTGTTAATGAAAGCGTCATGTGTTTAATGAGAGATGACCTGTTGGTGAAAAGTTTCTAGGTATAAGTGGTGCTCAAATCAAAGTAGCTTGTATCTAGCCCATGCTAACGCGCCCTCAGCTTCACTTTGGGGCATTAAAGGAAAGAACGCTCAAACAAATTATTTGCAGTATTTGGCATTGAAGTGTCACACGTCACTAGGGTCAGTCTTGCAACCCATGGTCTGTCACAAAAGTTAAGAAGTCACTCTCTGGAAGTTTTCGAATAGTTGGGAGTCCAAATGTGTGATATTTCCCCACGATGATGTCACAGCATGATAGCGCTTATCAGCGGGCGACCACTAAGGAAATGGCATTTTGCGACGTGACCCGCGGGGTCTCTTTGTCTGCCAGCTTCACGATGGTGACGCGAGGGCGGACAAGCCGGCGCCCAAACGCCGTCGCATCCTGGACTCAGCGACCATCATCCCCGTGCCCGTCTACTCCAACAAGGCAAGTTCAAGAGCGCCACCCCCCAAAATCAGCACTTTTCACGAGGCTCCTAAAACGCCAAGTTTGTTCCATCAGTTTGTATTTTATCTTTCAACACTTAATATTGCTCAACCCTTTGTGATAATTACACTCACACGATTGAACAATATTAGAAATATGTATGAAATTGACCAACACATGTTCTGGCCAGACGCCAGCCATAAGATGTGTGGGTCTTGTTTGACAGCGGTCCACGTTTTTTTTTTTCTGTCAGAACTTGCAAAACAAATATTGACCTTTGTTTCAATTTTTCCCGTGTTACTGATAAATATACCCTACCAGGCACTAGAATGTTTTCAATTCACATTTTATCGTGCAAATTTTGACACAATGTAGACATAAACAAGCTCTCCAGCCTGATTAGGAACAATGTTATTGTTGATGCTGGCGGCACAATCATGCCGCTGACTGGTTGGCTTCCAGGTGAACAGCAGCCTTCGACTGAATGCGGAGCGTCCGGTCTTGACGCAAAAGGAAGGAACAGGTCAGTAAGGGCTGGCTTGTGCCACCGCCGACGTGTTTCAGATTCACTTGAGCTCTTTCCTCGCCTGCCGCCACAGATGAAGGCGAAGTGGATAATCTGTGGTCGCAGATGACGCATCGGGAAGAGCAAGCGTTCAGAATCACCATCAGTGACTCTGATGACGAACAGGAAGTGTACGTGTCGCACCAGGAAGTAGCACGTGCCCACACACAAAATTCATCGTGTGTGTGTTTGTGTATGTCAGAAAGGAGAGTCCTCCGCTGTCTCCGCCCCCTCCCCCAGCAGAGATTTCCTTCCAGAAACAGTCCCGACAGTCCAAGATGAAGATCAAGTGAGTTTCTTTCTCGCATACATAAGTCTGCAAGAAAATCTCGCATTTGTCCACGAGACACACACACACACACACACACACACACACACACACACCTGTGCTATATTTTGTGATTGAGAACACATCACAAATATGGGTCACCTAACAATTTTAGTGTGGTTCTCATTGATGCACCTGAGGTTGTTGCTTGGTGTTGCTCCAACTGAAACTTGACTTCCTGTGCTCCATGTCTAACTTTTAAGATTAAGATATCCTTTATTTATTGGGAACATATGCAAATTATAAGTAACATATCAGAAAAACACTCCCTTCTTCATTTACATGTCACGCCTCTCAGCCCAACCCACCGATACGCCCCTCAGTGGGCACCTGGAGGCCAAAACATCTCTTGGTACAAACAATGGATACCTTGTTAATTCACTGGGTAGATTTCGCGTGAATTGAGACACTGTAACAAACTCAAGGACATCTTATTGTGCTGCCTACCCGAAGTTGAACCTTCCTGTCTGTACTATCAGTTAACAAGGCCTAAGCTCCATTCAGCTCAACCATACAACAAAATGAAACTTTAAACATGATAACTTTGAGTTCGTCTATACTGTATCAGCTACTTTGATGCGCAACGTCAACAAACTCATCTTGTGTGTGCACATGTGCATGTCAGTGAAGTGGAGAGGAGGCTTCGTGCTGTCAGCGCCGCCCTCTCCCCCACGGGTGTGTCCAACAGGGGGCGCCGGCGTGCCATCCCGGAGCAGGATGATGATGACGATGTCATTGTGATGGAGCCCGGGCTACAGTCATGTGACTTGCAGGTGCTAAAGGTTCGATGTCGCACCAACATCTACAAGCTGAACGTCACAGCGGTATGTGCATAGTACATTTGAAGTCGTGTAACCAAGCAAGGATGCAGTCCAGAAATTTCCCACTTGTTCCTCAACATCTAATTGAGTGCCAAATTAATCAACAACTGTTTTGATAATTGATGAATCTCTTTATAACCTGGTTCGGTTTCACATTTTCCAAATCCTTGGAATTTTTATTTGTCAACAGTAAATATTCTTCAATTTCCATCGTGGTCCATGAAAGCAGGCTGATTTATTTTCTTCTTTTTTTCAAAACAAGATATTTACAAACATTGGCTTTTATTTTGAAAACCACAATAATCCACTTTTTTCTGAAATTGTGACAGACATTACAGACCAAACCGAGAACTGAATCATCAATGAATGTGTGCATTTTCTGCACTGAAATCATGTTCTTCAATGAAGGGATGGGGGAAAAAAAAGTGTTAATCTGATTCCTCTATGAATGGAAAAAACAACGGACAGATGAATGGTCGATTGAAATACTGGTTAACTGCAGTCCTCGAAATGTTCCCCTGGTGCCCCGCAGAGTACGTCGGTGAGCCAGATGGTGAGCCAGATGGCAGAGATCTTGGGCGTGCCCGCCTTCCGCCTGCGGCTCCTGAGGGAGGAGGCGGAGCTTGCTGCTGAGGCCAGCGTGGGCGAGTTGGGCCTGGACATCGCTGACATCTTGGGTGAGTCACAGGACAAGTCCAAACCCCAAGTTTTGCTTCATATCTTCTCTCTCTCTGAAAGTTGTTTCCATTTCTATTTCATTTTCACACAAAACAATGATGACGATAATGAACAATTTCCTCATCTCAGCCATCCCTCTGACAGTGATATGATGTCGTCTGTTGTGTGTGTCTAGAGTGTGTCGTCATGGCGACGGAGGAGGGTGCCGTCATCACGCTGCGACTGCAGGGCAAAGACCGAGGATCCACGCGGGACTTCTCGGTGCACAAAGTACGTAGCCGCCGCTTCCTGCCAAGCGCAGCTGCGCTCGCCGGGGCTAACAGCCGATGGGTGTCGCAGGGGGCGGAGCTCGGCGCCATATTCTCGCAGTACGTGTCTGCGCTGCCCGCCGCCGCCAAGCGGAAAGTCAAGTTTCACTTTGATGGCTGCAAGGTAACAGACGGACAGACGCCGGCGCAGCTGCACATGGAGGACGGAGACATCATCGAGGTGTGGACGTGACGCCAAAAGAAAAGGACTGCCAGTTTCATTTGCTGCAGAAAACAAATCACTCTTCGTTTGTACTTTGGAAGACATTAAAGACTTTTTTGGGGGTGGTTTAACCGCTTTCTTGGCATGGTGCATCAGGGGCGGATTGCTGTCATCAATGCAGTGCTTTACTCAGTGATACTCTAAAAGTGGTGCGCTGAAGAATTACGGCCTGAGTGCACTTGATTTTTATGTAACTTGAATTTGGCTGCGGTCAGGCATTTGGACTCGTATCTATTCAAAATCAGCACCTTTCACCAAAGCCTCAAAACGGCACACTTTTTGAGTCATAAATGTTGAAGAGAGGGCAACATTTTCAACTCTTTAGATTGGGCAGTTGTATGTCAAAGTAACATAGGCACACGTGGGAACTGACCAATTGTATCAATTTGTCGAAAAAAAATGATTGCTGTGATTGGCTGGCAACAAGTTCAGGGTATACTCCGCCTGCTACCTGAAGTCAGCTGCGATAGGCTCTTGCATGATCACGACCCTCGTGAGGATTAAGTGGTTTCACATCATGGATGGTTTGAAATCTAAGATTGACCAAATGTGGACATGGGAGGTTCTGGCCCAACCAACACCAGTGATCTGCATTTCATGTTTGATGCATTGTTTTGGTACAATTTTCTTAATAAAATTTCATGTGCACTACATTTTAATTGAGCCATTATTTAAGTACAGTTTTAAATTAAGAGCAGTGCCTATTTGTTTGAACCTTTATATCTCCAAGAAAGCAAATTGGAAGAATTGTGTTCAAACTGTGCAGAATGTTGATCAAACTACTGACATAGGTTAAGAAACACCATCCCGCTGCTTCATAATGGTGGGGTGGAGTGAAGAAGCTCATAGCTACATTAAAAAAAAAAAAAAAAAAAAAAAACACTAAGATAAATTAACATTTATTTGAATGTTAATTTGAACTCAAAAGTCATTTTGCAAAGATCACATTTCCCCTTGAAGAACTTTGGTGCGGTCTCAACTCAATCAACAATACTTTTGTTGTAATTACAACACACTCATATGGGGGTGACGAAGGCAAAAGAAAAAAAAAAGCACAGAGCCAAGTTTGAATGTCTTTCGCATTCGTGGAGAGTCTAACGGTCCTTAAGTGCCTGCGAAAAATGTCTCCGGCTACTCCTCTTTCCTCTCATATTCCAGAAAACATACATGCTAGGTTGATTAACACTTGAAATTGTCCATAAGTGTCAATGGTCATGTGTCTGAATGTCAGTTTATTTGAAACATGGAGATAACGTTATCACCTGATTGAATGCGGACACGTGATGAGTCGTCACGTGAGCTTGTGACCGGAAGTTGGTTCCAAAGTGTCATGGCGGCAGCAAACAAATGTCATTTGTGAGGTTTTTCGCTCACCACAAACTTTTCTCGCCGGCTGACAACAGCAGCAACAACAACAAGAAAGCAAGACAAAAAGACCAAAAAAACGGACATGTTTGTTCAACAGCTTCGGTGAGATGAAGCCGGAACTTGATGAAATCGTCTGAGTCATCGCATTTGGAGGTAAACAAACATGTTTTTTTCTTTCCAATGTTAACTTGTGATTCACAGGGACGCAGTATCATCAACACTTTTGGACTTCCTCTTACATTCTGACCATTAAGCCCACGCGCTCGTCTATTTCTTTTTATTTTACTACATATAGTTTGTTTTTGTTTGGGGGTGGTTCGTCGGATTTGTGTCGTGTCTCATTGTGACGTCACACGTATTGTGATTTTATTTATTGCTATTTCCGCATTTCCAAGCACTACGCTTTTGTGAATTCAAAAACTTGACTAACGTTCAACAGTTGTTCAACAGTTGGTGGGGGCAAAAGGAAAAACATTCAAAAATTGTATCGATAAATGTGATTTACTGACGTGTGTGTGATCAGTTCTTACATAACTGAGATGTTAGTTGTAATTTGAAAGTTCGCGTATGTTGTCAGGTGGGTGATGAGCGAATGATTGACGTCCAAGCTCCCCAGTCACGTGCTTCCTGTCCAAGAAGGAAAGCGTGCAATCAAACTGCAAGCCTTCTCTAAGCCACCCCTAACACTGATGCACCTCGTGACTTCACTTCAGGACACCACGCCCTCAGGCCACTTGATTAGGTATACCTGCTGCCAGCACATGCATTGTATGCAAATCCATTTGTTGGTCCATGCATTCATGTACTAGTCAACTCGAGTAAAACCCGTTCAGCACACCCGAAGAACGACATGCAAGTCATGTTTTTTTTTTTTTTTTTTAAACCACTACGTGTGTGATTTTAGGCCTACCTGTATGACTGTTAAGATTAATTATCAATTTTTTAAAAATAAGTCATTCTACTAGTTTGCCCGAGTTGTACTAGCGGAGAGGACAAAGAGCATACTAGTACATGACCTAAAGTGGGACATCCTTGATATCAACTAAAAGCTTTAGCTAGTTGCATGACTTCAGTGTTGTTGCCCCAGCGGCCGCCATGTCTGCGGACACGCCCGCGGCAGATGCGACGCCGTTTATGTCGGACGACAGTGAGGCGGCGTTGACGGAGGAGGAGGAGGAGTGTCGGGATGCGGTCCAGGGGGAGGAGCTTAGCAGCGGCGTATCGCCCTTGCGGGCCGTGCTCACCGTCCTCATCCTGTGCTTTGTCAACCTACTCAACTACATGGACAGGTTCACCATCGCAGGTACCAGTGCACACACGCATGCACACTTACGCGCGTGCGTGCACCAGGCGCACCCTGATGATGTCATACACCCGGCAGGTGTGCTTCCCGACATCGAGCGTTATTTTGGGATCGATGACAGCAAATCTGGCCTGCTCCAGACGGGTGAGAACACGCCATGCACGTCGATGTCAAACATGGCTGCCGCCTTCAGGCACAGACGTGTATATGAATGAATTAATAATGCCGCTTACTGAACAGGATCCTGGCCAAAAAGTGTGTTTTCAGCAAAAAAAAAAAAGAAAAAAAAAGTTGTCAGTGAACAGTAGCAATGCAAGATGGCTGCCCTCTGGCTTCAGCCACGGGCGGCCAATTGATAGTCCGTCATGATGAAGTCCATGCCTACAGCACTCAACTGTATGTCAACAGCACTGCCATGTTGGATGTGGCAGGGTGGGGCCACATCACGTTTAGCAGAAAGCGGGTGACTCATGTTGCCGATGCGCTTTGCCACATCCAATACGGCCACAATGTTGATGTATGAACCGTACACACAAGGCAGCGTTTGTCCACGGTCAGCCTGTGACCTCACTTGGGCCATGTCTGGCCTCCAGTCTTCATCTGCAGTTACATGTTCCTGGCACCGCTCTTCGGTTACCTGGGCGACCGCCACAACCGCAAGATAATCATGAGCGTCGGCATCGCTTTCTGGTCCCTCGTCACACTCGCCAGCTCCTACACGCCCAAGGAGGTCAGCGGCAACCTTCCCTCATCATGGTGTTTGCCCTCTTGATCTTTGGCAACTTCATGTGTCTGCGAGTTGCTCTCTCTGGTGACGGCGAGTCCATTTGTTTTGTTTTCCTCTCAGCACTTCTGGGCCCTGCTGCTGACGCGGGGCCTGGTGGGTGTGGGCGAGGCCAGCTACTCCACCATCGCACCCACCATCATCGCCGACCTCTACGTCAAGGACCGCCGCACCAACATGCTGTCCATCTTCTACTTTGCCATCCCCGTCGGCAGGTAGGCGCGGCGCCAGCACCCCCCGCGTTAGTGAGCGTCCTCATAGCCGCCATCGGTGTCGTCGTCTTCTTGTCTCCGCAGCGGTCTGGGCTACATTGTGGGCTCCCAAGTCAGCAACGTGACCAAGGACTGGCACTGGGCTCTGAGGGTGCGGCCGTGTGCGTTGTTGTCATCGTCGTCCTCGTCGTCATCGTCTGAGCATGCTGGCTCTATCGCAGGTGACGCCGGCGTTGGGTCTGGTGGCCGTGCTGCTCCTGATCCTGGTGGTGAAGGAGCCAAAACGTGGCGCTATAGAAGCTCGGCCCGAACGTCAGCTTCATCAAAGCGGCTGGATCGATGACTTGCGAGCGCTGAGCAGAAAGTAAGACACGCTGGCCACCTGGAGATCCCGCGCTCGACAACTCCTAACCGAACACACGTGCACTCCCCCCCCCCCCCCCCCCCCTCTCTTTTTGTTTTTTTGTGGG
>NW_017805134.1:1316457-1416322 GCF_001891065.2 Hippocampus comes | reverse complement strand
CCCCGGGCCCCCCCCCCCCCCCCCTCTCTTTGTGGTTGTTTGTGGGGCAGCCCGAGCTTCGTGCTGTCCACGTTGGGCTTCACGGCGGTGGCCTTCGTCACAGGCTCGCTGGCACTGTGGGCGCCCACCTTCCTGTTCAGGGCGGCCATGTTTACGGGCGAGCGCGCGCCCTGCATGGAGGCTCACTGCTCGTCCTCAGACAGGTGAGCCCTCGCCCCGGGTTGCCGGTAGGGGAAGGGAACGCCGGTCACGTGAATTGACCCTGGCCAGACTTAAGGAGACAATCTCAGCGCTTTTTTTGGCTAAAAATGAAGAAGGACTCCTCTTGACTTTGACTTGAATGACATAACTTGACAAGACTTGTCAAGCTTGTTTTCAAATAATGCTGTTAATAGCAGTAAAGACACCTGTCGGGGGAAAAAAAAAAGACAAAAGTGATCTTTTTTTTTTTTTAATGCCGTCTGAATCCTTTGCGTGTTAGTCATGCTCAAACTCCCATTTTCCAAATGTTATCGATGACCTTTGCGAATGTTTGTCTGTTATTAATAATCAGTGCCATTCATTTATGTGAAGAAACTGATTATGCCACTCATTTGTCACAATAATTAGGAAATAGGTCAAGATACTTTGGATTTGAAATTTGAGTCTTTTTAAAAATTTTTGGACGCCTTTCCGAGCATCCCGAGTGACAGTGCGTTTGTGGTTTGCGTGCGGGCAGTTTGATTTTCGGCGCCATCACATGCGTGACGGGCGTGCTGGGCGTGGCCAGCGGCGTGCAGGCCAGCCGTCTGCTCCGACGCCGAACTCCGCGCGCCGACCCGCTGGTGTGCGCCGCCGGCCTGCTGCTCTCGGCGCCCTTCCTCTACCTCGCCGTCGTCTGCGCCCAGGCCAGCACCGTCGCCACATATGTGAGTATATACTCGAGCTCCGACACCTGCCACGTTTGCAAAATAACGTCTTCTACCTGTCAACCAACCACTCGTCATCTACTTGTCATGTTCCCGTTGCTTTTGAGTGTATGAGTGGTGAAGATCTTGTGTTTTGCGCAGGTGTTTATTTTCCTGGGTGAGACGTTCCTGTCCATGAACTGGGCCATCGTGGCCGACATTCTGCTGGTCAGCAACGTGGCGTGACACACGTTCCATCCTTATCTTCCGCCTCCTTCTACTAATGTGCTTGTGTTTTTGTTTTTGTCTGTCAGTACGTGGTGGTTCCCACGCGGCGCTCTACCGCTGAGGCACTGCAGATTGTCATCTCGCACCTGCTGGGAGACGCCGGAAGTCCTTATCTCATCGGAGTGGTGCGTATGCACTCTTATCTTCTTGCACGCTTGTTACCCGCCATCGATCTGCATACCGACGCTATTTGGCATTCAAGTTTATTTCATCCATCCATTTTTCGATCCGCTTTATCCTCACAAAGGTGTCGGGGGGGCGCTGGAGCCTATCCCAGCCGTTTTCGAGCAGTAGGCGGGGGACACCCCTGAACTGGTTGCCAGCCAATCGCAGGGCACACACAGACAAACAACCATTCACGCTCACACTCACACTTGAGGACAATTTGGAGTGTTCAATCAGCTTGCCATGCATGCTTTGGGAATGTGGGAGGAAACCGGAGTACCCGGAGAAAACCCGCGCAGGCCCGTAGGTTTTCCACAATTTGACAGAGAGCCATGTTGTATTCTGCAACCTTTTGGAAACGGGCAGCTATCGATTCATGGCAACAAAGGGCTTCTGGTTTTCAGTACCACCCTTGTGAGGTTGCTTCTTCGTCATCTATGATGTCACTCGCAAAACTTTCATCCATCATTGAAATAGTTGAAAATTCAGGGATGAATTGTGGCCCTGTGTTTGACGTGTCGTGGCAACTTCCAGGTGTCGGACTCCTTGAGGAAGTGGGATTCCTTCCTGTGGCAGTTTCGCTCGCTTCAACTGTCTCTGCTGCTCTGCGCCTTCGTGGCCGTGGGGGGCGGAGCTTTCTTCCTCGCCACCGCCCTTTTCATTGAGCGAGATCGACAGCAAGCTGAGAACTTGACACCCGCAGGTGACCCAGCATGCCCGCTAACACGCAGCGCCCGAGTCGTGTGTGAGGTAGCGTGACTTGATGTTACTCGGTGTGTGTGTGTGTGTGTCCACAGATGACGACGAGCCCATCGTGGTGCCCAAAAGCGGGCGATCCACTCTGGTTCCAGTGTCCAGCGTTCTGATTTGAAGGGTTCTGATTTGAACTTTGCCTCCCCTCCTTCTCTCAGTGGAAGGAAGCGGCAGAAACTTTTATCACGGTTTTTCCTTTTACATTTTTTTTGGGGGAGGCTGGTGCAAGAAGAATCCAGTACCAAACTCGAATGGACTCCCGGTCCCAAAAATGTTTTGTTTTACCACTTTTAGGATATTCAACTTATACGGTCTTTTAGGATAGTCTTGACTTTTCTGAACTTGCTTGTTTTTTCTGCTTTTGTCCGGGTGATGAACCTTCTCTTCGGCATTTTGGTTTGGGGGTCTTACCATGCGTGGTCTTGGCGGCCAGCCACTTTGCTGACTCTGTTTTTAGATTAACTGAATAAACCGAGCTAACTTGTTTACTTATTCTCTTGTGTCACTTATTTGGACCGGACCTCGTTTAGTTGTCGGCCTGTCATCTAGTAGTTGTACACTAGTCATCTCTAGGATGCGCGTCAACTGCTTTTCAAGCCATCTCTTGGTTATCTTGTAGTTCTATTTTAGTTGTCTACCAGTCACGTAGTGCTTAAGTGCTGTTGATTTTGTCATCTGGTAATCATCGAGTAGTTCTGTACTAGTCATCAGCTAACCAAGTCATAGTTTGCAAGCCATCTTGCCATCTTCTGGTGGTCCATTAATTAGATACGAGTCATCTTCTGGTCACCTGCTAGTCGTCCTCTGGAGTCTCGTCCTTTGCTGTCCTTGTCGTTTGTTAGCCGTCTAGTCGCCTTCCAGACTACTAATGCTCATCTAGTCTAATTGTCTGATCATCATGTGCTGGGTTTATACTACTCAACTCCTGGTCATCGACTAGTCATTTTCTAGTTGTGTATTCGTCTATTAGTCACTTAATAGTCATCTACTTGTCCTCATTTGCTAGGCATCTGGTCCTCTTCTAAACTACTACAAATATCCTGGTCGTCAGCTACTAAACGTTTTGGTGTATGTCGACTCGTCATCCAATAGTTACCGTATGTACTAATCATCTTCTTCGCTTTGTGGTAGTCGTTTGCCAGTCTCAGACAAATCCAGGTGGTTTAGTGTGGCTTTTGTTAGTTGTAGCGCCCCCCCCACCCCCCCCGATCAACCTCGACGTGGTTTCCTGTTAGTCGTCGCGAAGCTCCTCTTCCCGGAAACGCGGCGTCGGAGACCTCTCCGAGCGCACGTAGCATTGACGGCGGCAGCCGATTGGCTGAGAGTAACAAGGAAGCAGGCGGGAGGAAAACGTCGCCAAATGAGACCGGCCGCTGCCGGAACACCAAACGGACGAACGGCCCGGATCTGGTCACGCGGGGAGCGCCCTTGCTGGCGTGACATCACCCTGCCGCTTCTCCAAGGGTGTGCCTGGATGACAGGAAGTCCGCCGGACTGCCTTCATCCTGACATCGCCGCTTTCTCCAGCACACCTCGCACGCCCTTCACACCGCACAAGATGGCCGCCTGAAACGCTTTGAAAGGACTCGACGGCGAAAAAGGTTTCACCTTCTCCATCTTGGGCGCCTTTGCCTTGAGCTTGTAATTGTTTGTCTTGTTTTGTCTTGCTCATCTCCTTCCCGCTTTTATTCTTCTTGTCTTCTGCTTGATCTTTAGACTTTTTTTTTTTCTACTGGGTTTTTGTCTTTTCGTCGCCATTGTCTTCCTCAATATTATCTATTAAGTCTGTCATTCTCCTCCATGTTCTTCTTCTCCTGTTTTCTGCATCCTTCTTTGTCAACTTCCTTGATTTCGTCTTGTAATTCTTCATCTTCTTCGTCTGGCCACGTTCTTTTTCTTGTTCTTCATTTTCGATATCTTTTTTTTTGTTGTTTTTATTTTCATATTAATTTTCTTCTATTCTGTCTTATATTTTCGATTTTCTCCTTCATTTTAATTGTCTTGTTCCTCATTGTCTTTATCGTCTTTATTTTCTCCTTTGTCTTTTTTGTCATCTTCTCCTTCGTCGTCGACTTCTTTTTGGCTTTGTCGTCACCTTCCTTGACTTTGTCATCTTATTCTTTGCCTTCTTCGTCCTTCATTTTTATCATTATCTTCTCCTTCATTTGCTTTGTCTTCTTCATCCTCAATGTTGGTCGTCATATTTTCTCCTTCCCTCACGAGGATACAAAGTGTGCAGCGGCGAAGGCGCTGTGACTTCCTGAGTGTGGCGAACCCCGCCCCGGATTGTCCTCCTTCGACGTGAGTTGCCCCTGGCCCGTTTTTCGGTGAATCTTCTTTTTGACCGGCGTTGTGGTCATGTCCTCAGTTTGCCATGGACGCAGACACGGAAGCATCTCTGCTCCTGCCTTCGCTGGTGTCAGCCGCCATGTTGGCATGCGCCGTAGTCCTGGCGTTGGTGTGCCTGCACTGCAGGGACAACGGACCACCCGGTGCGCGTGATCGTGATGTCACTTCCTGTCATCTGTGTCGTCAACCAAACAGTTTTTCATTTCTTTCTCTTTGGTGTCATCAGTTTCCATCCGGGAAGCGTGCGACACTGGCGAGTACACCCCGTGAGTTTTGCACTTCAGCGGGACCGATCACAAGGCGACCAATCACTTTCTAGTTCACACTCGATTTTTGTCTCTCACATGCAGATCCACTCAATTCATACTGGTCCATCCACGTAAGTCTTTTTCCTGGTGGTGGGAGGAGCTTATGTTTTGGCTAAAGCTAACAAGCTAAACTAGACGAGGGCGGTTCTATCTAGTCCTTGAGCAAGAAGTGATGACACCCGCTGAAACATCTCAGATGACCTGAACATTTCAGTTGTGGGACGTGCTAACCAGTTGTCCACTCTGTCGTTCTGGGCATTCATTGTAATGGAAAAATGTAAAAAGGAAAAACAAAAACAAGACTGATGTCTGTAAAAGTAGGCATAAGATAACAAGCAAAATGTTTATACCGTGGCTAGTTTCTGGCTGAAGCTAAAGGTGGTGGAAGCTGTCAAAAGAAATGCTAAAAGCTAAAATTGTCAGACGCTAACACGCTAAACGTTAATAAGCACTTTGGGGCTCAAGTTGGCGGAAGCAATTCAAAGCTAAAATGAGTGAAAGCTAAACATTTTAAAGACTTCGAACTTCAAACAAGCTTGGTTGTTTATAACAAGTTTGTGGCAGATGTTAAAAATGGAAAATTATCAGAAGCTAACCAGCTAGGGATTTGAAGCTAAAGTTGGCAAAGGCTAACAAAGTCAAAGTTTGTCAGCATAAATCTTTTTTGACTCACAGATCAGCCGACGACTCGCCTGACCTCTGGCCTGCTGTCTCCTTTGTGAGTTGACCTCACCTTCACGTCTTTGACCTTCTCCGTCATTGATGTTCTTCTTCATATCTTTTATGCTCCCCTTCACGTCTTTGATGATGTTCCCAGCATTCCAGCTTCGGATTGCGTCAGTCAGCGCAGCAGAAGATCCGACAGAGAGGCCACAGAAAGCGGTGAGAGGAAAAGATGAAAAATTCCACCAACAAGTTGACAAGACATTTTTTTCCGGGGGGGGGGTGGTCCTGGTCTTCTTCCTTCTGCAGAGAGTACCCACAGCTACCAGAACTCTCACGATGGTCAGTAACCTTCAAATACATTCACACAGTTCTTCTGATTCTTCTCTTGGTTCTTTTTGCTTCGTGCTTTTGTTTTTTTTTTTCCTGCTCTTTCTACAGGTTTTTTTTTTTGCTTTTGGCGCATCATTCAGTTCTGCTGCTTCTTCCTGGTTCTTGTCCGGGTTGTGGTTCTTCAAGTTTTTCTTGTGTTTCTGGTTATGTCTGTGATTTGAGGAAGTTAACAAGTGTATATTTTTCATTGAACTTTGTTTGCTTCCACAGAACAGGACCTCTCAGTATCCATTACCGGGGACTACATGTGAGTTGTTCCTGCTTGTAGCCCTCTCACTGCTCACCTTCTCTTTTCTGATCTAGTTCTTCTTTTTGTGGTTGTTCTTGCAGATTAGTGCTGCCAGATGACGAGGCTCCTGCGACCAATCGTAGCAGTGCATCCACGCCGAGCTCAGGTAGCATCCAACGCATTCGCCGGTTTTCCGCGTTTGTCCTGATTTGGGGAAAAAAAGGGCGCCGCGTCTTTGTTGCAGATGAACTACACGACTACGAGAACATCCCAAAGGAGCACACGCAAAGGTCACCATCAGGTCGCGCCACTGACATCATAACGATCTTTTGGTCTGTTCTACTGACTGACTGTCTTAGTGATTGACTGTTTAACTGTCTGTTCTCAGAGGACAGGGACTACCTGAACGTGATTGCTCTTCCTGAAGCGGGTAAGTTGATTTTCGGCGTCATCCTGATGACCAGCAGGAAGTGGGTGGGCGCTCGATAGGATTGTGTCACTTCCTGGTGGCGGGGTGGAGCCTTTGCTGCCACCTTTCTGTTTGAGGAACACCTGCTGGTCGATTGACGCTTGTTACTTCCTGTTTGCTGGCAGGAGAGACGCCGATGTTGTCCCAAAGGGATGATGATGATAACGACAACGATGATGACAGTGACAGTGATGACAGCCAGGGGAATTACGTCAATCAACCCAGTGTAAGTGCGGATAAACTCCAGAAGCTTCCCAATGGGACACATCCCAGCAATCATGCGGGGCAGGCATCAGCTGAGCGACTTTACCTCGCAGGTGATGTCATCCAGCCCGCTACACGATGAGACGGGAGGAGCGCCGGTGGTACCTGAAAGGGGTGGAGTTTGATGACAGTGTCATCTTTTGATGCTGACATGGACTAACGGCATGGCTCTGTGGTCGAGTGGTCGTTTCTCAACCTAGAGGTTGATGGTTCGATCCTCGGCCATTGCGACTATGTCGAAGTGTCCTTGACCAAGATACTGAACCTCCTGATGCTGCGTCACTAGTCGGTGAATGGGATAAAAGTGTAAAGCGCTTTGGGTACCCGAGAAAGAAAAGCGCTAAGTGACAGCCTATTTACCATGAATTCACTGCTGTTTGATTTTTTTTTTTCTTCTGTATTTGTGACTTTTGATTTTGAACTGACGGTTCCTGAGAATGTTTAATTTCACACTAGTTATTGTGTCCATTGGAGTTTCAAGATAAGAGGATTGCAATTAAGTACTAATATTGTCAAAATATGACAGAGTATAAATAGAAATCTATCTTGTTATGATGTCACGACAGTGGCAAAGTACCCACACTGTACATAAGTGGACTTGCAGATAGTTTAATAAAAAAAAGAAATTTTAAAAACAGACTCTGGTGTCATCTTTTTGAAGCACACAAATCTAATGTTTAACCACAGTAGGTAGACTTGTATGTCCCATGCATATTAGTTGATGACGAGAATTAGCCATCAAAATGATGAACAGTCGTAAATTTCCAGTGCTGTTGAGCAAAAATTTTGCGCTCACGCATTTGTAATTTGAAAATTCCCGCTTCGAATCCTTGCAACTCACAGCGAAGCGTGAAGCGAGAGTAAGCGGTGTTGATTTACCAGAATTCCCACGTTCTCGCCTTCCCACAAACTCAGCACGGCGAATGTGCTTTGCTCGTGATTGGCTGCAGACCAGGAAGTGAAAAATGATCTGCTGTTGAGCTTCGGAAGTCGTCATCGACTCGATTCGACTGGATTCCCGTCAGTCTGTTTCCCGTCAAGTCGGTCGTGTGGGGAAATTTGTTGAATGGAACTTTGGACAGCTTTAGGCCAGACTTCCTTCCGCTTGGCTCTGCTCCCCTTTTTTGTTCTGCTGGAGGTGCAAACGCTAAGCGAACACCAAGAAGGCGCCGACGGCGGTTGGTCAGTTCTTAACTGTACGTGCCGGCTCGAGCGCGTTTTACTCGAGTACGCTGTTACTGTAACGAGCACACAGATAAGACCGTTTACTGGAGTCCATTCGATGGTCGAATAAGACCGATTACCGGAGTACCTGAGATGGTCGAGTTATTCTTTAGATTTTTCGCGATGAGGAGGAAGAATGCCAACACAAAGATGAAGTTGGGGGTGTGTGTTTAGGTGGTGCGGACCGAATTTGAGCGTGGAGGATGAAGGTCCGTGTAACTTGGAAGTGGTGGACGGTTCCTCCCTGTCATTACGTCATTTCCTGGACAGGTATGCCAGACGCGTGCCCGCTTGTGCGTGTTTCTTTCCTGGCAAGCATGTTAGCTCGCGAACTAACAGCTGCTAAAGTGATGCTGTTATGCTGTTTCCATAGTTACGCGTACAGCACGCCGGTGGTCATCACGGGACTGACGGACAACACCGTACGTTGAGCTTTAGCTTTTGCTGTAGCATTACATTTGTGTGTTTGTGTTTTTGTTTCAGTTTCAGTACTTTTTTCCTTAATTTAATTCGAGGTGCAGCAATTAATATATTTTTTTAATTAAAATTGCCAATGTTTCATACCAATTTCATACCTTTGTGATGGTCTTTGTAGAAATTCCGGTCTTTGTGCTCTAAATGGAATTTACTGACCACATACGGCGATCGGCAAGTGCGTCTGAGTACGGCCAACACGTATTCGTACACCAAAGGTCAGTCACCACCACGATCGTTTTCCCCATCATGCTTAACGTGACGCCGCATGATCCCGTGTGACGTGGTGTGCCCGCAGTGGACATGTCTTTCAGAGACTACGTGGACGACCTCCTGAGGCCGCAGTCACCAGACGTCCTGGGCAGCGGTGAGTCGGGGATGGGAATGGCTGACAGGGGCTGCACAAGCTATGGCAACGATATCGCCATGGCGATAATGGTCTGTGCAATTTGCAAAGACGTGCAACAAAAACAACACAGACACGATATGAGCGAAAAAACAAGAAAGTTGCCTTTTTTTGCATTTCTCTTTTTGTTGTGGGGCCAGCAGACACCTTGTACATGTTTGGCGATAACAACCTGAGCGAGTGGCGCAGCCTTCTGGACGTTTACGAGCCGCCCGCCTTCTTGCTGCCCGGGACCCACCGAGCGTTCAGCTTTGGCATCGCCGGTCTGTCCAACCGACTTCCACTCTTTGAGGGAAAAGGACGGAGTCCTAAATTGTCTTTGTACTTGACCTTGTTGTCCATCCTTGTTCAGGTCCCGGAACCGGTGTCCCCTTCCACTGGCACGGCCCGGGATTCTCAGAGGTCATCTATGGAAGGAAGGTAGGTCAAAGGTCACGGGTTAGGGGGTCGGACACATTTGTTGTAGTTTTGTATCTGCCTGGTGTCAATTTAGAGCAGGAGAATGAAAGTGTTGAGATTTGCCTTGGGCTGTTTCATCCTGTCTTGCCGCTTCACCAGAAAAAAACAACAAACTCAAACCCTTCTTTGAAACCCTAACCCAGGGTTCCCACGAGTCCTTAAAGTTCATAAAAACCCATAAAAAAGTTGTAAAAAAATTATGTTCTTAATTGTCCTTAATTTTCAGGGAAAGCTTCTAAAATCAATAAAAATCCTTAAAAATTAACCTGTGGTGTTCATTTCATTTGTATATGTCATTTTCCCCACCCTTCCAATTTATAGTTTTGTCGGAAAATGTGCCTGGCGCCCTTCCCCTCAAGCCCCGCTGTCGGGCTCCATGCCTTCCTGGTTTCCGCTCTGCTTTTCCCGCCATCTCCGATCAGTTCCGATGATGATCACGTGATCACTTCGGGTCATTTCGGGCCAATTTGACATCCAGTATGTCAAAAAAAGGGTTAGCTGGTTGCCCCTAAAAATAAAGATGTGCCCTTCCTTTGGCAGCAATGATTTGAACACCAGCTCAGTGATTTGTGGCTTTCTGTTCATTAAATCCACCATGAATCCCCTGCTGAATGGAGAAAAAGTCCTTCAAAAATGGTGAAATTAGCCCTCAAAAGTCCTTAAAACGCTCCAGAAATAAAAAGCAAGTGGAAGAGTGGGAACCCTGCTCTACATTGTCCTTAGGTGTCAGTGTGAGCGCGAAGAGGATAAGAAAATGGATGGCCACACGTTTTTGGAAACTTACGAAGGTACGGGTAGAACATGCAACCTCACACCGAACTGCAATCGAACCCTGCACCTCCGCAGCACAATGCCAACGCACTAACCATTCGACGACCAGGCAGGGAATGAATACTCTACCGTATATTGTTCCTCGTGTGAGTGCGAATAGTTGCGCGGGGAAGAGGATCACAAAATGGACAGCCATGCATGTTTTTGAGAACACACATGAAGGCTGGAGAGGGAATTGAACCCTGAACCTCCGCAGTGCAACGTCGACGCACTAACCATTCGACTACCAGTCAGGTGATGAGCAAACACTTGAGATTGTCTGTTGGTGTGAGTGTGAGCATGAATAGTGTGGGAAAAAAGGATCAGAAAATACATGGCCACACACATTTTTGCAAACAGAGAGGAAGAACGGGGCTGGATTCGAACCATGCACTTCCACAGTGCAACACTGACGCACTAACCATTTGACTACCAGGGAGGGATTGAATGCTCCTTATTGTTCCTTGGTGTGAGTGTGGGCGCGAATAGTTGCGCGGGTAAGAGGGTCATAAAAGTAATAGCCATGCATGTTTTTGAGGACACACATGAATGCTGGAGAGGGAATCGAACGCTGAACCTCCACAGTGCAACGTCGGCGCACTAACCATTCGACTACCAGTCAGGTGATGAGCAAGCACTTTAGATTGTCTCTAGGTGGGAGTGTGAGCACGAATAGTGCGGAAAAGAGGATCAGAAAATACATGGCCACACAAATTTTTGCCAACACAGAGGAAGGACGGGGCTGGATTCAAACCCTGCAACTCCATAGCGCAACGCCGGCGCACTAACCATTCGACTGCCAGGAAGGACATTAGCATTTTACATTGTCCCGATATAAGACAGTTTTTTGAAATGTGAGCGCATGGATAGTAAGGCTTTTTTGTAAAGTATTTTTTTTAAGTTTCAGGAAGGCATTTTTCACAACAAACACGACCATGTATATTAGGTGTTTTTGGCCCCAAAAAAAACCGACCATGTATAGGAATGCATTTTTGGCCAAAAAAAACGACCATGTATAGTAAGGCGTTTTGGGGCGAAAAAAACGACCATGTATAATAAGGCGTTTTTAGCTGAAAAACATAACCATGTATAGTAAGGCGTTTTAATCCGAAAAAAACGACCATGTATATTAAGGCATTTTTAGCCGAATAAAACGACCATGTATAGTAAGGCGTTTTGAGGCGAAAAAAACCATCATGTATATAGTAAGCCGTTTTGGGGCGAAAAAAACGACCATGTATAATAAGGCGTTTTTAGCTGAAAAACATAACCATGTATAGTAAGGCGTTTTAATCCGAAAAAAACGACCATGTATATTAAGGCATTTTTAGCCGAATAAAACGACCATGTATAGTAAGGCGTTTTGAGGCGAAAAAAACCATCATGTATATAGTAAGCCGTTTTGGGGCGAAAAAAACGACCATGTATAATAAGGCGTTTTTAGCTGAAAAACATAACCATGTATAGTAAGGCGTTTTAATCCGAAAAAAACGACCATGTATATTAAGGCATTTTTAGCCGAATAAAACGACCATGTATAGTAAGGCGTTTTGAGGCGAAAAAAACCATCATGTATATAGTAAGCCGTTTTGGGGCGAAAAAAACGACCATGTATAATAAGGCGTTTTTAGCTGAAAAACATAACCATGTATAGTAAGGCGTTTTAATCCGAAAAAAACGACCATGTATATTAAGGCATTTTTAGCCGAATAAAACGACCATGTATAGTAAGGCGTTTTGAGGCGAAAAAAACCATCATGTATATAGTAAGCCGTTTTGGGGCGAAAAAAACGACCATGTATAATAAGGCGTTTTTAGCTGAAAAACATAACCATGTATAGTAAGGCGTTTTAATCCGAAAAAAACGACCATGTATATTAAGGCATTTTTAGCCGAATAAAACGACCATGTATAGTAAGGCGTTTTGAGGCGAAAAAAACCATCATGTATATAGTAAGCCGTTTTGGGGCGAAAAAAACGACCATGTATAATAAGGCGTTTTTAGCTGAAAAACATAACCATGTATAGTAAGGCGTTTTAATCCGAAAAAAACGACCATGTATATTAAGGCATTTTTAGCCGAATAAAACGACCATGTATAGTAAGGCGTTTTGAGGCGAAAAAAACCATCATGTATATAGTAAGCCGTTTTGGGGCGAAAAAAACGACCATGTATAATAAGGCGTTTTTAGCTGAAAAACATAACCATGTATAGTAAGGCGTTTTAATCCGAAAAAAACGACCATGTATATTAAGGCATTTTTAGCCGAATAAAACGACCATGTATAGTAAGGCGTTTTGAGGCGAAAAAAACCATCATGTATATAGTAAGCCGTTTTGGGGCGAAAAAAACGACCATGTATAATAAGGCGTTTTTAGCTGAAAAACATAACCATGTATAGTAAGGCGTTTTAATCCGAAAAAAACGACCATGTATATTAAGGCATTTTTAGCCGAATAAAACGACCATGTATAGTAAGGCGTTTTGAGGCGAAAAAAACCATCATGTATATAGTAAGCCGTTTTGGGGCGAAAAAAACGACCATGTATAATAAGGCGTTTTTAGCTGAAAAACATAACCATGTATAGTAAGGCGTTTTAATCCGAAAAAAACGACCATGTATATTAAGGCATTTTTAGCCGAATAAAACGACCATGTATAGTAAGGCGTTTTGAGGCGAAAAAAACCATCATGTATATAGTAAGCCGTTTTGGGGCGAAAAAAACGACCATGTATAATAAGGCGTTTTTAGCTGAAAAACATAACCATGTATAGTAAGGCGTTTTAATCCGAAAAAAACGACCATGTATATTAAGGCATTTTTAGCCGAATAAAACGACCATGTATAGTAAGGCGTTTTGAGGCGAAAAAAACCATCATGTATATAGTAAGCCGTTTTGGGGCGAAAAAAACGACCATGTATAATAAGGCGTTTTTAGCTGAAAAACATAACCATGTATAGTAAGGCGTTTTAATCCGAAAAAAACGACCATGTATATTAAGGCATTTTTAGCCGAATAAAACGACCATGTATAGTAAGGCGTTTTGAGGCGAAAAAAACCATCATGTATATAGTAAGCCGTTTTGGGGCGAAAAAAACGACCATGTATAATAAGGCGTTTTTAGCTGAAAAACATAACCATGTATAGTAAGGCGTTTTAATCCGAAAAAAACGACCATGTATATTAAGGCATTTTTAGCCGAATAAAACGACCATGTATAGTAAGGCGTTTTGGGCCGAAGAAAACGACCATGTATAGTAAGGCATTTTGGGCCAAAAAAAAACGACCATGTATATTAAGGCGTTTTGGGGCGAAAAAAACGACCATGTCTCGTAAGGCGTTTTGGGCCAAAAAAACCAACCACGTATAGTCAGGCGTTTTGGGCCGAAAAAAAAACGACCATATCTAGTAAGGCGTTTCGGGCCAAATAAAAACCCTCAATCTGGCTTTTTCTGCTTTGCTCATCCAGCGCTGGTTCCTATACCCGCCGGACGAGGGGCCGCCCTTCCACCCCAACATGAGCACCCTCTCTTGGCTGAGGGACGTCTACCCGGGGCTGCCCCCACACCAGGCCCCGCTGCAGTGCACCATCCGACCCGGACAGGTACCCCCAAATGACAGAACCCTTGCAAACATGCGCAAGAAATTCACATTTCACAGAAGGAAAAAAAAAGAGCAAAAGACAAATTTTGTCAGAGAAAAACATCTTATAAAAATAGTTTTTCCCAAGATAAAGTTGTATGATATCGGAGTCAAAGTTTAGTAAGTCACATTCAAACAAGTTAATAAAAAATGTGTTTGTGGCTCTATTTAGGCAGCTCAGGCAATTGAGGATGACTCAACATTAGCACCATCGACGGGTTTTAATTGTATCCGATTTTGTTGCATTTGAGACGTGAAGGCCATTTGCCTGTCATCGTGGTAATGTGACGCCATGCCCTCAGGTGCTTTATTTCCCCGACCGCTGGTGGCATGCCACGCTCAACCTGGACACCAGCATCTTCATCTCCACCTTCCTGGGTTGAAGCTGATGAACAGCACACACACAGACGAGCAGCTCACAATCAAGTGCCGACGTCTAAGCTTCTCTTGACTCTTGATTTCATTTAATATTCTGCCTTCATGTGACCCTTCCCACACAAAATAAAAATGGAATTTTCACCTGTTGCCCTTGTGTATGAGTAAATGTGTGGCCAGTGGCGTACAGAGGGTTGGCCCAGGGCTTGTGTGCCCATACATTTGTGTGTGTGTGTGTAAGATTTGAGCTGACCGGTCAGTGTCTATGTGTGTGAAGGAGGTGCCCAAGCTTTGGTACAATATAGACTTTTATTAGTTCACTCAATAAGAAATGAAAGTCAATGACAACTCATGTTGAACACGTCAACACAGGAAGTTGTTCTCCCAACAGCTGCCACGGCTCACCAAAATAAAAGCCACAGATGGAAGCAGTTAGCTCAACCGGGTGTCTGGACCGGAATTAGGCGGGTCCAAACACGCACCAACACAACTTCCAATTGGCGAGCAGCAGCCCCCCCCTCCCCCGAAATGTCAATGTTCTTCGCCACGTTCCGATTGGCTCAAGCCCAACCACTGATTGATTATTGGGAGTCTTGTCTGCATACTTTTGTCCACATAATGTAGGTGCATTATGCGGTGTGCATACATCATGGCTATTTGGGGCTGATGTCATGCAGACTCGCAATGTCCTGACAATACACTCCTTGAGTTTCTTTGCGGCCCCTTGCAAAGAGGCCCTGCTTTTTTGTGCGCCCTTCCAGCCTACACAAGCCTTACAGCTTTTGTCGAACCCAACGAACCGGTCTGCTCTGGCCAAGCACCAGAATACAGACCAAATCCCAAGCAAAAGAAAGAAGATGGGATTTGAAAGAAAAGGGGGAGTGGAAGAAAAAGTAAAACAAGTCATGGGTCTCCATTTCCTGATGAACATCAAGTTCACAAAGTACTTGCTAATTACACAATCAACATCTCATTTTCATTTAAAGAAATGTCTGTCAAAAGGCAAGCTTTGCCGGATTCTAAGGGGAGTGATTCTCAAACTGTGGTATTTACAATGTTTTTCCCCACGTAAAAAAAAAAAAAAAAAGCCAAAAAAGACAGCATGAAAAGGGTCAAAGTTCAAAGTCCAAAGTGAGTCCAGAGTGTTGAAAGCAAAAGTGAGACAGTACGTGCTGGGGAATGTTTCAGATGATTTTATTGGTTTTGGGTTCTTTTTTTTGGTTTGTTTTTTGTTTTTAGAATGGAAAAATAGAAGCTTTAACAAACGTCTTCAATTCTCAAGCAAAAACATTGTGACCCAAAAGCCAAACCAAGTGCGGCCGCTTCCTTTGGCACTTGCCCTTCAAGTGCTCTTATTGTGAAAATACTTAGTGCCGAGCCAGTTATGGGCCGACAGATGGGGTGGGTGGGCGCTGTTGTCTGTCCGTGGCGTTCCGGTGCACAACCAGCAAAGCAACAAAAAAATGTCTGATTTTAGCCCCTGCCCCGCCGGGGGGGGGAAGAAAGGAGGGACCTGGCAGACCGCAAAGTGGTGATGTCATCGTCTCTCATACGCAGCCACTCATCGTCTTCGTCATCGTCGTCGTCGTCGTTATCGTCGTCGTCGTCATCATCTCACGTGAACCAAGTTGAGGTGTCGCCAGGCAGACGACGACGTCCGTTTTGTCCTCAACGTCCGCCCAGACGTCCAATGCACACATGCCGCTAATCTGTCACGCCAAACGCATCTGACACAAAAACAAACAAACTTTTCATGTGGGCAAGTACGGCGGCAACAACCAACAATTATTCAAATGTGTATCGATCACAAAATGGTCAAAAATGTTTTCCAATGTTTGATTTTGAAAAGCACAATGGTAATCTGTCTGCCTTAATGGAGGACTGGACAAATGGGAGAATATTTTGTCAGGAGGCTGAAACTGGATTTGGACAATGTCAAGTTCAAGTGCTCACTAAACGATGGAGTGCTCGTTACTGACCAGGCTTGGCTCTTGAGCTTGCGCAACTCCTTGGTGGCCCAGGTGGCCAACGTTTTGGTCCGGCTGGTTTTGGAGCGCCGTCCTTCCGTGAGCAGGTCGTTGATGAGCGGGCGAGCTTCCACCAGCTTCATCACGTCTTTGCCGAACGCCGTGCACAGGTCGCTGACACACAGGCACAGTTGGGGAGGGGGTAAATTTGCGCATGGTTGCAATAGTTCCCGGTAGCAAGCCGGGGAGTTGAGGAGCGCGCCTTACCCGATGAGCCCGGCAGCGTTGGCCACGACCACGTCAGAGTGGTCGTCGTCCTCTGCGATGTGATGGATGAAGGACAGGATGAACTCCACCCGAGGCTGCACCAGCATCACATCCGCTGGCGCCGCAACAATACAAGTGGCTCAGTGGTTGGTTGAGGTGGCAATCATTCACTCACCGCTACCTAATCGTGTGAATGTGCTGCTAGCTCCCAAAATGGCCACTGACAATCCCCTCAGGAATGAGTCAATGATGACAAAGGCAAGAAATGCATTTGGAATGATTGTTAGATCCCCACTGCCCTAATCACAATGCAGGCTGTGTGTAAGCTTGGATGCATCTCGACAGTGTCCCAAAAATCAGAATCAAAACATCCTTGTCAAGCAAGTGAGAAATGTTGTCGGGTCCCGCAAAACCAGCAAAGCCGAATGATTTGGCGCCAAGCCGGCAGCTTTCTGGGTGAAAAAGACCCCGAGGTTCTCTATGATGTCATCAAAGCTTCCCGTTGGGACTTCAGACGGGAAAAGGAACTGACATCACCGTGACACGTGTGATGGGCGGCCGCTTACGGTGGACATTCTCCTGGTCACCCTTCAGACCCTGAATGATGCCCGTGTACGCCTCCAGGCAGCCCTCGCGCAGACCGTTCAGGTAGTCCACCATGTCGTAGTCCGTCTGCCCCCCACACACACACAAAAAAACCATCATCGGAATGTTTTTTGTTTTTTTTCATAAATATTTGTTTCCGAAGAACTAAAATGGGTTGCTAAAAATGTGCCAAGCAATTCATGCGTAGGGCCTAGCCTGTTGAAGAGGAAGCTAGCCTGTGGTGGTTAGCCGCCTGTTCGCTTGGAAGGTGGCGGCAGGACACAACGCGACGCGGCGGCGACAGGTGACACACCTTGTCCACTTGGGCCTGCGAGGCCTGCTGCAGTGTGTCCAACACGATCTCCAGGTACTTCTTGAACTCTCCTCCAATGGCCATGGCAATATCGCCAAACACAGACAAAATCTGTGGCTTTACTGATCGATGGACGTTCTCGTTCTGCGGGCGCACAACACAAGCACATCAGAGGGATTGGGGGGTGGGGAGTGGGGGGAAATCGGAGTTAGGCGACTCACCCCGAGGTTCTCCAGGAGGAGCTGCATGATCTCATCGCAGTAGATCAGGATGTTGGACGACAACGCTCGGCACAGGTCGCTCACCAAACCCACCGTGGCCAGGCACACCTAAAAAAATGATCATAAAATAATGTATATACATAAAATAACCATTCCTCAATCCCCAAAAGAGTGTGTACTAATCATGTTCAATCAGCGCCATTTGGAGCACAATCGAGCCTGTCACACTTGAAGCCACTTTGGCATCATTGCACATTTTGTCAGGCCCAAGTTCAACATTTTGCTGTAAAAAGCTTGGATGCAAACTGGCGTTTCCACACTGACCATATTCCCAAACATTTTTTGGGGGGTTGGACAGTTAGTCCTCAACTTTTAAACATTTGTAGATACAAATTCTGACAAATGTGCATCGATGTCAAAATGCCACATTTGCATGGGTAAATTCATATTTTGGAGTGCGCACCACATCATACATTTCAGTACTGTCGTTCCCTTTTAGCCACAACCCCCGCTGAGCAGCGCTGCTGCATACGCGCTCCGCATCTCTCTGGATTTTGTGTTTGTCTCTCCCGTTGGCTTGTTTGCGCACCAAGTTTGTTCTAGCACTTGTTGTCTCTATGAGCAGATCGTCGCGTACGGGTCCTTGGATCATTTACCTGTTTCCAAGCAGGTAAGTTTAAGCCCTTGAAGGCGATTGTCGCAAATTCGCATGTAGCTCCTTCCGTTCCAACCGCAGCCAAAAAATAATGACTATCCAATTCATTGCTGGTTGACCAACACATACCGAGGAACAACTTTGAAACATTAGCTTCTCCGGATTCCAGTCGGAGGGGACATTACATCCTGTTTTGGACTGCTAAGATCAGCTCGTGCTAAGCCGCCATTTTGGGACTGCCAACGTCATTAAAATGCAGTATATACAAAACAAATTATCAAAATGTTTTAGATCAAGACTGAACCACGTTTACAATTTCGTATGTGCCCACACTCTCATATCAGATCTCAATCGACCAAAGCAATCCTACCTGATACTCGGCGTAATTCTTGAGACCGATGGTGAGGAAAGGCTTGAAGGCCTCCATGTACTTCTGGAATTCGGCTCCCAAAACTGGAAGACCAAAATGACTAAATAAACCTCACGTCACAAAAACCGGGTTGGCATTGGTTCAGCCTCACCTTCAACTAAAGTGGAGACTGCCATGAGCGCCTCCTGCTGCACGCCTCCGGAACCGGCCGTGCTCTGGAACATCCGGAGCAGCGAGGCCATCACCACGTCCGAGATCTGAAGGGCGTCCTGATGCTGCACCTTACGCAAAACATTCTGCAAAAGGAGCCACGCCGAAGCGTCAGACGGCGAGGACGGACGGCGCAGCTGAGACAGGCGGAGGAGGAGGGGCCTCACCTGAAGTGTGGCGCACAGCAGCGACTGAAGGTCGTTGAACTGGATTCTGTCCGAGGTGCTCTGAATGTGCGACTGCCAAGGCAGGAAATTGCATCATCATCATCATGCGGGACAATCCGAGTCGAATCGTAGTTTCGTCGTCCCCAAAGACCGTGGAAGCTTAGGGAAGGGGTCTCACCTCCATCTGCAAGACCTGCTGCAGCCTCTCCATGATGACCAGGGTGGTCTTCTGCACAGCGGGGTAACAATCCTTGGCACTGTTCTTGACGATCTCCATCAGCGCCTCGTAGGCGGCCGAGCGCAGGTTGTTCTGATGGCCGTCGGGTCTGCGCAGGGAGTGACAATCACGTGACGTGACGCAACACAGGACGCGCAACCAGACGCCCGCGGTCATCCGAAAAAAGGTCGCCTCAAACGTTCGGCCCCACCTTCAGCTTCATATGCCGCATTTCATACACACGTGGCGACTTTCAATGTAAACTGATTTGTTTTTTAACTCATTCAGTACCAGCCAATTCTGGACCAAGTCTGGAAAGACGTTTAAAAACGTCTTTGGGAGTGAATGAGTTAACGAGTCGAGTCTGAGAAGCAGTGGCGTGAGCCCAAGCCAGGCTGACCTGTCCGTCGTCTCCAGCAGCTTCTGGACGATGAGCTCAAAGGAGGACGACAGGCAGTACGTGCTGGGCTCCTCCTGGTCCTCGGCCGCATCCGTGGCCTCATACGCCGCCTCGGCCAGAGACGTGAAGGCCTGAGGGGAACGGCGCAGGCCAAGCGTTAGCTTAGCGTCTACGGGCCCCGCCCGACCCTATTCAGGGCGGCGCGGCCCCCGCCCCACTTACCCAGCACACATTGTTGGCCACCCGTGGCTCGGCGCCCAGGCCCTCGATGAGGCACTGCAGCAGCGGCGCTAGGTAGACTTCGTTGATGACCGCCTCGGGCAGCAGCTCGCAGATGCGGCCCACCGTCCACGCTGTGGTGTCCCTCACCACCACGCCGGGGTCCTTCATCAGCTCGATCAGCGTCGGCATCGCCTGCGCCCAACAAACTCAAAGTCTGGCAACCGGTGCTGGGTCTTCGTTGGCTGGCGCCCGGTGCCGCCACCCACCTGGATGACAAGCGGCTTGAGCTGGTTGGGCTCGGGTCCTTCCAGGATGGAGCCGAAGGCCATGATGGAAGCGTCGCGGTAGCGCCAGTCGGGGTGTTTGATGTGCTCTTTGATGAAGGGCAGGATGTGCGGCACCACGTCGTCCTCGCAGCAAGTCGACAACAGCATCAGGCAAACGCCCGCCGCCTTGCACGGGTTCCAGTCATCGTCGTCGTCGTTCTCGTCCTGCGCGCCGCCCGCAAACGTCAAGAAAGCGCACCGGCCGAAAGGAAGGAGGGAAGGAAGGAAGGCCCAACGTTACCTGCTTGATGAGGGTCTGCGTCAGGATGGGGACCAGGTACTGCAGCGCCCCCTTAGCGTAAAACTTACTGGTGTGTTCTGGAGGGCGGCCCTGCTCCGACGCCTGGTCAACACAAGGACCACAAGGGGACCGCGGTCAGTCACTTTACTTGTTCTCTACACACTACAAACGAGTTTCGTGTCGGATAGTTTGAGCGTAAGCCCGAAGCAACTAAATGTTTGCCAGTGGAGCAACCAGTCAAGTGAATGAGCATCGGATCCGTTCAATTTTTGAGCTGCCATCAATTGTTGACGCATTCTCGGTTCCCGCTCACAAACCTCAGACGCCTCAATGGCGAGGTCCATCTCCTCGTCACACACGTTGGACCAGAACTCGATGCCCTGCAGTGCCACCTCGTCGATCTCGCTCTTCATGGCCTCTATGGTGATCTGGGAACACCAACAAATTGCAGTTTGTTCACCGTCCTCATTATGCGTTTAAAAAAAAAAAAAAAAGTGGCAGGATACACATTGTGTGAAACAACATTAGTCTTTGGCTAAGGACACCCGAAAATGGCAAGTACAAGGAAACACGCTTACGAAACGTGGACGACCATGGGACTCGAGCAGCCGCGAGAGAATACAAGCTCAACTAATACGTGGTGCTTTCGTTTTATTAAACAGCGCCATCTTGCCATCCGGGCAAGGACGACCGTAGCGCAGCAACATCCAGCGGTTTACCAGCAAAAGCTGGCCATCTTCCACTCCCACTGCATTGATATGCGGAGACTTTTTTGGGGGTGTGGGGGCCTAACGAGTCTGCTTACACTGCTGTTTGAGCTTTCGCAAAAGTCGACATCATTTCTGAGGAGCCGCACGGCAACCAGACTGACAATCATGTGAGGGAATTCGGCGTGCTTGATTGTAAACTTGCCCAGCTGTTCATTTCGGATACAGAATGAGGACTTTGGGGATGAGGATTCGTCAAGAAATAAACATGAGTACGTTGTGATCTACTTCACGAAAGAACAACCAAACTCAGTTTTGCTCCCGTTGCCTTTTTAAAAAACATACGCTAGAGTGCATGCTTACTTGTAAAGCTAGCGTACATTTTACCATGCCTGCGTCCAAAAATTAAGCGCGTCTTGTGTATGTGTTAAATACAAAAAAAAATAGCACCCGGAACTGACACTCCGCCTCTTAATACAGCGCGCCGTATGGTCGTGGAAATGCGGCCGCTTGATTCGCAGCCATTCTTACCGCAAACAGAGCCGGGCCCATGTAGGCCTCCATGTACTGGTAATACAACGACATGATCTTGACCAAGTTCTGAAGGGCCGCCACCCGCACCTAAAAACACAGATGCCAAACTCAGCTGCACGTGGCTTGACGCGCGGTTCCGGAAGGTCTTGCTTTGGCGAATACTCACTCGGGTGTCTGGACACTGCGTGGCCTCGCACACCACCTGCATGATGACGTGCCTCTCTGTCTGCGAGACAGACAGCCGGCAAACATGAGCGACCAAAGCGGGCAACCGAGCGGCGGCGGTGCCAAACTGAGTGGCGGCGCACCTCCTTGTCGAAGTTGGCTTTGGTGAACTCCAGGGAGTTGAGGAGGGCGTTGGTGGCGGCCAGTTTGACGTTGTTGCTGGGCTCTTCCTTCCTCATGCCCTGGATGATGGCTGTCAGGATCTGGTTGGCATTTTCCTGAAGCTGCTCGGGATCCTACCAAAAAACAAAAAAAACCCTCTATGTGACGCAAAGGAACCAGTAAAAGTATTCGCGACAAGTCCGTTCGTTACTTCTTGGAGAACATTTTATTCCCTTATGATTTCTATCGGACTAAGAACAATCACAGCTGCAACCAAAGTGCTCTACATAAAAACAAGTCACAGGATAACTTCACATTATTTAGAACCAAAACGAAAGTATCAACTATAAAATGTATACAAATAAATATGACAAGGGCATAATCACAAAATGATGTTCAAAGGCAAGGAAAGAAAGAACCCACGACTATTTGTAGCGCCGATGCGTATGTGGAACTGGGAGTCGTGGCTTGGAATTGAAGCGGATTTACATTGGACAGGAGAAGAGAGCCAACCTCTTTTTCGTTAATGGATGCTACAGCTTCTTGTTGCTTTCAAGCTTAGCTTGTAGCAGACGTGTGCACATTTCAGCATGACGTCTTTGATCCACTGGTGAAAAGTTAGTTATCGATATAACTGCTTCAGACAACAAAGAGTATGCAGGAAAGTAGTTAAGATTGCACGATTGTCTGTGTCTAATGTGTTGTCTTGTATTATTTTGTCATTTTATGTTAACTTTTCTTTTGATGGCGGTTCGGGCACCCGCAGCGGCTCCTCTTGTTGCATGTTGTGAGAGGGAAGAAATTTTCATCTGCGCTGTATGTTGCACATACAAGTACAACTTTATGGTCAAAAGTTGTACTTGATACTTGACTTGATTTTTAGAGGTGACTTTTGAAAATGAGTATTTGCCGCCCATATGTTTGTATTTGCACACGGCTGCTGACAGCGGCAACTCACAATGTCCTGGCAGATGTAGCCGATGGCCTCGAGGGTAGACTCCTTCATGTGCTCGGTGCTGGTTGGGCCTGTCACGTTGGTCACCAGCTGCGGGATGAGCTCGGGCCACTGGTGGACGGGAATCTCGGCGCAGGCGATGCCGGCCACGCACTGCGACGCCGAACTCGGCCGGTACGTCTCCGTGCCCAACGTCTGCAGAACCTACGAGGCGCCAAGAATGGATTATGTGACTCTTATGGTGTGTGTGGCCTTCAACGGGCCCACAATCTCTTCCCCCAACTTACGTAGTTTTTGATCTGGCAGCGAGCGTTTGCGTCCACGGCCAGCCATCGTTGCTGGTACTGAGCTTTGACATCCGGGTCTTTGGAGGTCAGAGAGTTCTTCACCTGGAGGCCCGCCGCCACACGCGCCACCTGCGTGTTGCCCGGGTTGGCCAACACTTTGGATAACTCCACCAGGAAGGTTGGCTGACAGGACGGGAAGTCAACAGTTACCAACTTGTTGTTAAACGACAACAGCGGCAACATCCAATGCATTGTGGAATATTTATCACATGTAAAGGTTTCAGTTCATCAAACCAATTTTGATATCACACAGAGACTACCCAAAGAAATCCAAAATTTTGCTTTGAAATGCCAATTTATTAAGGTATACACACACACACACACACAGAAAAAAAAAACAAAAATGTGTATGGCCCAGCGTGTACATAGCTCATTCATGTTGTCCTTGTTATTCAGCACAGCACACTGCATATTTCTTTTGGTGTCTGTGCAATTCTGGTTTGTTGCAATGTGCATCTGTTTTTGTTTTTTGAGAACCCACCTCTCATTTTTCATAGAACCCCCATCATATTTGTGCCCCATTTTTAAAAACCTCATCTCTGGCTAATATGTGGTTTTAGTCAAGAATAAAGTGTTAGCACTTACAGGATGGCACCACATCTGTCTCGGGTTGAGACATGAAAATCCCAGGAATGAATACAAAGTTTAGACCATTGATGTCATTAACCCACAATACATTGCGTGAAAACGAGTCGTCTGTCAACTTCCACGATCAACGGAAATAAAGCTGGACCCGCTTTTTGAATCTGAATACGTTCCAAACTCTGCTTGAGTATTACCACTTGTCTGAAGCAAGCCACGCCAAGTTGAGGGTGTAGCGGGGAGGTCCTAATGCTAATGCTAAGGCTAGTGCCGGGCAGGCGGGATCCGCGCACGCGCGCGCCCGCCCTACTCACCAGGTTTTCTATGGCCGCCTGCTCCAGAAACTTCTGCGCCGCCTCCAGCTCATTCCGATCTGCATACAAGCAATAAAAAAATCCATGAGAACGCCTCTCAAACTGTGCAAATCAATCAGATCGAAGACGGCGAGGCTCCAACGTGCGCGCTACTCCGTTAGCACGCTAACCCTGCACCAGCCGGTTCGCGGCCCGCTAGACGGAGCAAATGCAAAAATATATATACGTAAATATGCAAGTCGGCGAAAACATTCTCACGTCGCTTGAACGACAATAAAGTTGATTGACATGCCGCTCGTCTCCCAAGTGCTAGCAAAAGAATGTTGGCGGCCGAATGCTACATGTTAAGGGGCTAGTCGAGGGGCTAACAGCATGGGCAGGGGCGGAAGACAAGAAGTCAGAGAAAACACCACGTCAGCGTCCGAGCCGCACTCTGCTTCTAACGAGACACTCAATGCGTGCTCGCCGAGGCCGAGCGGGCCATCTCGCGGTGAATGAAGGGCCGGCAGACGGCGAGCCGCTGTGAGGCCGTCCATTGCGGTTAGCGCAAAGCTAACTAGCCGATTGGCTAACTAACTAGCTTGCCAACAGCCCCCAAACTTTCACCGGTCGACCGGAGCCGCCCGGCCAACAGCAAAGGCCTCGGCGCGACGTAGATAACCACCCTCCCGCCAGGCCGGTAAACGCCGACAGGGACTCGCCTGGAGAGATGGTTTTCTCGAGTATTGTGATGAGCTCCATTCCGTCCGTCCGCCGGCGTCCGGCAGCCGCTGGCGCGCCCGTCTAGTTTGGCTTAGACTGACTCTTTCCGATTGGTAAAGAGGCAGAGGTTCCCCGGTTTTGGGCGTGGATGGCTCAAGAAAAGCTCGCTTAAGGGTCGTGCTGGTGCTGCTTGTAGTGGTGAGCTGGAGCCGCCTCGCCGCCGCCCGTTCGCATCGCTCGCTCTCTCGTGTTGCGTCGCGAGGGAAAGGCCGCGCACTCCCGTTCGGCGGAAGGATATCGCACCTCTGGGCCGCGCGCGCTCCCGGCCGGCGGAAGGATATCGCACCGCGGCCAATGCATTCAGGGACCGTCGGAATTCGTTAATGCCGCAGGGCGGAATACCCAGCAAACGCTTCTCTTCGGCGACTCCGCAGGCTTGGTTCAATTCAAGACGGTTTAATGTTTTCTACGGCATTGATATTCAGGGAGAAATTTGTTATTCTTGTGGCGTTCGTACCAGCGACAAAAGCAAACTAAGAGCGGCAAAAAAACTCCGGCGGAAGTGGGAGCTTTGAACGCCACGGAGTGAACACGTGTGTGAGCCAGTTGTAGGCGAAGGCGCATGCACGTGATGATTGCTGAAGTGTTTTCGTTGACTTTGTTAGTTTTCAAAATGACGTGGTTTGACATTGCGTTTTGGTTGACAGTCTGAGGGAAAATTCGCGGTGACATCATCGGCTCGTGACACAAGTGAGTTGACTTTGAAGATCTCGTCATCGTCATCACGTTAACGTCTGACGAGCAAGGTGACGTCACAGCTTCTCACACGGGGATACTGTATTCGCAAAGTTGGAAAGGTTCGGCAAAAGGAGTTTGTACTTTTGCCAGCTATGTACAAATACAACCTGTTCATTGTCTGTCATAGTATTGCACATTTAACGTACATTCACTGTGATATTGCGCTTTTGGCATTTTAGCGCGGAATTCATTCACAAGTTTTCATGTACATATTCAGTCCTGTCAACATTTTTTTTGCATGTGTGCTGATTAATAGCAGGTGTTTGTTCGTGTTCTTGTGCCATGAAAATTAGATAATCATCAGAGAACTTGCCATTCTCAGCACTTCTGATTAATCAGTCATTTGTAAAAATAGCAGACCCACACACATGGGGACTGACCAATTTGTGGAAAATAGGAAATTGACCACACTTGGACATACAGGTTTCGGCCCAATTCCAGCCTTGCGTTATATCGAACATTTTTTTTCAATGGATGTGTGCTTCTTAAATAGTAACCGTTTATTATAAGCATAAACACATGCAGAGCATGTCATGTGTTGATGACATGTCTGTTTTATTTGTCCTACAACGGACAGGATGTCAGGTGGGCGAAGCTCCGCCCTCCTGAAGAGCACAGTCGTCTTATAACGTTAAAAAATGGAATTTAAAAAAAACAACTCATTGGTTCTTTATTTGTTTTACAGTAGTCACTCATTCGTCATAGCTGCCTTGAGTTGCTCTTTTGCTTTTTCTTCCAAGTTGCCTCCTCATCTTCCCATCAACACAAAGGAAGAGTTTTGGACAAAGTATAAGAACAACAAAATGACAAAATCAAATAAAATGCCCCTTTTTACAAGAAAACACATTTTGGCAAAGGATGGATGAAGGTCCTGATGATCCAGTGCATTTGAAAATATCCAGAAATACAAATACGTCGATTCAGCGCGTGTACTGCTAAATAGTTAAGAGCTAGGAGGACCTTCGTCCAATCAGATTTCATCTCCCCACTTGTTGCCAGGCAACTTGGAGGCTAACCTGCACAAGACGGGAAAAGCAGAATTAAAAAAACAAAACCAAAAAAAAAAAAAAAAAAACCACCCCCCACACACATACACACAATCAACATGTGAGTTGACCAGCAAACTTGTTGGCACGACACGGCTAACGGGAAGCCAACCCTGCTAGCATCCTGCTAGCGCGTGACCATGGGGATTTTTAGACAGTGGACTTAGACAGTTGCTAATGAACAACTCCAGAATTCACTCTATTAAGATTTTTATATAGTGGACTAAATAGTTGACTCTAGGACTGAAAGAATAAGTCCTTAATCATATATATATATATATATATATGTATATATATTGTTAGCTATTTTTATATAGTGAACTCTATAGTTGAGTGATCAACTTGATGACACAAGGTGAACAGGAAGCAAACCTTGCAATCATCCAACAAGCTGGCACTCTGCCAGCACTGCTAGCAAGTAAAATAAGGAGCGATTTGACAAGCCGCTGCTGAACGGCCACAATTTGTCACAGTTTTGTCCGACCAACAGTCAAAGACTTGTGTAAACAATTGAAAAATGAAGCTTATTTCAACATTTGGTAAGCTTTTGTTCTTTCATCCGGTGAGCCTTCCGACTTTTGATCAACCATCTGTTAGCGCGCCACCAAATGCTAGCTGACGAGCCCGGTCTGCTAACATGCTAATGAGCTCGGAAAATCATCTCAGATTGATTTTTGTTAACCGATTCATAGCATTGCAAGCGTCGGGTGATCTGTTGCCAACACTGTTAGCTCGCTGCTAGTCAAGTTGACGACATACAAGACAAAGTTAGCATGGAATGGCAAGTCGCCAAAACCGAGAGGGCTTTTCAGAAAAACCATGTGGTTGCCGAGCCCGCCGACTGTTTTGGAGTGACAAAACATGCAACCGTGAACACTGGAGTCCATGTGTGCACATACCATATGACAAGCGGAACAGCGGCTAGTTAGCCTAGCTTAACAGGAAGGGTCCTCTGACATTCACCTCCAAAATTGTTTTACTTGTCTTCTTCTTCAATTACTGTTGCTAAAATGCAAAAGCCAGCACAGCGTATTTTTGTGCCAACTATGCTAACATGAACCAGATCATCATCTCCAAAAGAGGACATTTCCTTAAAGGGGAACTAAACCCAGGAATACATACATTTGCATGCAAGATATTCTTCACATCGATGCATCAAAATGTCTTACTTTTCAAGTAAAATAGTGGAAATGGAACAATAATAGGTGAGAAGAGCAGTATATTAGTGGTGTTTGAAGTGCTCATTCCACAAAGATGGTGGCTGCAGGTCACATTACTAGTTAGACTGAGCGTGCTTTGTTCAAACTTTATGTTGGCCTATGAAACTGTCTTGAAAGGGAGGCGGCTTGGTGAATAAGTATGAGTGAATGCTAATATTTAGAAACATATTTTGTATATTTTAGGAAAAAGCATCACTTAAGACAGGGGTGCCCGGGTATGTGCGCATGCATGCGTATGCGCGCATGTGCATGGGTGCGCATGTATGCGTGCACGTGTGGTAACGGGTCAATCGCGGGAGGTTGGTTGGTTAAAAAGTAGATGTTCGTTCAAACACCACGAGTAAAAATATATGCACATTTAATTTCGAAAAAGGCTTGACATCTTTGGTTTAGTTCCCCTTTAAACCTGAACAGCACAGCAAGACTAGCTTAAGATCCACAGCATTATGACTTAGCCTAGTTCGGTAGCGTATGACTCAGCTTAGCCTAGCAAAGAACGTCTTGACAAGAGGGAAGACTTCCTGCAGTTGTGCTGACACGCAGGTGAACGGGGGCGGGGGCCAAAGCCGTAGAAACCAAAGCAAGGACTTTCTTTCAAGTCAGCACACTGCTCGGCACCGGTTTAACCCAAGTCACGTGGTTTATGGACGCCATGTTGTCTCTATTCCTGTCTTTACCTTGCATTAGCTTCAGGACACATTTTGGCTTTTAAAAGTGGATTTTATGGTGTATTGTGTCCAAAGGCTTGCTTGTCTGGGCCGTCGGCTGTTCTAATCGCCCCTGACTAGGTGCGAGGATGCACTGGTTCCCAAAAGGAGGACGCCAGTGGGAGATGAACCCGACACTATATTCATCAAATACAACCTCAGCAATATGATGCATCATTACTTTGAAGATATGAAAAATGATTTGGTGTCAAAAAAATGATATGTCTTAAGACCGGGGGTGCTTGCCTTGGTAACAAATAAAATAAACAAGCAAAAAAAAAAAAAAAAAACAAAAAAAAACCCTCTGTTGTCTTCAAATTGGGAGCATCTTCCTCCTCCTCGCGCATTTAGTGGCTGCGATGCTACCGTCAGATGAACATCACAGATAAACATTGTGAGCTTTCTGTGGAAAAGATCTATTCTGTATAATCCATTTTGGAATCTAATCAGTTGCACTGCCTGCGATGTTGTGTCACATTAGTTGATTTCTACGGCTTTGGGTCGGGGGTCGTGAAAGTGGTGGTCTCTGGGGGTGTGCGGGCTCATTTACATGAAACTACAGAGACAGAGAGACAGACACACACACACACACACACACACACACACACACACACACACACACACAGACGTTTGTACAGAGAACAAATATGTACACGCTCAGAGGTATGCCAACACATTTCTCCTCTTTCTTCTCCTCCTCCTCCTCACCTGTAGTGTTCTCAAATGTCCCATGATGCCACGGGGCACTTAGCGTTTAGCTGTTCTTTAGCAGCGTCCTGTCCTCAGGCGGACAGGAAGTGGAAGCAGCGAGCGTGGCGTTGGAGACGGAGGAAGAGGAAGCGGACGAGGACGAAGACGAGGACGGCTGCGCTGGGAAGCAGAGGAGTTGTCCCGCTTCGGTGGGAAGCAGCGAACACGAGCGAAGGTCCACCGTCTGCAGGGACGGACAACGGCGCAACAGCGGGACGCTCTGCTCAGTCACCTTCACACAACCTGCCACACATACACAAACACACACACGCTATGGTTACGTGCTCGACGCAACAAACATGAGATGATACAGAGCCGCAACCAACCATTGTTTTCATCATCCATTATTTTTTCAATCCATCAACAACTCGACAAAAAAAAAAAAAAAAAAAATCATTTGATAATTTCCATTCTTTTTTTTTTTCAAAAACAGGACATTATTTGCAAATTGCAAACCCAATTCCAACGAAGTTAGGACACTGTGTTAATCAGAAATAAAAACAGAATACCGTAAATTGCAAATCATGGTCAGCCGATATTTAATTGAATACCCTACAAAGATATCTTGTCATTGTATTCTGTTTTTATTTCTGTTTAACGCAATGACACAACTTCATTGGAATTGGGATTGTTTTGACGGAAATGAGAGGTGGTTTGATGTTGAGAGGCTGAAATTCACGGCATTTGGACAATTTGCAGTAAAACAAGGTTTGGTCAATATTCGATGACTTGACAATTAAGCAATGAATTGCTGCCCCTCCACTTGATTTGCTTTGGTGGGCCACAAAACATGCACACGGTGGAAGCTGAGCGTGTGGTGAGCACACCTGCCAGGTTGAGGTGCGTAAGGGTGTGTCTGAGCGGCGAGGTGGGCGCAGCCAGCGTGGCCACACTGTGATCCGACACGTTGGCGCAGTGGCTGAGGTCCAGCTTGGCCAGACGCGGCACAAAGCGCACCAGCAGGCGGGATGCCGCGTCCGTCAGGTCCAGCCCGGACAGCCGCAGCTCCGTCACGTTGTGAAAACGGCCCGCTCGCGGCTCCGCGCCGCCACTGCCGCCGCGCCCTGAACAGCCAATCAGAAAGGGACTACCGAAATCATCCCTCTGTTGTCGTGAGACGTTATGATATTTCAAGCTTAAAAGGTCGCTTTTAAAAAAAAAAAAAGGAAATTTTCCCTGCCATATCTTCAACACTAAAAATTAAATGTTACTGTGACACTAAGAAAACTTTTAAACACGACATACTTGGATGCAAAAAACACAATATTTACTCATTTGTACCACGCGTCAGGAAAAATCGGGATGCCGATAGCCCCGACAAGCGGGGAGAAAAACATGATTCGATCAGTTTCTTCCTTAATACAGTCAAACCTCGGTTTTCGAACGTCTCGGTTCTCCACCAATTAGGTTTTCGACCAAAAATTTCGAGTTTTTTATGCCTCGGATGACGAACAAATTTCGGTTCTCGAATGAACTGAGCGCACTTGAATGCACCATTTGACTCCTCTTGCCTTCCTTACACGTGGAAGTGATGCTTCCTCGTGTTGCTTTCCATTGTGAGCAGACGTGTTCAGTAAACATTTTTATTTTAAAAAGAGCGTGGTTTCGGTTTTCGAACAATTTCGGTTTTCGAACAGCCTTCTGGAACGGATTATGGACGAAAACAAGAGGTTTGACTGTCGTTGCTTCAGGTCTTTTCAGTGCACCGCCGTTGATAGCGCCTCCGTAGTGGTGCAACACTGCAACTGCAGTTAAAATACGTAGCTGCCACAGAGGGACATCAATCGCTCAATCAGCACAGCTGTAGCTTTACGCCATGTTGAGCGTTATCAATCGGCCTGGCTGGGGGTGGCAATCAATTTTGAATACAGGAAAAATGCTGCTTTGGTCCTTAAACTAGCCAAGGCACGACATCGGCCTCAATAGCATATACGGTTTGCGGGTGGCGTGCTCACCTGTCCTGCTGTCGGGGGGTGGGGCCAGCAGCTCCCTCAGGTGAGCGTCCTTCAAGTCGTCCACACCGCTCAAGTCCAACATGCGCAAACACGACCGCACGCCCTGACACAACGCCGACACTGCTGGCCACGCCACGCCCGCCACCGTCAACTCCGCCAGGCCTTGAGCACATACACACGTATGTCACACACTAAAACACGCATATTGATATTTGGTGTGCGCAAACACGCACGTGCACACACATAGTACCAATCAAAGATTTGGACTGTTGTGCGGCCGAAAACGTGGACTTTGGAGGACACAGCCCGGGAATGTGGACACGGCCGCCGCGTGGTTGACAGCAAGTGCATATGCGAGCGAGGACGGATAGTCTGGCAGACCTGGCAGGCGGCTGATGAGCCAGACGAGCTGCTTCTTGGAGATGTTGGTGTGTCCAAGGTTGAGCGAGACGGGCTGTCTGCGAATGATCCCGCTGAGCATGGGTGGCGTGATGGAGCGCTGTCGGCTCAGGTCGATCCGACTCCACAGACGCTTGTCGCAACACCTGCATCGCCACAGCAACCACACGGGCCAGCGTTACTTATGACTGTCGGGCCTATGTGGGAAAACTGCAGTGATTCCCAAGCAGCGGGCCGCAGGAAATGATCCAATTGGACGTCGCCGCTCGGAAACGATGAGCGCTTAACTCAAAAATAAGGCTGTTGTGTCTCTCTATGGCAGTGACGTGTAGTGACGAGCACAACAATTAATGTACATTTATGAACACGTATCCACTTTTTGCAATGAAAAAATCGACGTGATGACAAGTTTTCAATTTCTCATGTTCAGACAAATCTATTTCAGGTTAAGGGACGTTCTCTTCGGCCCGAAACAGGACCCCCGCATATAGTTTGATTTGCAGATTTGTTTTCAAATTTCGTCGATGTATTTGAATATGTGTTTGAAATATTTTCGGGGGGGGCGGGGGGGATTTCCCACATTTTTGCAGAAAACATTGAATGTTTTTCAGCATTTTGGGAGGGGGGATTTGGGGTTAAAAAAAAAAAAAAGTACATCCCAAAAAAATGTAACAATTTTCTCCCCCAATGCATTTCAGTCGGTGTCAGTTTGATGAGCCCCCACTCTACTTGTAGGCTGGCTGGTCGGTATCGCCTGCCAATATCGGTGGTCGACTGTATGCCTATCAAGACAATGGTTGCATTCCTAGAAGATGATCGCGTGGTCTGGGGTGTGCTAAGAGTGAATTTGTCCCGATAATCGGGTCCCTACGGGTCGGTTGGGGCTACAATCTTTAGATTGTGTTCAAAATTTCCCACCAATAACCTTCATATTTGTGACATAAATGCAATGCAGCCAATTGAAGACTAAGAACAAGGAAACAGCCATAAATTAAAATAATATAATCTTTTTTTGAGTGGGTTCTGCAGATGACAACAAGCCTATTTTTTTTTCTTTTTTTAACAATGTTTGAGAAATCCTTCTGTGTGACCCGGGAGGGCCTGCCTTGGCTAATGCTTCAGCCCCACTGCTTCCTGGTGTGACGTGTCTAAAAAAAACAGCAGATGCTGGGCCA
The DNA here is from genome assembly GCF_001891065.2 of Hippocampus comes. Classification (NCBI taxonomy): domain Eukaryota; kingdom Metazoa; phylum Chordata; class Actinopteri; order Syngnathiformes; family Syngnathidae; genus Hippocampus; species Hippocampus comes. The sequence continues at coordinate 1,383,482 of NW_017805134.1, read as the reverse complement.
GTAGGCCACAGCCGCTGGTAAAGAAGTGGCGCACGCCCCCCTTGTCCTCACTTGTCGTCCATCCTGACGGCCTCTTTTGACCATCACAGTCGGGTCAGGGAATTTGACTCCCTCTGAAAGTTCCATGGCCACATCGGCAAGCGGTGACGAAGGCTGAAGCATCAGCACGAAACCATCAGTCAGCTAAGACAACTTCTTTTTACCCCCCCAAAAATGGCTCTGAACACGTGAAATCTACATTTTCTCATAAAATCTAGTAGCCACAAAAAGCGGGGTTATTAGACTACGCTCATACTGCAGGTCCATTCCGATTTTTTTGCCCAATGTGTCGTCCAATGCATCAGATTTTTTTTACGTCAATGTGGTGAGTAAAATTGTGATTTCCCCACCCCCACCCCCCAAATCAGACCCAGACTTCTGCAGATAGCCTGTGGGCATCAATGGGAAATGTATCCGACGCGACTGCAGTAGACACGCTCCTCCGACGGTGTGCCATCAAAAGGTGATTAGTCATCACAATTCATTGTCAAAACAGAAGGTAGGCAAAAAAAAAATTTGGATGGGGAAAACGAAAAGGGACACCACGGACCAGATTTGGTTCCGTCCTTCCAAAACTGCCACGCCAAGTGACGTTCTCTTTTGCCACTTGACCTTTCGCAAAGCGAGCGACGCCATCAAAGGACGGCGCTGAGCGACAAAGCCCAAAGGGGCCTTCCTGACCTGCAGTGTGAACGTAGCCTTCGGCCTCTTAGGCGTGAGGTGTCAGGATGAGACCAAAATGCAGCCGAAGCTTGACCGTCTGCACACTTTTGAAACCACAAGTTCATCTTTTCTCTCTTTCGGTTCTGTTTGTGCAACTTGCCGTGAGATATGTTCAGAAATGTCCTGGTTCAAGTCCAATTGATATTTGCACAGCTCTTTTTTTTTTTTTTTTAATCAGATTGTGAACTAAAAGTTCAACAATTGATGAACTGACAATTAAGTGAGTATCAAATGAATTGACAACTACTTTGATAATGGCTGAATCATTTTGAGACCTCATATTGAACTTGAAATTTTCTGAATTCACAGAATTCCAGCCACTCAACAGCAAATATTCTCTCTCTGGTTTCTGTAATCCTCCATGCAGGTGGATTATATTATATATTATATTATATTAGTATCGAATCCAAATAAAAACATTTGCAAACCGCGACGTTTTTACTTTGGAAAACTATCAGCAACATTTTGGACCATTTTCTGACATTGGTGAGGGAGCAAACCACAAATGATGAGCCGGCTTCACAAGGCAGACTTTCTTGCCATTTCGATTTTCGCACAAGGCCGGTTCCATTTTAAAGTGGAACAATTCGATTCTGTGGGATTACGATTCGATATGGTCCAGATCTGTTGTGTGATGCACTGAATTTGTTGTGTAAATGAGGTGTTTTATCTCTCCATTAAAAGAACATTCTGCATGTCTCGCAATCCATTTGAAAGCGGAGCGATTCGGTTCCATACGATGCGCTCGCATGTTTTAAATCTAAACCGTTATTCCGATTTGACCCGATTGGTTTTTCGTACACTCCAAATAGAAATGTTTTGAAGCGATTCATTGAAATGAATAATTAACAGATTAATCGGTTATTCGGATCATGGTTGGTTTGCACCCCTAGAGTTTCACTGCTGCCATCCTTGTCAAAGAACAAATTGTGGAAAAAGTACTGAAACCTTCTGTCGTTGGACATTTTGAAGTTTACACAAGGCCAGACAAAATTCAGCTGATTGCATTTCAGGCTCATCCTGCAACGTCACCCCAAAAACGCCCAACATCGGACACCTGATGAGCTTGGGAATCACTTGCGTGGAGTACGGACGGACGGACGAACTGACCAGCGGCTCCACGTGCGACACACGCGCATGCACAGGCACAGCTCACGCTGGGTGAGGAAGGTGAAGACCCACAGCCAGGCGTCGCGCGTCATTATGTGCGCGCAGCCCGAGTCCAGCGGGAGGCAGCTGGGCTCGGGGCAGGCGGGCGGCGGCCTCACCAGGTGGCGCTCCATCTGGACGGGACGCGGCGGCGACGGCACGGCGGGAGGGCTGCGCTTCATCACATGCGAACGCCCCGCCGCCCCTGAGCAGGGCGAGGCCGCCGTGGCCGACACCAGCGGGCCACCGCTACCGCTCCCTCCTCGCCCCCCGTTGGAAGTGGGGACAGAGTTCCTCTGTCGACTCTTGTTGCCTTTGGTCCCGCCCCCCGCCGCCCCGCCATGTCTGTGATTGGTCAGCAGGCTGCTAGTGTTCTCCTTTTCGCCGCGTGCACGTCCGTTGCGTGGCTCCTGCCCGTTGCTGTGTTGTGAGGACGGGGCCATTTGATTGGATGAGAGCGGCGAGGGCGGCGGGAGGGACGAGTTTTTCCCAACTCTGTCTGAAGGCAGCGGCTCGGCCTCGTCTCCGTCTATCGCGGCAGATTTTCTCCCCCGCAGTGCAGAGGCTTCTCCTACTCCGGGCGTGTCTCCATCTCCTCTCCGCCGCACTTTGTCTCCCGCCCGCTCCTCTTCCTCCCGCTCCTCGTCCTCATCGTCCGACTCGTCACTTGCACTGAAACCCAACTCCGCCAGGCGCCGGTCCCGCTCGTTGCGGCTCCGTTCCGTCCGTCCTGAACCACTGTTGCCATGAGTGACGGGAGGCGGTGAGGAAGGCGAGGAGGCTCCTACCCTGCGGAGCGAGTTATCCGAGTCTGATTCGGAGTCCGACTCGGAGCTGGAGGATGACGACGACGACGACGAGTCGGGCCGGCGCTCCAGCAGGCACATCCTCTTGAAGCGTTCCAGTTTTTCCCGGTGATGCGAGCGCTGATCTGTGCTGGTTCCCCCGCCTCCCAGTCCATCGCCCGTTGCTGTCACAAAGGAAGTGGAGCCCAGAGACGATCCTCCCGCTGAGGAGGCAGGGCCATTGGACTCTGCTCCTTCTTGTTTGGGCTTCTAAAAGCAGGACGCAAGAGCACAAGTCAGAATCAACTCAAAAGAACCACAACGGACGAAAACGTGAAGTGCACCTTTTTGAGACGTTTCTCGTGCGCACCCTTCATCTAAAAGAAAAGACACGTTTATTGTGAGCAGCAGAGCGTGACTGGTCGTTTTAATTAAGATTTCTTCACGACAGTGCTCCTTAACTTTGCTTGATGAGACTCCGGGGTATTGGCGAGTCAGTGTCAGGGGTTTGCCAGAGAGCAACACAATGTGTGTGTGTGTCCATGAATGCTTTTTCACTCCACATTTAGCAGGGCACCGCCTGACCTTTTTCTTGGGTCCGCCATCCGAGGGCAGCATCTCCTTCCTCCTCTTGTGCCCGCCTTCCGGCCTGGGCGCCTCCTTCTTGGGTGGCGGTTCGTCCGTCAGCTTCCAGCGGCCCAGCTCACCGTTGTCCAGACGCCTCTTGGCCAACATGTCAGCTTGCTCCTGTGGGCGCACACAAGACCAGGGTGATTGGGGGGGGGGGGATGCTGAACAGGGCGGGATCCAAAGGACTTTCGAAATGCTATGTAGCTACTGCTGATGACCAGACACATTTGCGTGACATCATCGGCTGTGCTGTGGATTTCAACTAAGTTACATTTTTTGCAAACAATAATGTATATTTGCTTTGTTAAGACCGTTCAGCATTTGATATTTTAAAATGTATTCATTAATTATTTTGTCAATCGGGAGAGAAAAAAGGCCTGGTTGCGCTGTGTGGCATCAGGCAGAACAATTACATGCAATTGAATGAAAATATTAATACTTTAAAAACCCACAAAAAAAAAATATCCAGCGCTACATGATTTTCTGTACTTTGCCAAATTTGTGCAAGTGTGAGCTGTGTGATTCCTTCCGGGCATTTGGAGGGCTTAAAGGTGTGTGTTGAAATGTGTGTTTTGAGCAGTAAAAGTGGACCCCCACGCCAACCGAATGTTGGATGTGCTCTGGGCCCGATCTCAATTGTTCTATTCATAATTTTTTTTTAAACCCCAAAAACATCTGCGCACGCGCTTGGTCACAAGTTAAAGATGGCACCAGTCACTGACCTTGCTGGTTTTCCCCTCCTTGTGGCACTTGGGACACTCCCAGCAGTTGGGAATCTCGTCGTTGATGATGCCCTCCGCCTTGCCCATCTGCCACCGCGCAAAGCACACGAATGCACGTCAGGCAGGCTTCTCGTGGGTGTCGCCGGGCAACAAGAAGTGAGGGTGGAACCCACCTTGAGGCAGCGTGGGTGTATGATTTCGTTGCAGATCGTACATTCCATCAGGCTCAGGCTGAACTTGTCCTCGTCGCCCTCTACGGTGTCCTCCTTCCCCGCCTCGCCACACGCCAGGCACACCGCCGTGTGCGGGAGTACAGGCTGCCCGCAGAGTTCACAAGTCAGTGACCCTGCCCGCCGGGAGCGTGTCAATATTGCGGCTCCTTGAGATTTAACTGAGCCCGGCGAACGATTTTTACCAGAAAAAAATGCAATAACATTCCACTAAATTCGTGCTAAGATAAATGAGAAACGCCATAGATGAGCTCCAGTAAAATGATATAGATATTACGGTAATTGTAAACCTTCAAAACAAAAACAGCATCTGACAATGCTCACAGACTTCTATTCGATGTGCGGTGTGGGAACAAATGTGAACGATTTTGTTTTGAGCATAGTGTAACACACCGTTTGCCTTCTTTTAAGGGAATGAAGGACATAGACAACTGACACCTTCACACTGGGAATCACCATGCTTTCAAAACAATGAGGCCACTTGTTACTGTTGTGGCTCAATCAGAGGAGCCCGGAAGAATGAGAGAGAGTGAGGGAGCGAGAGAGAGGAGAAAGCAAGATGGAGAGAGGGAGCAAGAGAGCACCGGAGCAAGAGAGAGAAAGAAAGAGAAATGGAGAGAGAGAGGAGAGCGAGGGACCAAGACAGTGAAAGGATGAGACAGAGAAGAGTGAGAGGGACAGACATCGTGTGAAACGGGGGGAGCAAGAGAGAGTGCAAAAGAGTGACGTGTGAGAGAGAGAAAGTGAGAAAGAGGGAGTGAGAGAGAGAAAGAGTGATGGAGGGAGAGAGGACAAAAGAGGGATGGGGAGAGAAGGAGAAAAAGAGTGAGCGAGCGAGTGAGAGTGGCTTCATTGCAGCGCGCATTTTGGTTTCCCACGAACTAGCTGGCCAGAAGCTGAGCAGCAGCACCACTTCGGCTTGTTGCGTCTTCCACGCTAGACTCAGCAGGAATTGCCTCATTTGGTACCTTCTCGTTAGCATGTGGCGTGTTGTGTGAGTCTCACCGCCGTGCACTGCCTGAGCAGGCAAGATTGCTTCATACGTCCGGGCCCCCCAAACTTCTTCATGTCCTTGCAGAAGTGACACTCGCCGCACTCGCTGCGGGTGCACGCCTGGCAGCGGCGGCACCGCGTCCTCCTGCGCCTCGCCCCACCGCCAAGCGCCTTACTGCCCGACATCCCACAACGAGTCAGCTGTAATGACAACAAAGACAAACGTGTCAGTACACTCACCATCTTGGTGCAATTTCCTCCAGAACAAATCAATTTGTCATCCGTCGCAGTTTCCAACATCACATACTAATTTGGACACAATGACTCGAGAAAACCTTCAGGAATTTCGACCTATGCCAGGTGACTGAAACTTGACAGCTAATCAGGAAGGTCTCTCTTCAAAAATGGGACATGATTTCAAATTGACAGTACAGAAAATGCACATAAATAATTTGATGACCGACTTCCTGGTTTGGTCCACTCCATCCATCAGAAAAAGACAAGCTGCTTACATAGAGCACGACAGAAATCATTAATTAACTGACATTTGGTTTGTTATGATTGTATTACTGTTCACGATATAATTTATGTCATGTGGTCTGTAAAGCGCTTTTACTAAGTTGCTGCTGTTGAGACAGTGTATAAAAATAAAGTTGAGTTGAAAGACTGAAATTCATTACACAATGGCTGAAACAATTGCCAATGAATGTGATCATTAATTAGTTGTTAGGTGGCTCACAGTTACACCTCAGGTTTTTTTAAATATTTTTTTTAGATACTGCCGAAAAGGACCATTCAACCGACACAAAAATTCTGCAGTTCATCGCAACCCAAACTGCGATTTTCTAAATTCTTACTGCGTTGTACATGGGTTGAAGTGGCCATTCCAACCAGATGCAGCATTTGGGACATCAGTCAAAATGTATTAAAACAGCAGCCAATATGGGGAACTGTGCTGCCAGTTCAGTATACTCCCATAAAAACAATGTCAACATAATTTGATTCACGGTTCCGGACTGATTCATTCTATTTCAAATTATTTGAATGAAACATTGGTTTAGGGTCTCGATTAACAGATGTGGAGTTCAAAACCCAAAATACTTCATCTGTGTGTACTTGCAGAACACCAACACGGTGTGAGGTCAAAGCTTGTTCCTGTGCTTTCTTGTGATACAGTACTAACATGCAGCTACGAATCATCACTGGATCACGTGATCAACGGGCATCACAAAGCACTCAGCTAGTACCCTTAGCAAGCATCAGGAAGGCAGGCAGCACCTGAAGGGTGCTAACCGTGAACACACACACACACACACACACACACACACACACACACACACACACACACACACAAGCCCCCTCCGTGAACAGGGAACATGGGCTAACATGCTAAGCCCTTAGCATCGCTTTGGCTGCTCTCTTGATTCAAAGAGCTCGCGTGCGCGCGCACGGCCGTTGTTGTCATTGTCACCCACCTCTGGCTATCAGCTCGCATGCTCGTGCCTCGCACATTAGCAACAAGATTAGCCGTCCAACCAGCTAGCCGCGATAGCTTGTCGTCAGTCCCTGCGTCCGTCCGTCAGCTTCCTTGTTTGGTTGCTGCCGTCTCACGCGCGCTTCATGCCGCCGATAGCCTCTAGCTAGCTCCTGGCCAGCTAGCCCGGCGCAGCCGATGTGTTTATGATCAGACAACTAATGGGTATTGAGGAAGAGGAGGCGAAGGGCGAAGTGCTGCTGCTGTGGGACTAGCCCATTCACCCCCCTCTCTCTCTCAATCGCTCGCTCGCTCTCACTCTCTCTGCCGCGCACCTCTCAGCGCGCGCGCTCGCGCGTTCTACTTCTCGGGCTTGTTCACTACACGTGCGCGCTGCTATCCCTCCGCATAAAGTAGTCCCAATAGTCAGTCCCTCCCTCCACAGCCTATCGCGAGTCAAGAGGCAGGACCCGCGCTTTCGTTTTCTTGTCCCAACCCACCCATCATTATTTAACAAAAAGATACATAAAGATACAAAAACATAAACGCCACAAAAACATACCGGTGTCATGTGTCAACAATATAATAATAAAAAAGACATTGAAATGGAAGCACAATTTCAAGGTTTTTATAGCTTTCTTGTTTTCAGCAGCAGACACTGACAGAAAATACAGTTACAGTTTTTTCAGAAGGACACAACAGAAAATCTGTTACACCTGTGGGCCACATGCTCTCCCCGGTCGTTTGTTGTTGTTGTGTGTGTGTGTGTGGGTGTGTGTGTGTGTGTGTGTGTGTGTGTGTGTGTGTGTGTGTGTGTGTGTGTGTGTGTGTGTGTGAGACGCGAACGTTTTGGTGGCGTGCAATGACACGCTCACGTTGAAGACGTCACACAGGTGGCTGCGGGCGCGCGCGCGGGCTCGTGCGCGGGTTCCGAGGAGACCAATCAGTATTTAATAATACAAGTCAACAAATGCCGCAATTAGGCCCTTTTGGCGGATATGATATCAAATGCAGAAATGCATCATGGGACTTGAAGTTGTCGTCACAATTTAATGATTCGACTCACTAGAGTCACAGTGGATACACTGGGATACAGACAAATATATTTTCTGAAATAAAGCGTACAAGTAAGTACAAGTAAAAAGCCAAAGTCCTATTCGAGTAACAGGTATTCTAAGTGTTTTGCAGCGAGTCAAGCCCGAACCCCCTCGCTAGCAGTTAGCATGTAGCAGCTCAGCTAGCAGGCTAGGCTCGGCTCGGCTAGCGGCGTGTAATTGGTTGACGTGCGCCGGTCGAGTCGGCTCGTCTATCAACATTCGGGTGCTGTTGGGACGGAACACACTCCCCAGCCAGCCAGCGAGCAGGCGACGCGGACTCGGCGAACACGGATCGGAGGCGTCGTTGTGCGTCTCATCCCGCGAGTGAAGATGATTAAGCTCTTTTCCCTCAAGCAGAAGAAAGACGAGGAATCTGCTGGAGGAAACCGAACCGGAGCCGGCGGTAAAAAAGCCAGCGCGGCCCAGCTACGAATACAGAAAGGTGCGCTCTTTCACCAATACACAAACACACACTTTTACACTTCTGAATCTACATAGATGTGTGTGCGTACGTCTGCGTTAATCTATTTGGAATTGTTGAAACACAACTACGAGCTTGTCACTGCTCCCAACCCAAGAATACGCTCGGCTAGCACTTAGCCACAGAGGCTCACTGCTAGCGAGCTGACTCCCGCTAGCCCAGCCTCCACTGACAACATACACACAAAACATATTTCACGGCTGGTTAGCAGCTAGCAACGCTAGGTCCCCCGACTGCGCTCTTTGTGCTAAACTGTTAGCGCACATGGGTGCTGCTGTATTAGCACCCCAACGTCATGACACCTGCAGGGGTCACGTGAGCAGGCCACACCTGCAAGGTTTCGGGCACCACCCCCTGCTCATGTCCCAGTGACATCAATGCCTGTGATGACATAACATCCAAAATGCAGAGCAAAACTGTTAATCATGTGGTCTTGCAACTATGCCATGCGGCTAATGCTTCATTTAAGAGGTGTCTTTAAGATATGATCAGTGAGTCAACAAAAACTAGTTGAAGCAGCGAAAGACAGCAAGTGTTTTTGAAAATGCCTGTTTTGGATGCCCACAAATAGACAGACAGCATTTTATTTGGAGGGGGTCTGTTTCAGACACGACTTGACTTTTTTATTTTATTGCAAAAGGGTTTCTTTCAGATACTGATGGTATTTGAAAATGTGTGTTTCAGACATCAATGAGTTGAACCTGCCGAAGACATGTGAGATCAACTTCCCTGATGACGATGACCTCCTCAACTTCAGACTCATCATCTCACCTGATGAGGTGTGTGTGTGTGTGTGTGTGTGTGTGTGTGTGTGTGTGTGTGTGTGTGTGTATGTGTCCCCGTCCGTGCGTGTGTGTGCGCGCGCGTACACCTATGTACTCGAGTTGAGAGATGACTTTTTTTTCCTGTTAGGGTTTTTACAAAGGAGGAAAATTTGTCTTCAGCTTTAAGGTCAGACTCAATTTTTCTTGTCACCGCGGCAATGTTGTTGTGTGTTTGCATGCAACATGTGGTGAGTGTGTGTGTGTTGCAGGTAGGACAGGGTTACCCTCATGACCCCCCAAAGGTGAAGTGTGAGACAATGGTGTACCACCCCAACATCGACCTGGAAGGAAACGTCTGCCTCAACATCTTAAGGTGGTCTCACTGCCTGTTTGCTGAGTCACATCACATTTCAGTGCTTGTGTGTGTAAGGGTTTTAATTGTGTGTGTGCGTTGTGTGTGTGTGACAGGGAGGACTGGAAGCCTGTGCTGACAATAAACTCCATCATCTACGGCCTACAGTATCTTTTTCTAGTGAGTGACTACTTCCTGCTTGTTGGGGGTCACGTGACTGCTGACCTCATCACGAACATCATCAGAGTGGCCCTTTGCTTGCGTTTCAGGAGCCCAACCCCGAGGACCCCCTGAACAAGGAGGCGGCCGAGGTCCTGCAGACGAACCGCCGCCTGTTTGAGCAAAACGTCCATCGCACGCTGCGTGGCGGCTACATAGGCTCCACCTACTTCGAGAGGTGTCTGAAATAGCTCCGCCCTTGCCCGCAGGAAGCAACCGAGAACATTTTCGGAGGTCCCAGCCCCGCCCCCTTCTCCTCACATTTTTCTTTTCCATGACTCAGTGCTTATCATTCATGCCCAGCAGGACTCGGGGTTGTGCAGGGGTGTGGAAAGGGGGGTGCGGGCAGGGCTCGTGAATGTTGACGGCATCACAAAACGCTTTGGCTTTTCATTTGGCAGGAGGTTATGCCCCCTCCCGCCGCAAACTCCAAACAGCGCCCCCCGCAGGGGGTGAATGTCAGGTGAGGGGCGAAAGAAAGGAGCCGGACCAGTTTTGAGTTTGCTGTGGGGGTGGGGCTACGGCAGCGGTGGGCTGAGACAGAAAAAAAAAACTGAAAAAGGTGGGGCTTGTGGGTTGACATGTTCATGAAGACTGCAATGATTGACGTGAATAAATTACTAACTTGAACTGTCCCTTTGAACATCTTTGCCACTGCTGACGGGTGGTGTCACACAGCTGTTTCCATTTGGGGTGCGCCCTTGTACGGATGGTCACATGACATGGATGGCCATGCAACATGTGACGACATCGTAACATCCTTCAATGTTTCCAAACGCAATTACTGCTCCCCGCTGGTGGAAGGCAAGTGAAAGTAGCGCTGGGCAAGGGAAGGGGTTTCAAGGCGGGCGTTTGGAAACCCTTTAGCTTTTATGGATAGGAAAACAGAAAAGGGTGTGGCCAAAACAGATTCCATACATAAAACATCTCCCCAAAAAAAAGTCACTGCTAACGCTACAGACATTTCGGCACCTCTGGCATTTCCCGGCCAGGGTTGTTGGAATCTCCCAAATTTCGAAATGAATGTTTAGTCACCACAGACTGTCGAGCGCATGCTGTCGTTACCGAACGGCGCTTTGGCTCCCGCGCAGACGTTCCGACCAGTTTGCGTTCGAACCTCCCAAGCAAAAGTGTTTTGTACTGTTGGTCGAAAATTAAATATTTTTAAGACTGCTGCTTTTGGCACAACTTTGTGCACTTTTTTTTAGTTGCTAATCTTAATCTGTTATGACTAAGCATTTTTTGTTCTACAGGCTGAAGAAGTGCTCCAGGCACGCATTTGCTAACTCGACATACGTCAATGATAATGGCTTACGTTTATTTAGAAGTAGGAAACAGGCACAAAGTGAAAGAGGGAAGAAGGATTATTTTATTGTTGAATAATGCTGCCGAGGGGCCAGCTGTGGTGAAATGGAGCCTTACCTAAAAGCTACATATTATTATTATTAGGTGGCCATTTCTGTTGTTGCAATGTCCGTCCATTCATTCTCTGTGCCACTTATTCGGCATGAGCCGGTTACCTCGGGTATCAAAAGTCCCGAGTTCAAAACCGCTCAAACCTTTTGTTTTTCTTCTTTTTTTTGCAGTCGTCAGTGCAGGAAAAGTGATATAATCACTTGCATTGTTGGTGGAAACAGTCACCCGTTTGTCATTTGTTTTCATTTTATTTTGACTTTTGTTTTTCAGTTCAGTTAGTTTTCATTTGTGAGTTATTAACGTGTGTTATGTCAGTTGAATGAGGTGTGTGAGGGGAGTGTCAGAAGTATTGTGTAATAAAAACATTTCAAAACTGCGCTAACTTTGTAGTAGCTGAACAATTTCCACAAATTTAATACAGCTACTATATAATAGTCCACATAAGTTTTAATTCAGTGTAAAAAAAAAACAAAACTGCTTGGCTGCATCACAACATGCATTCAAGCCATTCACCAAACACATACTGCTGCTTTATCAAAATTTTTGTTCAACTTACAGAGCCTTCTGTCCATCATTGTAAACAAGTGCAAAAAACAATCGTTATTTTCATGTTTTACTTCCTTTGCGCCAGGTTGCAAACTTCCAGGTTGACTCCCACTTCTATGGCTCCAGAAGTGTTCCACTCCAGCAGAAGGCCCTTAATCTTTGTTTTGTTTGCCACAGTCAGAGATCGATTGATGGGGTAGTTGAAAAGTGTTGCGGGTTTATTTGAGCAGAAAAAGAAACGTAGATGTCCTTTAGGTAGTGTAGCATTGTTGCTGTTATTATGTGCCGAGTTTTCCTGTGTTTTGAGGGGGGAACACATACAAGGCAATGTGGTTACCACCTTTGGAGTTTATTTTAGCTGAAGGGTTTGGCTGGATTCTACGTCTGCCTTAAGATAAATACGACTGCATCCACCCTCTTGGAACATGTGAATTACTGTACAGGTACTGATACATCAAGATTTTCAGATGGACTTTTTGATGTCATCCTCCTAATGATGACGATTGATGGTCAAGAGTAGGAAGCGTAATTGAAATGTTTTCTATTTGAAGCTGCAACAGCTAGCATTTGTTTATAGAAATTGGACTCCAACAAAACAGATGGTATGACAACAAAACACCAGTTTTGCTTCATAATGGGAGCTATGCCCATAACTCACAGAAAGGCTCATGAGGGCTAGGAATAATACAACTTAATTTACATAGCACATTTCAGACCAGCTGCAGCTGTAACAAAGCACTTTACATACAACATAAAATAACAATAATACAACAACAAAATAGCACCTCCCGAGTTGGATCAAAATGGCTGGATTTTTCTGTTTCATTTATATTTCACAAACAATATTCATCAGAACTCCGTGTTGAGGCTGGTGGAGCTGCATAAAACATATCAAGAAAATGTGGGGTTTGGTTGCATCTTTAATTTGAAAAAAATATTGGTGACACGTTTTTAGTGAAAATACTCCTCTTTTGTGTGATCTTAACGATATATTGAGTACATTTTTTTTGTGTGTAAATGGAATTTCTCAATAGACCGTTTCCAAAAACAAACTAAGCTTCTACAAAAACTAAAATACAAGCGCCAATTCGAAACATGGTAGATATCAATCTGTATTAGCAAAGTAATGGATATATGGTCAAATGAGGCTGAAAATAAGCAATACTAATGCAAAACGATTTCCAATCGCGTTTTATTCGCCTCTGTTCCGCCATCTTGTCACCAGCCGCGGTGCATCCTGGGAAATTTAGACTCCCGCCCCTTCTTTCTTCGTCTGGGAATATGTCATTGGAGGTTACACTGCCACCTGTTGGTGACACAATAACAATAATACAACAACAAAATAACACCTCCCGAGTTGGATCAAAATGGCTGGATTTTTTTGTTTATTTATATTTCACAAACAATATTCATCAGAACTCCGTGTTGAGGCTGGTGGAGCTGCATAAAACATATCAAGAAAATTTGGGGTTTGGTTGGATCTTTTAATTTGAAAAAAATATTGGTGACACGTTTTTAGTGAAAATACTCCTCTTTTGTGTGATCTTAACGATATATTGAGTACATTTTTTTTGTGTGTAAATGGAATTTCTCAATAGACCGTTTCCAAAAACAAACTAAGCTTCTACAAAAACTAAAATACAAGCGCCAATTCGAAACATGGTAGATATCAATCTGTATTAGCAAAGTAATGGATATATGGTCAAATGAGGCTGAAAATAAGCAATACTAATGCAAAACGATTTCCAATCGCGTTTCATTCGCCTCTGTTCCGCCATCTTGTCAGCAGCCGCGGTGCATCCTGGGAAATTTGGACTCCCGCCCCTTCTTTCTTCGTCTGGGAATATGTCATTGGAGGTTACACTGCCACCTGTTGGTGACACTTGGGCGAACGCAAGCTGGTGCAAAACAAAACAGACACGTTTGATTATTTTTAAGCGTCCAACCGCTTAGTATAAATATAAACTGCGATTGGCTGGCGACCAGCTCAGGATCCTGCACACCCAAAAGTAGCCCTCATGAGAGGAAGCGCTACTATGGATGCAAGGAAGGATGGATGGCCTTTTTTTTGGGCCATCATCTGTTTTCAGTCATTCTCTCCATTTGAAAAGTTGCAATGGGCTATTCGGAGCAAAATGGGCGCCAATGGAAGCTTTCAGCATCTCAAAGCGTGAACTAAATAATAGTGAGTAATAGTGAGGGGAAAATCATAAACACCTTTACAAGATGGCCATCTTTATTTGTTAACACAAGAAAAGAAGCAGAAAAGAGGGGAATTGTGGGTAATAAACATCAGACCGCCACTTCCTGTGTGCACAGGAAGTTAGCATGCTCAGGGGAAGCTGTCGTCGTCATCTTCGGCCATTTCTTTGGCGAACTCCAGATCTTGCTGCTCACGTTCGCGACGCTCCTGAAAACGCACGCACATGTCAGTTGTGCCGCACTGGGATAGGCTGACAGTGACGTCATTTCATGAATATGCATGCTCTTGGTGTGTTGTCTTCATAGCGAGGGAAGTAGTGGAGAGGGTCGCGTGCGTTTCTCTCACCATATCACAAATGTGAAAACTTAGCAATCATGTCGTGTTAATTTGTCCTCGTTCCTGTGATGCACGTTACAAGCCACCGTAGGTTAAAGCTGACCTACTTTTTAATTTTATTCATGAAATACTTTTAGTGAACGTGAAACTGTACACTGCAGTAAATTATATCTAATATTAATAACATGCACACATACACACAAATATTTTTTTTTTCCCTTCTCATTTCTCTCTACACCTCTCGCGATCGACTTGGGACCAGTCCGCGGGCTACCGGTTGATCACGATCAACTGGTTGGGCACCCCTGGTCTAGTGTAAACAAATGTGTAGTGTGTGTGTGTGTGTGCGTGTGTGTGTGTGTGTGTTTGCTTGCAACTACCTCAGCTGACTCCAAGTCTTTGTTGTAAGCTTTGGGCGGAAACCTCATGGCCTGAACACAACAGCAGCACAGTTAACACCATGATAGACGCCGACACTTTGACTGATGTACAGGCGCGTGCGGGCGTTCACCTTGACGGACATGTTGTGTATGTCAAGGCAGAAGGAGATCCTCTGGTGGAAGGCCAGCTGGGGTTCTCGGGTGCCGTAGATGTCCATGGTCTCTTTAGATTGGACAAAGCCTTTCTCGTGGTTGATGCTGGCCTCGATCACGCCGTCCCGAATGGCCTGCGCGGACAGAACACGCGGCCGTCACGTCTATGCGCATGGGTGCGCGCGCGCGAGGTACGCTACCTTGGCCACAATGAACTCGGCGTCCTCGGGGCTGTCCAGCTGGAGCTTGAGGGCGATGTCGGCCAGCGAGATGCGAGAGTACGACAGGCTGATCATACGCACGCCTGCGCACATTCGCATCAACGCGGTTAGTTTGCGCGGTGCGATGACAGCGCCTCGGCTCGACGCGGTGCCGTGCAATGGCGCTCACCTGTCTTGATGACGTTGTGTCTGAGGCGGATGATGAGTGTGTACGTGCCGTCCGCCTGGAACTTCTCGCCAAACTGCTCCAAGGCTTGGTTGAACTTGGACAGGTTGCCTGTTCTCACCGCTGCACGTGCGCGCGCACACACACACACACACACACACACACACACACACACACACACACACACACACAATGTCAAATGTTGAAAGCGGTTAGCGGCACACAATCCTGCTCATACTAGCATTGTGCACATGGGTCCAATGTAAACAAGTACACTTTGCTTCTGGTAGTTGTTAGATGGGTTGCATCATATGTCACGTTTATATTGAGATGTTTTTTTTCTTTTTAGTTTATGGACAACGTTCATATACACTAAACATCAGAAGGGGGGAAAAAAAAAGAGCGGCTGTAGCAGCGAGTTCATGACCAGCCATAGTTTATCTACCGCTAGATTTCCTGGCAGTTTCTTTTCCTGCGTGAACATCATCTTGAAATAAAGTCCTGTTTTTGAGTAACAGATTGGTAAGTTTTTTTAAAGCTGATTCATCGATTAATTGAAAACATTTTTAAACTAATTGACTGTTGAAAATAAAATAAGACCTATTCTGTACATGTGCTTTCGGGACGATGGCTACGTCCACACTGCGGCTCAATTCCGATTTTTTTTGTCCATTTTCAAACATAAAATAGTTTGTTTTTCATCCAGGGTGAACAATACAATTCAGACTTTTTTTTCAAATTCAAACTGGGCCTCTTTCGTTTGTGGATAGAAATCTGATACACCTGCATAATAATGATCAGATTTAAAGTGGCACGTGCCCATGTTAATGTTGTTCCCTTGCATGCCTGCAGGTGGCACTGAGGTTGTGACGCTGACGCTTGGAACAATTAGTGGATGGATGCTCGAAGCTGATGATGTCATCACTGACCCTGAGTGAGCAGGAAGTAGGGCATGAGTGACCTCTTCAGCGATGGCTGCCTGAACTGTAGCCTGTCGGGAATTTCTCCCAGCAGCAACTCCACCACAATTAGAAGCTTGTGGACCTGCGCAGACACACGCACACACACACACACACACACATGCCCCTGTCAGCCTCTCCACTTCCTGCTCCTTGCTTTGGTTGCGTGCGCATGCTCACCGTCTGCTTGAATCCAACCGCAGTGTGTTGGGGGGCTTTCCTGAGCGCGTTGGTTAACGTCCGGCGGGCCTCCGAATACTCCAGCTGGATGGCTTTAATGCGACCTGCCACACAACACATGCAATGGCACTCAGTGACCCCGGCCAGCGTATGTGTATGTGTGTGTGTGTGTGTGTGTCGGAACGGGTAGTACAAATGTGTGGGTGCTTATTACCAGTGTAGTAGAGGTATCGGGCCCACTCGTTGTTGTTGGCGAGTTCTGGAAATACGGACTTGGAGACAAGTTTCTCGGCCTGATCATAGAGGTTGAAGTTGAGGTAATTCCTCAGCAGGAGGTTGAGGAGAACTGCTTGGCCGTCGGCGTCGTGACGCAGCGTCGCCGTTCTCAGCCGCGTATGCAGGAAGCTGATGGACGTACCAGGCAAATCATTGCACCTGCGGACCGGCGGGTCAAGTGTGGCGAGCGACTTGGGCGTACCTGCGGATGTCGTCGAGCTGGTTGAGGAACTCGTAGACGCGCGCGTGGTAGTAGTAGCACTTGGCAGCCACCAGGTCCAGAGCCCGGCGGTTCTTGGAGGCCATCTTTTGCAGCAGGTCGTCAGATACCTTCTGCGCCTGCGTAAAGTCACACGAGGATTTTCACCCTTCAAGATCTTGTGACACACATGATAATCACGAAACGATACTTTGGAATGGTGGAGTGGCAACAGACAGCAGGATTTGGCAGAATTTGAGAGTTTTTGTCGCCCTCTGCTGTCATGACAGGAACAACCTGGGGACATGGCTAGTTCCCCAAAACGTCCACTAAAGATCTCTTTGCAGTGTTCCGGGAGTTAGGAATGGGAGAATGATCATCATCATTCTTCAGTCTTGACTCCCCAATCACAAGAATCAGCAATATGACAAGATTTGCCCAGAATGACATTCAGTGAAAATGAGAAAGTGTGAGGCAACCTAAGCACAATGCAGAAGCTAATTTGGAAAACCCCAAGATGGCTTCTTTGGAGAAAGGGAGTTTTTGTGGTAGGGGGCAGAAAAAAAAGTGATGTTTGGGTGACGCTTTTGTAAGATATCGCCTTGAGATAAATCTGATGATAAAACGAGATTAAATTGATTATTTCGCAACCCTTTGGCTTCATCTGTTTCTCGAGGAAGCCTTCCTGTGATTGGCTCATGGAAGACGATGCACCAACAAGCTTGGTCAGGCCCAAATTCCGTCAAAATGAGCGTGACGTTTCGGTTGGTATCACGTGTGCATACAACGTGAATTTAAATTGCGCAACTGGATAACTTGTGAGAACCGCAGTCGAATGGTTCACGTCGGTCTGTCACCACAAAACGAAATCAGATGGCACACTTTCATATTGCTGTGACTTTTTATTCTTTATATTGATTGTATGAATGTTTTTGTGTTATTTACTGTAAAGTTTCCCAGGTTTGAAAAAAAAAAAGAAGCTTTATCTCAATAACCTTTAACATGGTTACATAAACATTGAAATGCCTTTCCAGAATGCATTTTTATGGAGGATTTCAGAGGCATTTAAACATGTTTCTGAACAAATTCCACGAAAACGGCAGCGGTGCCCACTTGATGCTGGTAATAACTGTCCGTGTTGTACGTCTTTTATGTCGGATGGCTGCTCGTGTGCACAAATAACAGGAGAAAATGAGGAAAGTGTTACCTCGCTGAACCTCTTGTTGTTGGTTAGGTGGACCACCAAAAGGAGCTGCAGGTACGCCTCCACCTCAGGAAGCAGAGGACTGGTGGCAGCCTTCCCCGTCCTGGGTCGGAAAGGCACGTCCCCATCCACAAGGTCCATAGGCTGCGCACACATAACACACGCCACATTAGTCCAAGTCGACAAATTTACCCTGGGAATTTAAATATTTGAGGTGACGTGAGATGACGCACCTCGTCCAGGAAGGCGAGCAGGAAGTCTCTGGTGGCAGCATTATTGGTGAAGAAGCCGCTGACTGTTTTGTGGAGCACCAGCGTGTTGAGGCGGCGGCTGGTGGAGGGCAGGGCTCGCAGGGCTCGCAGCACGAAGCGAGGCTCCTTGCCTGACACGGCCTTCTCGATCTGCTTCACGTGCTCCTTGATGTCTGAGTGTTTTGAATGACACCCGATTAATTGAGTAATTCCGAGCAAAGTGTGAAAACAGTAATCGACACATGATGCGCCAAACCAGCATGAGGCTTGAGTGGCTTTTCGCCCATATTCCAAGAACGGGTTTGCTCAATAAAAGTCTCGAATGAGACCTTGGCAAGGTCATGGGGTAGGGGTTGCGACATTCGCATTCCCCATGTGTGCTAAGTCACTGATAAGTACCCGTGCCTTTGGGTCAAATTTTCCATTTGGGACCAAAAACCTTTTATCACCATGTCAAACCGGCAAACAGGATGTTGCGATATCACACAAGGAAAAAACACGACCGACATCTCCTGGTCTGCTAACACCACAGCGGTGGTGAAGAAGGCCCAGCATCAACGTCATTTCCTGAGGGTGCTCAGAAGGAACAACTTGGAGGAAAAATTGCTGGTCTCCTTCTACGGAGCCACTGTGGCGAACATCCTCACATATTGCATCACAGTGTGGTACTGGGGGTGCACAGCAGCAGAGTGGAGAACCCTGCAGAGGGTCATCGATCACGCCCAGAGGATCGCTGGCCACTCTCTACCCTTATTGGACACCAAAGCCAGGTCTTGCGCCCTCAGCAGAACTAGGAACATTCTTAGTGACTGTTTTCACCCCGGTCACAAACTGTTCAACCTACTGCCCTCTGGTAGGCGCTACAGATTTCACAAGACACGGACAAACAGATTCAAAGACAGTTTCTTCCCCAGAGCCATCGCTGCTCTGAACAAGGGATCACAACACTACCTCCAACAAAATGTGATTTACCTGAAACCTGTTAAAAACGTGCAATATCTGTAACCTATTAACATGTGCAATACTATCTGTAAACATCATGTGCAATACTTGTAATCTCTGAACAACTAAGTGCAAAAGTGAATTCTGTCAACAACTTACCGCAATAGTGAATTAGTGAAATAAGACGTGCAATAGTGTAAATATGTCCAATAGTGTGACAATAATCCATACAGCAGATGGAAAAAATGTGGACTACGTACAACTATGGCGGCCTTATTCTTTTACTTTTATTGATTGCTTGGTATTGTTTTAAATTATTGACTTCACCAGTGGAGCAACGCTAATAATTTCGTAGCTTGCATTAAACAGAATGACAATAAAGGCATTTGATTTGATAAAATGTATTTCGTTTGATGTTTGTAGAACGTCGGTGTCCCCAAGGCGGCCGATATAAACAGTTAGAAAAGTGACGTCATGCGCTAGCACCGATGTTAACGAGGCTCGCAGCCGAGTGCCGACTCGCGGGCAGTCGGTGGCGGCGTGCCGGTTCCGGAGTTATCGGAGGCGCGGGCTGGCCTACCTTCCAGTGTCAGGCTGTCGAGCTCCTTTGGCGGCTTGGCCGAGCCAGCGGCCTCCGCCTCGGACATCTCAACGTCCTGCGGCTCGGCGGCGGCCTCCTTGGGCTTGTCGGCCTTGGAGTCTCGCTCTCGGCCTCCGGCTCGGTCGCGTCGCTTGGCCCCCGCCGTCTCCTTCATCACCTTTGCTGCTCGAAAACACCACAAACCAAACCAAAACAAAACAAAAATTTCACCAAAAAAAAGCAAGGACAATTTTGCTATTTTTGCTCGCTGCTCCCCGCAATGACTGGCAAGTCTGCTGTGCTGCCTGCTTTGGATCCGCAAAGGATTGTGGGAAAGGGCAGAACAGACACAACCAGTCGATCGCAGAGCGCGTCGACGTCACAATATGGTACAACCCCGCCTTTATCGCGGTTTGTTTTCCTGTCTTTATTGAGCAGCTAAGGCAATTCTCCTCATGAAATTTGGGAAGTTGGCAAACAAAACTGATGCAATTGAGAATAGTTTCTCATTTGTAATGCGTAACTGATAGCAGACAGCAGCCCGAAACAAGGCAAAAAACAAAGACAAGCACAACAAACGGAACTGAACACTGTCCCAATAAACTAAATAAATAAACAAACTAAAGCCCGTATCTCACTGAGCTGTGAAGGTTTGCACTTGTGTGCGGACTTTGCCAATGTCTCTTTTTTTGTCAGGGTTAGTTCAATAGTAGTTAAAATTTGAACGACAAGTAAAACTGTTTATCAATGTCTTGCAATGTCTTTGCAACCTTTTGCAACCTTTAATTAACCCTGACAAACATTCGCACTCGCAAGGACCCGCTCAGTATGACACCACTTTTATGATAGTGATTACATTTGATTATTTTGCAGTTTGTCAGATCCTCAACAATAACTCCGAAAAGACCCTTCAAATTGTCAAATGCCACTCCCAGGCTGAAGTTTACTCCAAAACCAGCCCATAAAACTAAGAACATTTTACTTTATGGATTTAAAACAACCACATTGCCTCGCCTTTAAGTTTGTTAGCTTATGGTAATGCTAACACAACATGAGAAAGAAACATCTACTGTATTAGACCAAATCATAACAATATTGACATTCATGGCAGTAATAATAATAACAATAACAATGGCTGATGAGGAGCCAGCGGAGGTTTGGGATAATTGCTGGATAAAACATAATTATTAATAAAAACTTGTAAAAGTATTTGAATTATTATTTTATGATACTATGTTACCTATTTTAATTTATTTTTGTTTATATTATGGGCGCAAAAGTCTTTTTTTAGATGAGCTTTTCTTTGGAGTGAAAATATATGAAGTAAATATAAGCAAATAAAAAAGTGTGCTGTCGTATTTCAGGTGTCATGTGGGGGGAGCTTGTGTCGTCTGCTCGCAGCTGATAGAGATGATCTCACGCTCAGGGCCTCACTCACATCTTCATCTTTGTCTTGATCGTCTCCTCCTTCTCGTCACTTCCTGCGTATGCCCTGAGGTTCATTTAACTCTATTTTTTTTCTTGTCAGCTTCACTGCTCTTTATTTGTTCTTCTGTTTGTGATGATCTTCATCATCTGACTGGAGTGCAGCCGTACGACAAAAGCCTGAGATGGACTCTTGAAAAGCCGGGCCAGGACATCATGGAGGATGACGGAAAAACATCTGAGGACCGAGAGGCGAAGTCCGGGTTTCCCGAGAGCTCTTCCGCCAGTGACCAATCAGACAAAGAGTCCAGTCGGGAAGCCAGTTTGGACTCGGACTCAGACTCGGGCGAGGACATGGTGGCGCCGGCGACTGTGTTGACATCGGACGGAGACGAGGCAGCCACCAAGGCAGTGGCGTCTTCACCAGATGGACGGTTCCTAAAGTTTGACGTGGAGATCGGACGAGGATCCTTCAAGAACGTCTACAAGGGCCTTGACACTGAGACCACCGTCGAGGTGGCCTGGTGCGAGCTGCAAGTATGTGCGCACTCACACACACACACACACACACACACACACACACACACACACACACACACACACACACACATGCGTAAACACACACATATACACGCTGCACACGGGCACACACACGTGCAACCCAAATTTGTCCCCCCTACACACACACACTAGCTCCCCCCCACACACACACACACACACACACACACACACACACACACACACACACACACACACACACACACACACACAGCCACGTACTTGCACACACATGTACGTATACACGCGAACATGATGAAGAAGTTGAAAGTGCGTCTGTGCATGTGTGTGTATGTGGTATCAGCGCATTGGTGTGTGCGTGTGTGTGTGCGTGTGTGTGTGCGTGTGTGTGTGCGTGTGTGTGTGCGTGTGTGAGATAAAGGACTTGTGATGATTTAGCACTTTCCGCGTCATCGGATCGGGCTCACAACAGCTGACTGATGCCGATAATGGAACACGCACACGCATGCATGCATTTAATCAGTGTGTGTGTGCTATAATGCTGGCCGACTTCGTGTTGGTTATTTTATTGTTTCTGTGAATTTGTCATTAGTGTTGGTCACAGCAGGACCCTGGCCTAGTGGTTAGCACGCATGCCTCACAGTCAGGTTCAAACCTTTCTGCGTGTGGTTATCCTGTTTTCCCCATGCGCCATTGCCAGACAATGTTAGCATGTTGGCTTCATCCAAGCCAAAGAAATTGTCCATCGGTGTGAATTCCTATTTATTTGTAATGGCCTGACCTCGACAGTCAATCGTTAGTTTACAAGTGCCAGATTACTGACCAGTGACAATATGTTCCCCATCAGACTCAGCGGCTGACCCGTAGCGAGCGTCAGCGTTTCGCGGAAGAAGTGGAGATGCTGAAGGCGCTCCAGCATCCCAACATTGTTCGTTTTTTTGACTCATGGAAGTCGGTGCTGAACGGTCGCAAGTGCACTGTGCTGGTGACCGAACTCATGACATCCGGGACCCTCAAGACGTGAGTCCCACCGGCCGCCTTCCAACTACTCTGACTCCACCCACCTCCTCCTCATCTTTCTCCTCCTCCTCAGTTACCTCCGCCGATTCCGCCCGATGAAGCTGAAGCTGCTTCAACGTTGGAGCTTGCAGATCTTAAAAGGTCTTTACTTCCTGCACTCGCGCAATCCTCCCATCCTGCATCGTGACCTCAAGTGTGACAACATCTTCATCACGGGGCCCTCGGCCTCCGTCAAGATCGGGGACCTCGGCCTCGCCACCCTCAAGAAGGCCTCCTTCGCCAAGAGCGTCATCGGTACGGCGGCCCCGGGGCGTCGCTCTCACGTCACCACGGCATCACTGCAACATCACAGTGATGTCACTCTGATGTCGCAATTACATCACGAAAGTCACATCACAATTAGCACCATGACATCAATGACATCACAAAATTATGACATCACAATGACATCACCACGACATCCCTGACATGACCATTGTGGCCTCACGATGACATTCTAGTGACATCCCGAAGATGTCACTGCGACGTCAGATTAACAATGATGTCACGTGACATCACTATAGCATTACTGGGATACCAGAGTTATATCACCACGATGCACGGTGACCTCATGACATTGCTGTGGGGTCACTGTGACGTCATGGCGCCAATCCAATGATGTCACTGTGACGTTGCAATGACCTCACAATGTTGCCCCGTCTGGCGGTGAGTTCAGGAACCCCGGAGTTCATGGCTCCCGAGATGTATGAGGAGAAGTACGACGAGGCGGTGGATGTGTACGCCTTTGGGATGTGCATCCTGGAGATGGCCACATCCGAGTATCCCTACTCCGAATGCCAAAACGCCGCTCAGATTTACCGGAAGGTCACCAACGTAAGTGGCTTGCGCTCCAGCTCCTCCTCGTTTCTCCCTCCCGTCGCCATCTCATTCTCTTGACACAACTCATCTCTCGCACATGTTGTATTGTATTTACTTGTGGCTCTCTTGTGCCTTACACGTGTCTCATTCTTGTCTGGATCTTCTCTTACTCTTATCTCACTCTCATCTTAGTTGCGCTTAGTTGCGCCACATGTATCTCACATGTATCTCACATGTCTCACTAGCACCTCACTTCCAGCTCACCCGTGTGTCATTCGTATCTCTCTCGCTCTGACGCTCTCACAGGGAATCAAGCCCGACAGTTTCTCCAAGGTCACAATTCCTGAGCTGAGGAACATCATCGAGGGATGCATTCACACCAACAGCAGTGAGAGGTACAACTCACTTAGGACCCGCTTAAGACCAGAATAGTACCAGCAGTGTTGGTGTCCTAGCCACGCACCCTAAACCCCCGAGTCCCTTCCTGCAGGTTCACGGTTCAGGACCTTCTAGACCAGCGTTTTTTCCAGGGCGAGCTTGGGGTATACGTGGAGCCGGCCGAGGATGATGATGGCACAAAGTCGGCGCTCATGTTGTGGCTGAGGATGGATGGAACCAAGAGGCTTCACGGAAAGTATAAAGACAACAACGCCATTGAGTTCCTCTTCGAGCTCCACAACGACGTCCCCGAGGAGGTGGCCCAGGAGATGGTAGGCCATGGGACTTCTCTCTCTCTCTCTCTCTCTCTCTCTCTCTCTCTCTCTCTCTCTCTCTCTCTCGCTCTCTCTCTCTCTAAAATAGTCACTCACACAGTCTCTCACACATTCACACACATACACACTCACATCCCCATAATACACTGACATTGACTCAGGCAACACATAGTCACATAATCTCTCACTGACACACCAACACTCACTCACGCACATACGCTACAGTCACTTACTCACTCCCCCTACCTACTCGCAGGTGGTGCTGGGGTTCGTGTCGGAGGGCGACTACAAACTGGTGGCAATGGCCATCCGAGACGGCGTGACCGCCATCAAGCGGCAACGCGAAAAACGGCGCCGATTGGCCGGAGACGCCACCCGGAGACAGGAAGATGTCGCCCAAGAGAGAGAACGGCCCTCGCCACCAACACCCCAGATGGCCAATCATCAAGGAGAGGTGGTTCACGCTCCATTAGTATACATATCAACGGCAGGCTCTTTAAATTTATCTGTATGTGAGTGCTGGCCTGTGTGAATTTGTGTGTGTGTGTGTGTGTGTGTGTGTGTGTGTGTGTGTGTGTCTGAGTATTAATAATGATGTATGTTAATGGTAACCCTCCATCAGAACTCTGAAGTTCCTGCTGCATCCTGGCTCCAAGCCCCACCCGCCGCCGTGACATCAACTGGCGGTGGCCAGGTGCATTACGCGAGTGACAAGATGGCTGCTGCGGGTCAGATTTGACTTCATGGTTGGACAACGACTAACTTTCGTTGGATTTTGAATTGATCTTGTGGTTGTCATGGCAGTGAATCGCGTGACAGACAGTGCTCCGCAAGCCCCGCCAACTCCTGTCGCTTCTCACTCTCAGCAAAGTGTCTATGCGCCACCTCCCAGGGCCCGGATTTCAAAGGCTCCGCCCTTTCCTGTTCTGCGCTACCCCAGGGTGAGTAGAGAGCGGGACTACAGACTGGGGGGCAATCATCAGTCAAATCTTTTTGCTCTCCACACATTCAGAGCCTCGCAGTATCACAACATGAACACGGGGTCTCTTCACCTGCTGACAGGTAACACACACACACACACACACACACACACACACACACACACACACACACACACACACACAAAGGGTTGACGAATGATTGTCTTGTAGCTGCGCCTCTGACGTAACGTCGGGTTTGAGTGACGGCAACGACGGCCAAACAGACAAGAGCTACCAGGAAGTGACTGAGCGGCATCCTGACCGAAAGCTGAGGAGGAAGATGAGGGCTCACCTCAGGCTCACGGGGGTGAGCGTGTGAGCCGCATACCATTGCGTGTTTGTGTTGATGCTTTGGCCAGTTTCCACCGATGCATTTGCATTGATGTGTTTGCGTTGACGTGCATGTGCGTACAGGTGTCCAACATGGCCGACCGTGTGGTGGAGTGTCAGTTGAGTACTCACGACAGCAAGATGGTGACCTTCAAATTTGACCTTGATGGCGACAACCCAGAAGACATCGCTTCCGTTATGGTGAGCGTCAGCGGCCAATCACAATGCACATGGCAAAAATAATCATGCACTACTCCAACTCCTTTACTTAAGTATAAGTGAAAAGAAACAAAAAGGTAAATTACTGTCAAATTCTGAGACGAGGCCCAAAAAAAGTTATCGCAAAAACAACAATAAGTGAAAAGAAACAAAAAGGTAAATTACTGTCAGGAATTCTGAGATGAGGCCCAAAAAAAGTTATCGCAAACACAACACTACGTGTGCGTGTGCGTGTGCGTGTGTGTGTGTGTGTGTGTGTGTGTGTGTGTGTGTGTGTGTGTGTGTGTGTGTGTGTGTGTAACAGATGCACAGAGATTTCATCTTGGCGAATGAGCGAACAGGATTCATCCTGCGCATGTATGACATCATCAGCAGGGCCGAGTCGATGATGATGCAACAGAAGCAGGTGTATTTCAACCCCACACACACACACACACACACACACACACACACACACACACACACACACACACACACACACACACACAGACGAGGAAGCCACACTTGATGACTATTGCTTTGATTACTTTGTCACCCAATAGACAAAGATGGTGTCCGAGCGCTCAGCCAGGACATCGTATGGCTCCTCCCTCAATGGTAAGATTTTGATTAATGGCTTGCGCTTGATTGCCATGTCAGACATTGATTGACGAGTCTTCCTAGCAGACTCGGCAGAGGCTGAGCCGTCCCCTTCCGAGGAGGTGAAGTCCGAAGCTGCTCCCCTCGCCGCAGGGACGCGGTCGCAGCCGTCCTACAATTCTTCAGGTAATTCCTTCTCCAAATGACTTTGGGATTTGGTACACAACTGCTCAAGATGCATCTGCCTGCATGTCTATCTGTCGTTCCTCAGCCCCCACGGAGCCCCGAACGGATGCCCCTTCATCTCCTCCAAAGTTCCCCCCCCCGCCTCTGGCATACCCTACCTTCAGCACCCCCACTGGCGCCACCCCTCAGTGGCCGCCCCCCGACCAGCCACTCTTCTCTCTGGCTAACATGATGTCATTAGCCGTGAGCATGGCTCGCTCCTTCCTGCCCCCAACCCAGAGCTTCCACCCATCAGCCCCCTTCACACCCACCCTTAACCCCTTTTCGCCTCCCGTGTTGGCCCCTCTGGGCCATTCCTCCTTCCGGGCATCTACGCCTGCCGGGATGGGCACCGCTCATCCAGGGCTCCAGGGGACATCGCTCAGCTGGAGCCCCACGGAGGTGAGTCATGGATGTCTCTTTTGATTGATCGACTGGTAATTCTGATGTCATTCACCTTCATCCTCACCTGTTTCTCTTTCTCAGCCCAGGTATCCCTCAACCCTGCCCCCTCAAGGTGAGTGTGACATCGTGTCCTGTAACGTCACATCCTGTGACATCACATCCTGATCAAAAAGTTTGATTATCACTTGCACAGGTTCAGCCCTGGACCCGCCCTCCTCCATGCAGGCCCCGCCTCCTCACCACACGCAAGTAAGATTCTCCCACTGATGATAACATTAATGATAATATTTGTGACTCGGGGCGACCTTATTCTGACACAGGCACATCCCACCGTCATGCCGTCAGCCGGACCACCAGCCACACGTGACGGTAACCACATGCACGCACACAAATAAACACACACACACTTTTAACACTTTGCAACTCATTTGTTTATGCTCATGAGTTCACGAGTGTATTGGTTAGTGATATATTATGTTTCACCAGTGACTCCTCCCACTCGAAGCGTGGGTCGTTTCCAAGTGACGAACTCGGAACCCCAGATGGTCATGGCACATTCACCACCCCCGTCTCAGATGAGCCAATCCGAGAGCTCTGACAGCATCTCTGAGGAAGACAGCCAATCAGAAAGCAGTTGCTATAGCGACACAGGAGACGGGCCGGAGGGGAAGTGGAGGGGCGGGCGCAAGACAACCAGTGGCGAGGGACCGTCTGGCAGCCAATCGCGGAGCCGCTCTTACGTCACGTCCGACGAATCTGACAATGAGGATGAGACGTGGGAGGAGCTAAAGGAGATTCGGGAAAGGTGACCCTGATGGACGGCCACTGTGGAAACACAGCCCTTTTGACCCCTGACCCCATTCCTTCCCAGGCACCTGTTAGAGGTGCGTCGCCTGCAGGCCAGTCAGAGGCGAGAGATGGATGAACTATGCCAGAGGATTGGATTAGCCCCGCCTCCCGGCGCTGTGGCCCCCGCCGCCATGTTGAATCAACGCCGCCTACATAGGCCTGATGTATTGCCCCCCACAGGTCAGAATGCATGCTGCATTGAAAGGCACATGACCACATGGCAGGTCATGACAAATTGTTCCGTTTTTAACTACAATTAAACAAACATTCAGAGAAATCATTGACAGGTCAGCGAGGGCAGGGGATGTAACCTGTCTAGAGGTCAAAAGGACATTAAATATTCACTGTCTCGCAATAAAGTCAAAAATGCTTCATCTATTTCTTTTATGTCAAATGGTCACGTGACGTGTGTGTTTGTGTGGCAGGTATCATAAGAAGGCGCTCTCTGGAGAGGCCAAGCAGAGTGTCATTTGTGCCAGGACACACGTATGTGGTAAGTTACCAATGACATTTTTCTTTTTTTTCTGAGCTTTGATTTGTTGATGTGACCTTTTGACCTTGCAGCCTGACACCAACCTGAGTGTTGAAGAAGAAACGTGACGATAAACATCACTGCTTCTTCCATGAGCGCTGGCAGCTGTTCACAATTGTTGAGCTAGCTAAGCACACTCACGAGGCTAGTTGCACTTCTGATGCTAAACCAGCGAATTACGCTAATAGCGCGAGCTTAGAGCTGACATTGGGTGTGTTTGTATGCCATGACGGATGGAGTTTATAGACTTCAAACGGCAACGTGGAAGCAGTCACCACGGCAACTGGGACAGGACATTGTGATGCTTCGAAAAATCCCAACAGGATTTCAGCTCACACCTTCTTTTATTCTTTCAGCTCAAGCAAATAAAGTTGATTCAAATAATGAGACTGTTTGTGCCGTTGAAGCTAGGTAGAAAGCGATGTGAGTTTCTCATTCGGTCATTACCGTGACAAGTCAATGATGTTGAGGAACGAGTATGTTGACATCATCTTCTTTAACATGGCAATGCATCTCAACACTTTTATTGCACAACAAAGTCAACAACAACACAAAGAAGAAAGACAAATTTATTAGTACTTTCGTCTGGTAGCGCGCCTCAGAGTCTGCTGGATCACCTCAGGAACCAGGCTCAGCTTTCCCCTGACCACTAGGCTGCCCTGCACACACACACACGCACGCGCACACACACCTCACTAGTCCTGACTTTTGTATGTGGGTGTTTAACTCACCTCATAATAGACAATGGTGGTTTCAACATCGACTACAACGGTAGCTTCTCTAGGAATCACCATTTTGTTGACTAATTCTACACACACACACACACACACACACACAATTTCAATGATGTGTTTCAATGTAAATGTGATGAAGGAATGAATGTTTCTGACCTTTCAGTTTGGATTCAATGAGTTCTTCCATCTTCTTTCTGGCATAGCCCCTCTGCAAACAAATACACACAAACGCAGTGAGGGGTGTTGTCGAGTAATACGCATTGTGTGATATTAACGGTGACTTCAACTTACAATAAGTTTTCCCCAGAACTTGGAAACTCGAATTTTACATCTAAGCAAGAAAGATCAACTCCTTAGAAGATATTACACACATGTATGTGTGTGTGTGTGTGTGTTCTCACTTGGCATTCCCATGAAGAAGAACCAGATGGTTTTCTTTGATATCCACCTTCATAGACATCTCACACATCTGCAGGAAAACCACAAGAAAGAGCTTTAATAAGAGCCAGAGGAAGAACCTCAAGAAAAACACAAGTACCAGAAGAACCATCAGATCTTCAATGAGAACCAGAATTACAAATAGAAGAAAAATCTCAAGAAGAGCTAGAAGAGCAACTTCAAGAAAAAGCTCAATTGCAACTTTAAGAACCCCATCAGGAGCCAAACACCTAAAGAAAACCAGAAGAAGAACCTCAATAAGAAACAGAAGTAGAATTTCAATGAGAGTAAGCCGAACCTTAAAAAGAACCTGAAGTAGAATCATAAGAAGTATCTGGTGTTTGGGTGCTTACCGCAATGAGTCCACGTTGTTTTCCGGGCGGTCTGGTTCTGGCGTCGATTAGAATTTGTAGTCCAGTCTCGTGAATGCTAACCGCGATGGGTTTCCTTAGCTCCACCTCCAGCGTGCTCTGCGGACAATCGCAATGCACACCGCTCATCATGTGACCTCGTGGTTAAGGAGGCGAAATGGGGATCCTACATTCATTCCCTAAAACTATAGCACTGGAGAAGAACTTGTTGATCGTGGAACTAGATAGTTCCTAAGACGACAATCCAGTGGTAGTGATCATTCATCATTGAATAGTGGAGTGAAACTTCTATTGCTGTGTGATGGGCTCACTATCTCATGGCTACAAGGGAAGGATTTGGAAGGGGCATTGTGGCTGTCTTACCGAGGAGAGACCGAAGGCTTTGAGGGCAGCAGACTTCGGGAAGCTCAACTAAGAACCAGACAAAAAGTTAACGCCATAAAAGAACTTTCACAGTAAAAGCCTGACGTCCTCACCAACCTGTGGCAGGCTGAAGGAGAACGGTCCATTGTCGTGAAGCGGCCGGAATAGTTCGTTGAAGAAATCGTCAGTAAAACACACGAATGCCATCAATGATGCATCAATGGGCTTTAGGAGAGGTAGAGGAGGACATGTATATGTATGTATACATTAAGATATATATGTGAATCCATCTCTATATGTGTACAGTATTAATGTGTACTGTATATCGTGTGGGCCATGTGGCAAGCTGACTGGAGAGAAATGTTAGCATGTTCTGTGGGAACATGACCATTTAAGTGTTTCTCTCATTCCCTAAATAAATAAATAAAATAATAATAATAATTGTGAAGTCACCTGTGGAGTCTCGGCCGTACGTTGAGGACTCGGACTCTTTGCTGTTTCATTTTCAGCGAACTTTGAGCTCATCTAAACGCACCTGACTACCACCTGCGTGACGTCACGACAACAACAAAACACATCACACCAAAAACAAATTGCACAACGTGCTGTCGTTTGAAATCTCTCCATAATATATTTTTTTAATGAGAAGTGATTTATTGATTTATCTATGTATCTTTGTGTGTGTGTGTGTGTGTGTGCGCGTCTGATTCTTTCTCATGTGTGGACGTACAGCATTTGTCTGTGCCGCGCGCGCGTGCGCGTTGAGTGAAAAGAGAGGCCCTGCGGGATGACGTAGAAAAGCGCGGTGCATGCTGGGAGGCAAGAACGAAAGCTATTGCGGAGGCCACAGGCTAGCCGCTGTCGCTGCTGCGTTGCGGTGAACATGCACACACGAGCCGCGGACTCGTGCCCAGGTGGGTAGGTGGCACAAAGCACGCCTGCGTGTGTGAAAGCGACCGCGCGCACGCTCGTGTAGAAGCGAGCTAATTTATAAAACTGCTTTGCTGTGTGTGCTAACGACTTTCAACACATTTCAATGAGTCGAGCTAACGCACGTCGCGACACTGACGATCACATTCTCATTGGAAAACTTTTGTTTTTCATTAAGCTTGCTAACTGCGTTCAATGGGCAAAAGAAGAGCACAGAAAATAGATTTCATTCATTACATATCCAAGCATTTGCAGGCAGCCCTGGGGTGTGAGGGCTTGGATTTGTGTGTGTGTGTGTGTGTGTGTGTGTGTGTGTGTGTGTGTGTGTGTGTGTGTGTGTGTGTGTGTGTGTAAATGAAGATTGCTCCTGAGCACACGTGTTCTGTGTGTGTATGTTCGGCGTGTGTGGGTGTCTCCTCAGGTGAGTGACAGCAGCAGGATGCCCCTCTCGCCACCGCAGCCCCCTGCCTTCACTCAGGTACACGCAAATGCACAAATGTAAAGATGTCACTGGTGATGACCTAGGCCCTCACCAGCAGAGCCCGGAGGAGGTGAAAGGTTGCCCCGCCCTCCTGTCAGACCTCAGCCAAGGCACGGATCACCCATACTTCCGTCTGTACCAGTACCTCCACCAGGGGGCGCCACACAAAAGTAAGAAAACAAACAGGAAGTCATATGATTAAATTGCTCTTGTCTTTACCAGAGCTGTGTACAAATTGGTAGGCTGCATCCTGTCTTGTTGTGTCTTCTTAATGTGTGTCTACACTTCCTGTGCAGTTAATGACTTCCTGTCTCATCAGTGAGCAAACCTTTCTGCCACTTTTCCCTCTTCTTTTTTGAAATTTAGTGAGCTTTCCTTCACACGGGGAAGGACAGCACTGTTTCAAACACAGATATGAAGAGAGACAGGCTACGATGGCACCACAAACTGGGGGGCAAAGGTCCCATCAAAGGCATAGACATTGTACTGTCAATTAACCTTGCTCATTTCTCAGCCCATTTTTATTAGGTTTACTTTTTTTGTCATTGTCAAAATGTGTGCCGTCAATACAGAACAGTTGGGGGTAAAAAACGGAAAGGATATTTACCCGTGAAACATTATTTTCAGTTGGTTTGCCGTATTTGTAGGACATTGTGCACGAGCATATGCGGCACATGGAACGCACCGAGGACTTGGCCCCTCTATCTTAGTGTCGCCGTAGGCTTACAGCTCAAAAGGGGCGTGTCCGAGCTACAGTAGCTCCTGGGATTGTCGTTATTCAGAACTTTTGGCGGGTTGCTCGGAGGTCATAACATTTGCTTAAAGTGGCTTAAAGGTTGCATTCAGTCCCCTCTCCGAAGCTTTTTAACAGTTGCGACAACGTATCCCCCCAGTATGTCCGGGTCATCTTCCTCAGATCGAAAAGCAAGGGAAAGTTCCAAAGTCAAAACCGCAATCCCAAAGGGCTGGTTACTGACAACATCTTGTAATTCCTGCCTGTTGAATGACTTGCTGTCTTGCTCGCAATCCCAAAGGGCTGGTTACTGACAACATCTTGTTGAATGACTTGCTGTCTTGCTTGTAGATGATTGCACAGCTGGTCCCTTGTCGCCCCGCACACCACCTGGCCATCGCCATGATGATGGTCAAAGCTCCGCCCTGACCCCTTCTACAGGCTTGGATACCACCCCACGTCCACCCCCAAATCAGAGTCGACGTGGCCACGCCCCCTCTCCACCCTCCGCCAACAACCGAGATAAGCCTCTTCCACCGGCTCCTCCCACCAAAGCCATACCAACTTCTCTGGCCCCTCCCACCTACAGCCGGGAGGCAGACCATCTGCAGCAACACGCCTCCCTCAGCAACAAGAGGGCTGCCCCTTTGCCAGGAGGCCACACCCACAACAGAGGTCCAGCCCCACCCCCTCCTCCCACCTCACCTGCCCACAGGCTGACGCCCCCTTCAGGTCAGACATCTTTTATGTTCAACATGACGACCTTCATGTGACCTTCTCATGTCCCTACAGCCACCAGAGAGGCTCCGCCCCCTCCTCTGTACAGGACGTCAGGTAGCCCTTCTCTCTCATCTGACCTCCCGGCCAGGGGTAAACCTCCTCCCCCGCCACCCCCTTCTCTCCGTCATGGGCACGCCTCCTCCATCATTCCGTCATTGTGTGGTGAGTTATTACAGAACCCCCTCCCCTCCCGGTTTAGGTTTAATTTGTTTTTGTTCTTTTTTTTTTAATGGCCTCCGTAGTTGCGTGTTCTCACCAATGTGCATTGCTTAATGAGTTATTACAGAACCCCCTCCCCTCCCGGTTTAGATTTAATTTGTTTTTGTTATTTTTTTAATGGCCTCCGTAGTTGCGTGTTCTCGCCAATGTGCATTGCTTACACTCATAACGTGGCTGCCAACAGGGAGCTCGAAAACCAGTCGGCTTTGACGACTTGGACATGTGGTGGTAAAATTTAACCACTTTTGTAAATGCTCCAGCCACTTCAATTGAGTTGTTTCCACAAGCAAGGCTTGTGTTGAGTAATGTCTCTGTCATTTTCTTTTTCAGTCAGATTTTTGTTTGAAAAGTTTTTTTTTAAGTCCACATTGCTGAGCAGTCAGTTGTGCAGCTAAAAAGTTTCACAATTGACTTCCTGGATGAACCTTTGAAGTGTCCACTTCCTCTAAATGTCTCTCTTCACAGTCCAGCCAGCTAGTCAGCAGACAGAGGAGAGTTAAGAGCTAGCCAGAAGCTAGTTAGCATCCAGTTAGTGGCCAGTTAGCAGCTAGTTGACTGCTAGTTAGCACCTAGTGGTAGCTCGTTAAAAGCTGGTTAGTGCCTAGCTAACTAAATTGATAGTAAAATTGTATTGTTGACGGACATTTATTTGACAGACATGTAAAAGTTGGGTTGTTTTCATTTTGTTTTGTTGACCCAGATGACTTTGAGTCCAAATATTTGTTTCACCCACTGGATGATTTCCCTCCTCCGGATGAGTATCGACACTTTGCCAAGATCTACCCCAGCAAGGCCTACTCA
The DNA here is from genome assembly GCF_001891065.2 of Hippocampus comes. NCBI lineage: Eukaryota > Metazoa > Chordata > Actinopteri > Syngnathiformes > Syngnathidae > Hippocampus > Hippocampus comes. The sequence goes on along the minus strand of NW_017805134.1, from coordinate 1,349,308 downwards.
GGTCTCAAAGCAAACGACGCAAACCACAAACGACTCACGTGTCAGCTGAATAATGTAGACAGGGTGTGCTAACACAGCTAATGCTTTTGTGCATGTGATGCAGCCATGCGGGGGGCACCCCCACTACCCCCAGTGGGCAGGTGAACAACTGCACTGCACTTTGAGGATTTCATTGACTCCGCCCTCCCCCACGTGAACCACTATTGGAGGGAAGCCGAGAAGAGAGGCCACCAATTGGACGAGAAGAGTTGCTGATTGGACAAGACAGTCCCCCATTTTCTTCCTTCTCTTTGGTCACCATACTTTTACTTCGGGTCGAGCCATTGCCAACGACCAGTTCTCACATTACGGCTCGGATTTGCATTTTTAGCACACTTAGTGCGCTAACTAGGCTAACTTCTAGTGCTAACATCGTTCCGTCACTAGGCTAATGTCATCTTGATAGGCTCACGTTTCCCCACGAGGCTGACATATTCATGTCACCTCGCTTGTTTAGCTAACATTGTCTAATTAAAATCGCGTCAATAGGCTATTGTGGTCAGGCTCGGTGCTACCCTGGGGCGAGGGTCTGCTATAGCCCCGTCAAAACTCTGGTTAGCCTCAGTCAAGTCGTCTGCTGTTTTATTTTACATTTTAAAATATTTTCTATTTATTGACAAACAAGTCATTCACAAGTAGCGAGCCATTGTGTTCCAATCCAATTCCTGCTTCCATGCTTGTGCTGCACCTGTACCCTCTGTGTGTTTGGGAGGGAAGGTGTGCCAAATTAGTTTGAAGCTTTTATTATTGCCCGGTTGGCCACTCGTGTTACCCTTAACTATTTTGTTGAATGTTGTTTGGGCAAATTCTGTTCAAAACGTGTTCATGTATAGCATGCTTGTGCTGTTTATCATCCGATCGTTGCAAAACAAGAACCTCAGAAATAAGACTGAAGTGATGAAAATTAATGCCCCCCACCCACTCCAAAGACCATAGAAAAGAAAACATCTTGGTGCCATGCCTGAATGTGGTTACATCGCGAGGCTTACATTGTCACTGCTCGAAGTAACCCAGTTAGGCTAACATGTTGACATTGCCCAGGTTAACATAGTTGCATGCGAGGCTAAAGTCAATGAGCTAAGCCAATGCCATCAGATCACTAGGCAAAATAAGTGTAGAACATGGTAACGAGGCTAATTTTCATACCACTAACGTCATGTTGCTATGCTAACATTGGTAGGCTAAACATAGTCATGTTATGAACCTAGCGTCGCCTCACTAGGCTAATATCCCACCAATAAGCTATTGCAGTTGCATGGCTAGGCTTATGTCATGTTGCTAGACTAATGTTTGTGGTTACTTTGCAACGCTAACATTATAACACCGTTAGTACAGTGGTGCTTTGACATTAGGAGTTGAATTCGTTCTGTGACCCATACCTCAAATCATCTTTCCCCACTGAATTAAATGAAACAAAAAATGGTCACATTGCTAGGTTAACATGGTTGAGTCGATAGCTAGGCTATGGTTATCACATCACTTGGCTTGTCACATTGATTGGATAACATCGATGCGGTAGAGTATTTTGGCTAACGTGGTGATGTAACTTCCTGAAACAATTTCAGTACGTTTGGACAGGAAGTGGCGAATTGTTGTCTTTGATTACTCGTCCTTGCTACGTTTGTTTTATTTGTGGCATGGGTTTTTTTTGCCAAACTGTGAAAGGTCATCTTCCTGAGTGTGCTTTTATTATGAAAGGTATGAATGTGTAGGGTCATTTTCTGTGGCAGTAGTCATGTGGTATGTCAACTTGTACTTATAAGCTTTGCTATAATCATGGTCATAATAATAGCAGTAATTAGTCACTCAGAGGCTTCAATCTTCACGCACGAATAAATAAACAAAAGTGTATTTGCTGTAGTTTACATTGGTAACGATCATTAATTAACTTCCTGTTTCATCTTTCAAATCAAGCTAAATCAATAAACATGTTTCATTACACAAGATCTACATTGTTCATTTTTGTTTCATTTCCTCCTTCTTCCCTTTATCTTTTCCTTTTAAAAAGCGAAATAGTTTTTTTTTTCTTTTTTGGGTGGCTGCTTCAAGTAAACGATATGGGGGGGGGGACTTGTCCATGCACGTGAACAAGGCAATTCCCCCTCTGAGCACTGGGGGGCAGGCTCCATTTGGTGAGGGAGTTTTGTGGCTCACGTTCTTTTCCGGCAGACGTCACCGGAAATCACTTTCCCACGTGCTAAAAACACACAGTCAACCGGTCGTGACGAGAGGAAAGAAAACCAGTTGAGAAACTTTTGGAGGATTCTTTTCGGGATCCAAAAATGTCGACCAGGAAGAGGAGCACGCGCCCGTCGGACGTGGACGCGAAGGCGCCCGCAGAGGAGGCGCGCGAACGCCGGAAAAACGTCAAGAGTTTGGCGGTGTTGCGCGCGCACGAGCCTGCAGTGCAACAGCTGGAGGAGCTCGTGTTTGGTGACGTGCAGGTAACCCCCCGCATGTGATGCCATCAGGAAACAAACGTGAAAAGCAGTCAACATTTGTGCGTGCGTTTGATCTAAGGATGATGCTGAGGAGGATGAGGAAGAAGAAAAAGAAAAAGCTTTGGTCCAATCGGACAAGGAGACGGAGGAGCGTTTACGTCCTCCACCAATCAAAAGAGCTGCTTGGGTTGATGAAGATGATGAGTTAGAGGAAGAGTAAGTGTACGCACGCACGCGAGCGTGTGATTGCACGGCGCTACTTGCAATCATTTTCTTGACTTGTCATGGCAACATCAGCAGGCTAAGCTAACATTTGAGGATGTGTCTACTTGTCATTGTCAGGGTGGATATGAGGCATCGTTTCCGGAGCGACCTGATGCGAGGACATACCGAGGCAACCCTCAGCAAGAAAAAACTGCAGCAAAGGATGAGAGACCAGTCAGTACAAGCACACACACACACACCCACACACACACACACCCACACACACACACACCCACACACACACACACCCACACACACACACACCCACACACACACACACCCACACACACACACACCCACACACACACACACCCACACACACACACACTGGCATTGGTCACGTGTGCACTTCAGGCACACTCAAGCCTGTGTGCGTGTTTGTCAGATTCCAGAAGTCGATGGGCGGAGCTCCATCCTGGGCCGTTGGCAGCGGCAGGAAGTCTGTGAAAGGTAAAAACACAACAATGCAAATGCAGCAGTTCCCAGGTTGCAAAAGTACTCACATCCTGTACTTTTGTAGGGTTCTGGTTCTACATACAAATTGGGTTTGCTGTGTGACCACACTTGTAACTCAAAACCCTGGTATCTGAAATCATCTTTTCCCATTGAAATGTGCATGATGATTTAATACTGCAATCCAATTAATTGTGCTGCGCCATTGGGTGTGGTAGCCTTTTCCACTGGGTGGCAGTAACATATAACACAGTCACGCAGAGACAAACCAAGTAGAATACAGTGCTGGTTCTTCTACTTCTCAGTAATCTTTTGCAAGGATAAAGAATATGTGCCTGTCAGTATTATTATATTATCTGTTTGTGTGTTTTGCACCACCATCTGTGTTCAAATATCTATTACTTCAAGGGTTGTAAAAGGCGCCACTGCCGAACTCCAAATGCTTGTCAAGATAGAAACGCATCCAATCAACCGCTCACCTGTGTGTGTGTGTGTGTGTGTGTGTGTGTGTGTGTGTGTGTGTGTGTGTGTGTGTGTGTGTGTGTGTGTTGGTAGATGACGATGAAGATGGGGACGAAGACGAAGATGACGACCTACTCAAGAGGACGGGAAACTTTGTGGCGTCTTCGGACAGTTTGTCAAGCGGCATCCTCGGGGTTGGTGCTCATATGCACATGCGTGTTCTTTGTGGCGCTTTGTGTGCGTGTGCGTGTGTGCATGCGTGTACGTTCGTGTGCACAACAGCCCCGCCCTCTAGTAGCTGTTTTGTTAGTCACTTGGCAGTCGTCATCACTACATGCATGTTGCTGCATGGTCGTCTTGACAACCACACCATCAATGTGGCTGGTCTGTAAAAGTCACGTTCAGGCGTGGTTGTCCTGACAGCGCGCCTGTAAATTCACACCATGTTGAGCGCTGCTCAACATACTTGTTGTCAGGACAAGTGCGTTGCTGTTGTCGTGACATCATCATTCTCAACCACGCCCATATTCTGCTTGCCAAGCCGACAGGTGTGTTGACCCATTGTTCTCATGGTGAGAGTGCACATTTTGGTGGTCACGTCGACCAAAACGTCAGTGTGTCTGGTTATCATCGATAGGTTTTATTTGTGCAGTTTATTTTATTTCATTCAGCATGAATCTAAAATCAAACAGTCAAAGACATGTTTGAAATGGGTTACCCCTGAAGCATTGCTTATAAGCGCCAAACCCTGATCGTCATTCTTTCCAATTCAGTTGAGTAATTGCTGATATAAGGTATTTCACTCAGAATGCTAAATATACATTTGTCGAAACAATCGTACCCACAATTAGTCATAGCCAAACGTTTGAATCCGGAACGATCAGATTTCAGCTCAATTCGACAAAAAAAAAAAAGAACTCAAGATTTGTCACGAGCCATACAAATATTTCATTTTTGAGCTTTTTGAAATTGTCAACACTTCTTTGATTTCAGTTGATTACATATTTTCACTCTTTTCAATGTAGTACAAAATCTCATTTGTTTAAACTTTTATCCTGCTCTTTTTTTCATCACCATGACGACCATGTATGTGTTTTGTGGCCGATGATGAGCTGCTATGCTGATGATGTGGTTGTCACGGCGACATGTTTGTTGACGTTGTGCCATTGGTGCGCTTCAGATGAAGAGGTGTTGCCACGCCAATGCGGCGCGGCCATCTTCTGATCGTCTGACGTCGGTCCAGTTCCACCCGTCGGCTCAAGTGGTCTTGACAGCCGGTCTCGACTGCTCGCTGTCCCTTTTCCAGGTCAGTCGGCTGTGACTCCCCAACCACTTAAATGACATTTTCATATGGAAGACCTAGATGGTTCATCAACTGAAAATTGGGCCATAATTTTCCATGTGGCGGAGCTAGATAATTCCGTCATCAGTTGTCAGCAAACATGTGAATGATGTCACCATGTAACAGGAAGTGCCGCGCATGCGTGTTCCTCTGCGCCGTAGGTGGACGGCAAGACCAACGGTAAAATCCAGAGCGTCCACCTGGACCGCTTCCCCGTTCACAAGGCTCGTTTCAGTTGCCACGGCGACACCGTCATCGCCACCAGCACGAGGAACAAAATATTCTACATGTACGACATGATGGAAGGACGCATCACACCGGTGCAGCACGTCAGAGGTACCTCTGCACACACGCGCCTCATTGAGACTTGTGAGTGCTCACGTGTGTGGGTGCATTCAGGGCTGCAAGAGCCTCGGGTGAAGGAGTTCTGCGTGAGCCCTGCGGGGGACGCTCTGCTGCTGACAGGGACTCGAGGATACCTGCACATGGTCACGCTCAAGGTATGCGCTCGTCGCACTTTGACAATTCGAGTGAGGTTGCTGCTAAAAGTTGACGAGCCCAATGTGCGCACCAGACCAAGGAGGTGGTGAGCAGCATGAAGCTGAACGGCGAGGTGGTGGGCGTGGCTATGAACAGCGACGGCAGCAAAGTGTTTGCTAACTCAGGCAAGTTGATCATGTAACAGTAACAATGACATCATCACAACGGCTGAATAACGACATGACTGCGGTGACCTCAGAGGATGGCGAGGTGTACGTGTGGGACGTGCGTAGCAGTCGCTGTCTATGCAGGTTCGTGGACCACGGCTGCGTCGCCAGCACGGCAATCGCCACGTCCGCCGACGGACGCTACCTGGCGTGCGGGTAAGACGCGCAGATTTGTCATGTCATGCCACGTACTGTCTCATGACGTCATGTCGCGTTTATTTAGGATGTGTTCTTTTTCATTTCAGCTCGCGGGCGGGCGTAGTCAACGTGTACTCGCAGGAGGCGTGTCTTAAATCTGCCAATCCCACGCCCCTGAAGGCCATCATGAATCTGCTGACCCCTGCCACCGCACTCACCTTTAACTCCAGCGCAGAGATCCTGGCCATTGCCTCACAACACGAAGACGAAGCCGCCAAACTGGTGAGGCGGAAATGTGGTCGCCTGGACAACGTTCCACCGTGATAACAAACGACCACCGTGTCATCATCAGGTTCACATTCCCAGCATGAGTGTCTTCTCCAACTTTCCTGTGGCCAAGAGGAAGTTTGTCTACCGGGTTTCCTGCATGGATTTCTCACCTCACAGTGGCTTCTTCTCATTGGCTAACAACAAAGGACACGCCCCCCTCTTTAGGTCAGACAGCCAATCAGAGGCACGGGTCATTTAATAAAATGCAGACATCTGGCTTAATTGCTTATTATGATTTAGTTCTGTGAGTGAAAGTGCCGAAAGGCTGAAAAATACACTTCACCATTGATTCATTGCACTTTGCTGACAACGTATTGTTTTGAAATTGGCTGCTGAGAGACATCACGAGTGTCTCAACTCGTTCATCATTTGGAGCTGCAACTTACCAGCCTGACATTTGGTGATGATGTGTTTCAAGAGAAGAGAACAAAATGAACACAAATGTCAGCCACAGTCACAATTGAGCTATGTTCAAACTACAGGGCGTGATGCCTAATTCACTTTTTTTATGCAATCTTGTGTACTCGTTCACATCACAAAAACAAATGCGACTTCTAATTTGAACATAATGCGTCCGTGATTTGAGAGACTCGACACACACAAAACACGATATCAGTCAGCACTTTTTACAGAAGTAAATCAGTGTTGTCAAGTCTGAACAATGAGACACTTTAGTAATTCACCTGTTGTGTGTGTGTATGTTTATGTGTGCGCAGACTGCTGCACTACAAGGGCTTCTGAGGATGAAGAAGAGGGCAGAGTCACTTGTCCTTAAAGTCATGGGACATGCACACGTTTGTCATGAAATAAACTTTCTTGTCTTTTCTTGGGCTTGATGAATTATTTCATTTTGACTGTTAGCTTAGCTTAGTGTAGCTCAGCCTGGCACAAATACCAGACAGCGTGCGTACGTTTCTCCGGATATGCAACAGCGGTCAATCCCGACTGATGTCGGCCAGCTCTGCCGTCAATGACTTCACTGACAAGACGCCGGTCTGACTGTCCACGTTCCACCTTGACTGGACCAACAAGTCGATATCAATGCGTTTGGAGAAATAGTTGCAATGGTTTGAAAATTTTGTGGAATGAGCGAGCTTCACATACTACCATTGAGGTGAGTGAAGTGGGCAAGGAGAGCCACACTCTCAGCTCTTCCTCAAATTCCACTCACAATTCAAAGAACCACATGCTACATTACGTGTCAATGTCTCGGCCTTCCGAAGTGGAGTTTGCATGTTCTCTCTGTGCCTGTGTGGGTTTTTTTTCCGGGTAGTCTTGTGGTTTCCTTCCACATTTTTAAATAAAAAAATAAAAGTGTGGTAGGTTAATTCATCACCCTATGTGTGTCCTGAGATTGGTTGGCAACAGTTCAGGGTGTAACCCGCCTACTGCCCCGCATTTCACAGCTGCCAATGGCTCCAGCACACCCGTAACCCTTGTGGAGATCAACCGGTTCAGATGATGGATGTCCATTCTTGTGTTTTATATTTTGTTTAGTTGTATTTTTTACTGCTTTGTGTCCTGTAACACTCGTGCGATTTTCTTGGAAGTAAAATGAATGGGGGTATCCATCCAATGGTGAGTGTCGCAGTGAGGTGTCGTGGTGATCGACCGTCACGCAAACATGTGGCCCGACCACTTTTGCCAGACCACGCCCCTGCAAACGTCACAGTGAAACTTGCGTTTCAGGCTGAGCAGAAACGCAACTGCCGAGAAGCAGGTAAGAAAACTTTTGACAGATTTTGATGCACTTTGCAACCTCGGACCTCATTTTTCTCCCCAAGTCAAATGCCTCGTGGGAGCGACCAAGATCGTCACTTTATTTTGAAAGGAACAGCTACTGCGGTGGCAAAAATTGAGAATGAACGCTAGTGGAGCAGCTGATAGAATATGAGCAGCGTTTTTATTTAGAGGCCGGGGTAAGGGGGGGGAGTAATAACTAAAAGCATTTATGTTGAAAGGAACACGTGCAAATAAATAGGTGAACCTCAACAAGTTCCTTTTATTTCGAAAGGAACAGCTCCATGTATGCATTGAATCTGAACAGACTTTTAGTGTGAAAGTAAAACCCATGAGTGAATGGGAACTTTTGTTTTGAAAGGGTGCTGACAAACACGCGATGAAAATGCTCAGGATAACGATGCTAGCATGTGTCGCATTTCATCCACCACAGCAGCAGGGGACAGCAGAGGACAAACAGGTGAAAGGCCACCGCTCAGCTTTGCGCTTTTCTTGGCCCCTTTATGATTGACATGTCACATGAAGCCCGTATGTCAATGTCAGTGAACCGACAGGTTGTGGAATGGCACTCATGTTGTCAAATGCTGTGTGTGTGGTGAGAAACAGCGAGCATTTGTAATTGTGCGAGTGAGAGTTTGTGTATGTGTTTTTGTGTGACAGTCATTGGTGCTATTTGGCTCGGCCCCCCCATCACACCTGGTGCCAATCAAATAGGCAGTCATCAGAGTTGTGGGTCACGTGACAGGAAGTAGATGGTTTCTTATTTGTATGTGAGTGCTGAGGAATGGGGCGTTGCCTTCGAGGCACTTCCTGTTTCACCTGTTCTTCCCGGGCTAAGGCAAATATTGACGTAGATGTACATTTTGTGGCCAGGAAACAAGATGGCAGAGGCGGCGATGGCGCCCGATCTGTTCACAGAGCAGGAACTCACCTGCTCCATTTGTCTCGACCTCTTCACTGACCCTGTCTCCACACCATGCGGTCACAACTTCTGCCAGGTACATACCAACAACACACACTCATTAGTATCACATGACTGTTTGATTTGCATGCTGTCAGTGTGTTATATGACTGTGTGCTAACTTAGCATCAGTATGTGATGTCAGTGGTTTGTGTGTTAGCATCCGTGTGTCACGCGACTGGTTAGTGGACTAGCTTAGGTTCATTGTGTTACAATACAGTTTGGTTAGCATGCTAGCTTCTTAGCCCCAGTGTTTATGCTCCCTTTTTTTTTCAGGCTTGTATCGGCGGGTACTGGGCATCGACCACCACATGCACATGTCCGCTTTGCAAATACGCCTTTGAAGAGCGTCCACAGCTGAGCATCAACAAAGTTTTCGCTGTGATCACGGAGAATTACAAAATTTCTCGCTACGGCAACGCCACCGCATCTAGCGTGCCAGCCAACAGCACCAACCCGTTTGTGAAGGCGTCTAATGAGGACGTGATTTGGTGCGACGTGTGCACGGGGATCAAGCAGCCGGCCGTCAGCTCCTGCTTGACATGCACGGCGGCGTATTGCGCCGAACACGTCCGGCCCCATCACAACACACCCTTCTACGCCAAGCATCCTCTCATGGACCCACAGCAGGCGCTCAGGGGACGCACCTGCTCACTACACCGCCGCCTGTTGGAGGTGAGAGGATGGACAGCACAACATGCCAACGTGCCAGATCATACGTGATCGCATGTTAACAAAGCAAAAGAAACCTCAATGATCATTGATGATACGTGATCATCTGTGTAATCATAATACTTGGAATATACAGTGGTGCCTTGACATATGAATGGCGAACTGATACGAGCCGTCATTTTTTTTTTGTTTGTTTGTTTTTGGGTGGCAGTGAACTCAACTTACACTTCACCAATTTGGATAATAGTGAAACAACGGCTTAAGGAAAGGCCAGAAGTAGGCTAACGCTAATTAGCATCTATGTTACGGTACTTCCATTCTTTAAACACCAGATTGAACACAAATGGTTCAGAAACATGTCGACAGACAATATAACAGTACTCAGACATGTATTCTTTATCCTTTGAATAGAACCGCTAATATTAGTGCTGTATTGATGAGCTCCAAAAGGATTTAAGAGGTCTTCGAAATCCTTCAATGAGCAGTCCATCCAGCCGTCTTTTATTGCTCACTTGGTGGCTGAGATTGCAAAATCAAGGTTTTTATAAAGACCAATATTATGGAGTGCTAATTCTCCTAATTCAAATACAAATTCTGACATTTTTTTGTTGTTTTTGCTTTTTTGGGGATGTGAGGGGGGCGGGTGCTGGACCGAATTCATTGCATTTCCCGCCCTTTCAGTGGGCAAAGAGGATGTGAGTTAGGAGACTCAATTGAAGAGGTACCTCAAAGCACGACTGTACGTGATCCTATGCAGTCATACGTGATGATACGTGAAGGTGCATGATGTTGGTGTGTTGTGATGCGTCGACGTTCAGGTGTTCTGTCGGACCTGTCAGCGTTGCATTTGTGCCATCTGTGTGCTGGAGGACCACCGAACTCACCAGACTGTCTCGGTCCAGACTGAACGACTCAGCAAACAGGTACGTGCCCTTTCCACGCACCCTCATTTCCTGTTCCCTGTCAAACTCATCGTGCGGCTACCTGTGTAGAAACACGTGGCGAGGACGGAGCAGGAGATCTTGAACAGGATAAAGGACAAGCAGATGATCTTGGCCGAGCTGAAGACCAAGATGGACGGTGTCAAGGTCGGAGTCTTTGTTTCCCAACCCATGTTGCAAGCATTGTTAACGCGGTAACGTGTTAATGGCAGAACTACGGCGAGCGAGAGCGCGGAGAAGTGGAAACGTTGCTGGATGAGGCGGCCAGCTCCCTGGACCGTCTCCGAGCCCAGGTGGTGGGCGGAGTCCAGCAGCAGATGGGGGCGGTCCTGGCCAGGGGCGAGGGCCAAGTCAGCCTTCTGGAGGCGGAGCTCGGACAGCTGACGGACAGACGGGCCCAGCTAGAGACTCAGGCTGTCAGTCAGGACCACATTGGATTCCTGCAGGTCGTACGGGAACTCGGGTGACGTCGGCGACGTCGGTGACATCAGCTGACCTTTGATGTGTTCGTTCAGAGCTTCTCAGAGGCCACGTCGCCATTGGGCTCGGACGAGCCCATCAACGTGGACGACCTGGACCTCAACCTCTACTTCAACCTGGGCGGAGTCAAGGCAGCGCTGGCTGAAGTTCGAGACAGGATGGAGGACGCCAGGTTGGGCGGCGGCGGCGGCGGGGCCAGAGGATCCGTGGCTTCCCGTGAGCGGCGCCGCCAGCCAGAGATCCATCTTGGTTTCCGCCCGTTCACATACCGTGTATTGCAGTGTTGTCGAGTGACCAGATGATGGCGGCGGAGAGCATGCTCAATCTCAGAGGAAGCAGCAGCAGCCTGAGGAGGAGCCAATGGGCACTCAGAGGTCATCCGCTTCAGCTTCAGCAACTTTGCATTTCCCAGTGGATGAATTTGATTGCAGCGTCTTCATCTGCTGGAGGATCTATCTCACTGGTCAAGACTCGAGTCAACTCAGGAGACCAAAATGTTTCTTGCGTTCTCATCAGGGAGAAGTCTTGAGGAGACTAATTCGCCCAGAAGTTGCCACGAGAAGACTCCGTATGCAGCTCGACGTGGTCTAGCTTTGTTGCGCGGATGCCACCGGTCTTGAAGGTGTCACAGAGAATTAGTCTCTGTGACATCTCACAGACCGGCTGGAAACTTGGGAAGCAAAAAAACCCAAAACATTTCAATTGAGCGAGATTCTCTGGAAACCCGGCTAGTCTCCAGAAGACATTGCCGACACGTCTCTGTAATCATCGTAGTTGCCATCTGCTCGCCAGTGAGAAAGATCCTTAAGTCATTTTTTATTGTGAAAGCGAGACTGACGCTGGCTTCCCGTTTCCTTTCAGACATGAAGAAGATGAAGCCGGTGTCGGGTGCGTACGTCCAACATTCACACTGTGTCATCAGCTTCACCAAATTCATTCGATTCAACGACTAAAAGTGCGTTTATGTTGTGTTGGGGTCACCCAGGTCACAAGAAGGCTCGCGCGTACATGGGTGAGAACCTATGACCTTTCCTCATGTCATCAGGAGCGCTTTTGTTAGCATCGATGAGGCTCACGGCGGCGCGCTACGCTCTCCTTGGTCTTCAGACGATGTGACCTTGAACCCGATGACGGCGTACCCTTTCCTGATCCTGTCGGAGGACAGGAAGCAGGTGAAGCGTGGTGAGAAGCTGCAGTTTTATCGCAACAGTCAGCATCGATTTGACGTATGGTCGTGCATCACAGCCAAGGAAGGATACGCCACTGGACGACACTACTGGGAGGTCTGTAATTCTGTCACTGTGCCTATATGTGAGTGTGTGACTGTGTGTGTATTTGTGTGTGCGCACGCGCACACAGGTGATGGTGGGCGAGAACAAAGACTGGAAGTTGGGCGTGGCAACTGAGTCTGCACAGAGGAAGGGCCTGTTTGATATGAGCCCATCCAATGGATATTTCGCCCTCTGGTGGAGCGGCAGCCAACTGCGAGCACTCACTGCACCGCCACTCACCAAGGTACCGCCTACTTGTTTCCCGTTGCCCCGTAGCAAATATTTGTAGGGCTGCATCAACAAATTGAAACAAATCGATGATTGAAAGGGTTGACTCACAATTTTTTAGTCAACTGTGCCGTTGTTGAGGGACCCAGAGCCTGTTCACTAAACCAACAAATATGCAGAATTTTGTCGCTGGATTGACACAGGGAAGGTAGTGAAGTTGGTCAAGCCTGAAAATCTTGGTGAAAAGCTCTGGTGTGTAAATTCCAGTTAATTCGGGGGTCGGCAACACGCGGCTCCAGAGCTGCATGCGGCTATTTGGCGACATCTAGTGGCTCCCTGGAGCTTTATGAAAAATGTTTGAAAATGAAAAAAGATTTTGATAGTAGGCTAATATAGCTCAAATAGATATAGATACATGTTGCAGCTTCGAAAAAGGAGAGCTTTGGTGTTGGTTTTTTAAAACGTACACTTCATTTCTGCTTTTAACAGTCTCGACAAACACACACACGTCTGCGTCCGACTCTGTGCCTTCTCTCTTCTCGTTTGACTCGAGAGGCATTCAAAGACAGCCTCCGAAAAACGGAAATTCATGATCACTTCACTGACACTAAGAAAAGCGAAAATAATGCACCAAAACAAAAAAATCAAGCGAGGAAATCACAAAATAAATTCTATGGGGGAGTTTGTGAACACACAACAAAGGAATGAATAACAAACAATTGTGAGACAGTCCAGTCTCCTACATACAAACAGCATGTGTTTCCTTCATTATAAGTTTTATAGAAGGCTTTTATTTTTTTGCGACTCCGGCCATATTTGTTTTTTGTTTTTTTTTGTCCTATATGGCTCTTTCAACACTTTGGGTTGCCGACCCCTGAGTTAATTGAAATAATGGGTGTTTTTTTCAATTAAGATATTGAAATGTTAAAAATTTGATTAATCAATTCATCGAAAAAAAAATAGTCTGGAGATTATTCATTTATTAGTTGCAGCCCTAAATATTTGGATGTGCTGTGTTCCTATTTGACAGGCGGGCTTGACTGCATTTGCGTGCTTCTTTTTCACCTACCAGGTCAAGGCCCCGCCCAAACTGCGTCAGATGGGTGTGTTCCTGGACGTGGAGGCGGGGCAAGTGTCCTTCTACAACGCCAAATCGGGTTCCGAGATCTTCAGCTTCAACTGCGGCGAATTCACTGAGCAGATGTTCCCGCTGTTCGGCACTGGAGACAAAGAGGTGCCCCTCATCATCCTCACCTGAGGCGTCCGCCATCATGGCAGCAACTGCTGCTTCTCGTCTGTGCAGTCATTTCCCTCATCTGGCTATACTGGTCCTCGATAGTTCCGTAAAATGTCCATTCGCGCTGATTGGAGAATCGGGAATGCGGCAACGATTGTCAACGCATTGGCGACTGTTGAATTTTTGCCGACTCTATACGCGCATTTCGATATGCTGGACGAGACAGTGGAGTCGTGCGTCAAGTGAAAAATAGTTTAAGAACACAACTTTGGCACCCGTAATGACGTCATTGCTCTTGCATTACAATGAACTGGATCAACGTCATTTGGTGGACCTATCATAAAAACACTTCAACTAATAAATACATTCCAAACACATTCTTACTGTTTAAAGATATTTTTTTATTTTCTCAATTTCATAGAAGCAAAGGGAGCGGCGAGATTCTGGCACATGAAATGATTGTCTAGTGTAGAGCTGCAATGAATGTTTGCATATTTTTTTTCATTCATCGATGAATTGGATCAGAAAAAAAAAATCATATTTGGTCCATAACATCGAGCAGAAAATGGGCAAAAACCTTGCCGATTGTTTCCCCAAAGTAAAAATATCTTATTTTGGGGAAAAAAACCCCACAAAGACAACACTGGTGAATAGCAAATTCCAATCCGGGATTACTTTTTGTGTGTTCTGAAACTCATGTTTGACGTGGATTGAAAGAATGTGTACTTTTTACTCGCACATCTGGTTTTGGAGATATTGATCTAAAAAAGCTTGCGCAATCAGGATTTTACCGTGTGTTGTTACTTGGAATTTATAGCTATGACTTTCAGCAAAAAAAAAATCCACTTGTTGCTAAACCTAACCCCTAATTACTAAATTACTAATTATAAATATTATGGAAACTTGATGTGTTCGAGAAAACAAGAGCAACAATGAATTCCACAAAGTTGATTTGCATCTCTGATGAAAAAAAAATGGAGTGCAAATTTCGGTCTACAAAAATTGGAAAATATTGTCTGTGGAGAAGTTGAAATTAAGGGTTTAAGTGAAACAAAGTCTCAAAACGATTCCTCAAAACATTTGTCAATGGAAGATTCCTTGTTGGATGTCCAGCGGATGTTTGTATGAGAAATGTCGAGCCCCCTTGTGGAGTCACCCTTTCGTCGAGTCTGTTGCTGGCAAACGGAAGGCTACGTTCACGCTGGAGGTCAATTCCGATGTTTTTGCTCACGGGTGACGCGTATTTTTTTTTCACTTCGAGGTGAACTTTTTATTTTATTTTTTTCCAAAACCGATTTTTTATATGAATGTGAGGGCAGTCTGGTCGCGCTCGTCGGCCGAGACGTCCCCAAAATGCGACAAACATCGCTGTTGTTCGACAAAACTGAAGAAGAGGAGAAACATGCAAAAGATGCAGCTTGATTTACAATTCACCTTTGAAAAGAAATGCTTCGCTGTGTGGGCAAGTGTTTTGGTGGAATTAGGGGGCGGGGGGAGGGGGTCTCCCACAGGATTCCATTCAATCAAGGCCTGCCACTGAATCGGCCTTGTGATATTTTCATGGCCAAAATTCAAAACAAAGCCGAAAGCGCTTTTTGCGTATATGGTGGAAGATTTTTTTTTTTAGTAAGCGTAGTCATTGGCTCCTTTTTCAAGATGACATGTGGCATCCACTACACTAGATATTATAGAGGATACCCTAATCTCTCATTTTAACACAAGTACACAATCCATTTTTTTTAACTCCCCTGGAATATCCTCAAATGCACGACATCGTCCTTTGCTCGGCAAATTTGGTCTATGTACTACAGAGGCATTTCTCTTTCTCATTTTCCACACGTCATACAAAGACGAACACGTTTCTGTGTATCTTTCCATTGGCAATGTGGACATCTCCAAGGAATTGCCCTCCTGTGCAAATAGCGTGAATGGCGAATGTTTCACTCCATTTTTACAGTACAGCAGTTGAGTCATTTGAGTCTTTGGTCCATTTTTTATTTGAAATACAGTAGTTGAGTCATTGGTCAAATACTGGTTTCGAAACACTACTAATTTGAGTCACTGGTCAAATACTGGTTTTGAAATACTGTAATATCTATTTCTTGGATTCGTGTGACGTCATAGAGAGGGGAGGAGCCAGGTTGGGGGAATATTGGCTCCGGTAGTTAGTCTGAGTGTGGAGCGCATGGGCGTGAGTTGTGGCTAACAGCAACTCCTATGAATGTGTGTGTTATTATAACTCTTTTTGTTTATTAAAAAAAAACGACAGATTGCATCAGCGACTGCGTGCATCCTTCTTTCCGCATTGAAGGGCATTACAATACATGACTACTAAAGACATAATTTCTCTGGAATCATCACATCGTCAGCTGCCGGAACTTGCTGATACGTATTGAACAACTTATTGAGGGGTGCAAGTCACCATTATTTGAATCATCAACTGACCTGTCGATTTTTTTGAATGAATGAATGAATTGAATCAAACCTTTTGCAATTTTCATTCCTCTATTCAAAGATTGGGCATGATTGCATATCGACTGGGCAGAAAATGCACACCACAACTCGTCACAATTTTTCTGGATCAGTGCAATGCATTATGCGATATATTGGTTTCTCAAGTTTTTCCTATTGTTGCAAAGTTGCAACCCACTATTATAACAAATATGAACACATTTTAAAAATGACTTTGTTCAAAAATAGCCCCCCCCAAAGCATATAAATGGCATCTGACATTTTTTTTTCAACAGCGTTCCAAGGACTTTGACTTGACTGACAGTCCTTGGACAGGAAGTGTGGTCACACTGATGATGATGAAGAAGAGTGAATCACCGTATTGTGAAACCCGAACTATGCCTCCGAGCATTCCAGATCTTCCACGATTTCCGAATGCTGAAATGCACGCCGAGCACATGCAAATAAGGAACCGTTCGCCTTTCTACTACTTCAAGTGCTGCATTCAACTGGTTTCAAATGCATGCCATTCACAGCACGCCTTAACGCCAAAACGTTGAGTTCAACTCAAGTTCGTGCTGCACCCGGAAATAATGCAGACGCGCTCGTTCATCGGAACCGTGGTGACGTCACGGGGAGCTGTCGTCACTTAGGCAGAGTTAGCGTCGGGTCCGTGTAATGTGGGTGGAAATTCCCGGCGGAACCGCTTCAATAAAAGCGCCAATGGAAGATGTAGCGCACTCGTTCTTCGTCGTCGTCTTAATCTTGGTCTTGGTCGTCGGAATCGCTCGAGACCCCAAACCGCCGTGAGCGACATGCACGCGCACGCAGGTGAGTGCAGAACGCAGCCAGCGCGGCCACGCCCCCTCGGGGTCACGTGCACGCTCATGCAATTTTGTTCACCCGACCCTCGTTGCTCGTTGAACTTTTCCGAGGCGTGTAGGCACTGTGGGATTAATCGTTGATATTTGTCAACTGTTGTCACGTGAAGCCCTTTGAGACTCGTATGTGATTAAGGACTATATAAATACGCTTGACTTGACCAGGACTGACGCAGTGTGCATTCAGTGGCCAACAGGGAGGAGGCGGCTCCAACTTTCGCCTTCAAAATTAAAGTTGCGTCACCAACAAGCACCAGAGAGACGTCGCCTCTCAGTCAAACATTCAAGATTCAAGATATATATATATATATACGTGGTTGTGATAGAGAAACAACAAATTACAGTTTAATGTATGTTATTGTTATTATTTTATTATTATTATTGAATAATTCTACTTCTTCCTTTCATAACTTTGCTGCTGTGAATTGCGAGAAGGTTTTCTTATCTTATCTTAATAATAACAACAATAATAAGAATAATTATTATTATTATTATTTACCTTATAGCTATTGAACTTTTTTTTGTTTATTATCTGTAATGTTTTAGGTGTGTGTGTGTGTGTTTGTTTGTTTTGCAGACCCCCTGATATAAGCGATATGGTATTGCCCACCCCATAGGCTTTTCCTTCGTTTGGATTCGATACTGATTGAAATTATTTGATGTGGATTCGATTAGAGGAGTTCTTCACAGGTGTCAAAGATCTCTTTCACCTGAGCGTAATATGTGCTGTGTCACCTCCTATTTTAGACTGACAGCGCGTCTGAAACTTCTTTTTTGGCACGAACATTTGAGGCATATAGGCTAAAGACGCCTACGCACAGTATTTGTTTGCTGATGTTCGAAACTGTGACCAAATTAAAACTTGTGCGTGGCCCAGCGAAATAACTTGCGATAGATTCATTCATCACTTTGGCCAGACCGAACAGAATCCCTCATTTATGGCGAGGATACTGTCCCAGGTGCAAGTTTGATTTTTGTCCACATGGGGTCGCCGTCCTCAAATTCACCAATCAATTCATTCCATCCATTTTGCTTCTGCAGTTTTCCCTCTTCTCTGCTGCATCCTGTTCCCACGGGTGACCCGTCCGGCACCCACTGCCGGCCCTTCACCAGCCTTGCGAGATGCACTCGAACGAGCCCGCATGCTGGCGGACAAAATTTCCAAAGACGTCCCCACCGTGCTCGCCCAGGTCAGCTATCACATCATCTCATCTCGCCTCATCGCTTGCTCTTTCGCTGATCCCGCCCGCTTTCTGTTCCCCCATGCAGGCTTCGACGCTTGACTTCCTGCCGCTGACCAGCGACCTTCAGATGATGGCCACCGCCCTCCACATCCCCCCCGCGCCCGTCCTCAAGCCTCTCTCGCCAAACTTCAACGTGGTCAGCAAGCGCAATACTCACACCAACTTCACGTGTCCCAATTTGCTGCCTCTTTGATTTGGTTCCAAATGTGTCCCACTGGCCGGTGCGTTCTTTGTGCACTTTCAAATGTTGCGAATGGCTTGCTGTCTTTGTGTAAGCTCAAACAAGAACCATGCCTCAGTTCTTGCCATTCTTTGAAAATATTCCCATTTGCATAGTACAAAAGAAACGTGAATGGTCCGATGCTTCCATTATTATTTTTATGTCTATATAGATTCTTGTTATTCGGTTTCCAAGGTGATTTGGGTTGCAAATAACCCACGACGCCCTTTGCCAAGGTTTTTTATTTGGTCAAAAAGGTCTGACATCTTGAAGAGGGCCATTTCTCATGATAATTTGAGATGTAAGACAATAAGTGGCATGTGTGACCCAAGCAAGACTTTTTTACTATTTTGTCGCAGATTGCAAAGTATTGGCAAACCACGTAATTATCCAACGTCAACCATGCCAGAGGCTCGTTTTGACCCTTGTAACGCATCAACCAGTGGAACGCATTGGGTGCCAAGACCCTTTAAAAACCATACTTGCATGCATGCCTTCACAAAAAGAGAAACTGGACGACAATGACCATCTTGTTCTTGCCTGACGATATGTTCTGCAGGACACATGCATGAGTCGCATGGCGGCAGGCGTGCGGATGTTCCAGGGTCTTCTCGAAGTTTTATCAGAGCGCCTTGGTGGTCTGGACAGCCTTCAGGCCGACCTGCGAGACTTGCTGGCTCACGTTGATAAGGTAACGCCCGTGCTAACGCTAGCTGTCGGAATGGATGACGCGTGCTAACGAACGGGATGTTCGCAGGCCCGAGAGGTGGCCGGGCCCAGCGGCGGCAACGCCAGCCTGGATGAGGACCTGGATCAATGGGCGGGGCTGGCGGCGCGTCTCCAAGGTGACTACGAGACGCAGGCAGCCGCTCACCTGACACTCACGCAGCTCAGATCCTTCATGCACGATGTCATCCGAAGCCTCCGAGCCATCACCGGCCACAGGACGCTGGCACGCTAAAACGCGCCACTCGCACTTTGGCCAGCCTCTGCTTCCCAAGGATGTGGCGCCAAGAAGGATGCTGGAATATTCCGTGGAATAATACTGGGCCTCTGCCCTCTTCCTGTGCTGCCCCCTACTGGACGGACATACGATGCAGTTTTATCGCCTGCAGGCACCCACTTTGTGGAAGAAGTTGAAGTTAATGATGATGGTGGTGGGCGGGGCGACCAGTCAGCCCCAGTGAGGAATGTGATGTGCCAAGACACGCTCCAAGCTTGCACTGTGTTCCGCACACTCGCCTTACTTGACGCAAGGCACTTATTTATTTATCTATTGCTTTACTTTTCATATTTATGACTCGATCATTCCTATTTATTTGTCATCATCTTATTTATATTTATTTGGATGGAGCCCTGTGATGGGATTCACGCGCGATCCGTTGTGATGCAACACTTCATCGACTCACTGATAACTCATCAATGATCAAATGAATTATTTTTATAACTGCCAAATCCTTTCAAAACCTTGTTGAACTTCAGCTGAATTTCAGCATCTCAACAATAAATATTCTCCAGTCCTCCATGAAAGCAGACTTGAGTTTTAAAAAGGTTTCCGAGAACGTCAAACCCTCATGTATACTGATATTCATTGTTGCTGTTGTTTTAAATCACCAAATAATACCAAACATAAATTTTTGGGTTGATAAAGAGTTATCTGGGGAAAAATGTTTTGTAATACACTTAAATACAAAATAAAATTCCATCCAATTATCAATGGAATAAACTCTTTCATAGTGACAGCTGACTATGATGGGTCACTTGTCGGAGTCTCACTGTAACTGTAGATTTTTTTTTTTAGATTGTACATATCGAAATTGATATGGCAGCTTGTTCTCTGTCACAGGATTTTGCGGTGATCATTTTGCTCATGGACTTGTATTATGAAAGACGTGGGCAGCAGAACGCGTAAGCCAGAAGGAACGACAAGGAATTCAGAAAATCTGGAATTATATCACCCTCCAAAAAGATCGAGTGCAGCTAACCACAACTATTTCTCTTCCACAGTCAAGTCACCCTTGTTACCTCATTTGTGCAATTCGTCATTTCATGCAAATCACTAGTAACGCAAATAATGATCGACACTTCCTGTTCTTTCGCAATAGGGGCCTTTTATTGGAAAGCACGCTCATGACAAGATGCATCTTGCACACAAAACCATTTGCGTCTCTTTTGCATAGGTGGGAGAGAGACACCTGCACTTTGACCATATTTGAACATCCCATTCGTAACAAGGCCGCACGCCATCCGTCCCTCTTCTGACTGCCATCCACCCCACCCCAACTTTGGGCGGGTGGCGGCATTCAGTTCCAGCGCTCCTCGCGCTGCTTGCGGCGCTCTTTATCTTTGTCCTTGCCCTTCTTGTTCTTGTCGGCCGCCGCCTGCAAGACTTTGATCCGCCGCTTGAGAGCGCCACGGTCGCACGAACTCAGCACGCCGAGACCCTGCAAGAATTAAAACAGTAAAACTACCAAAAATACAAGTGACATTTTTTGCTCTGCACGTGTGTGTGTGTGTGTGCGCGCTCACCTTGAGCTTTCCGCCATCCAACTGGAGTAGTGAGTGTCCGTCCACGTGTCCAGCTCGGAATTCGGGGACGTACTGGTCCATGCTTAGCTCCCGCAGCCACTCGCATACCTGCTGGCTCGTCCACGACGCCACCGCGGACGGCGCCTCGTCGGCCAGCTAACACGCACGCCCCGCAAACCAGCGTCGGGGTCAGCGTCGGTCAGCATCATCATTAGCAGCATACGTACGCGTGACGTTTGACATTTGACAGGCTTTGCAGCAGCCGCTCAAGCTCGTGAAATAGGCTAATTAGTATCCAAATGAACTTGGAAAATGTGTAAAAATCGCATATGACAAAAGGGGCGGGACTACCACGGCTGGTTAATTCGAAAGCAAACAACCATAAGCCAAACAACAGCTGATATATCCAAAATCTCCAAAGCGTTAATTTACTGCTGATTTGCGCTTGCCAAGATAATATTGTGTTTGTGCTCGTGTGCTCGGGCATGCACTACCTCGTCAGAAGACTGCGACAGTGTTTGGTAAGGGTGCGAGGAGGACATAGAGGAGGACAACTCCACGTGAGGACACACGGACGAGGACGTCTGAGGAGGCGAAAAGTCCTCGCTCAAAGTTGATTCCTGCAATACATGCAAGAAAAGTTTTTTTCTGTTCCTACTTCCTGTTTGAGGAGACATTTTGTCACCTTTTATTTGCTTCTGCCCAATCAATTACCTCGCTGTGATGCCATGTCACACGTAACACTTTCTATCAGGGGTAGGGAACTCCGGTTCCTCAAGATACCACATCCTGCCTGTTTTAGATCCCTCTCGCCTGATTCAATTGTTCATCATTGTTTCGGGCCTCGACAGAACTTGCTGATAAGCTGATCATATGATTTGAGTTCGTTACCCCTGTCTAATAGCAATTTTGTGCTAATTGCTACAAGCTAACATCATATGTCAGAAATAGGAAACAAAGACAGGAAGGATGTCCCAGGAGGAATTGTGTACCAGAGAACATGAAGTGCTTACTAGCCACAGGAAGACCATCCCAGTAACAGGAAGTGCATACTGAGGGACAGAAAATGTTTACTCATAACAGGAAGTGTGCATGTACCAATGAACAGGAAGGAATGAACAGGTGTATACGGATCAACAGGAAGTGTTCTGTAGAAACTGGAAGTACAGACCCATGAACAGGAAGTTTTGACAAGCAGCAGGAAGCGTTTACCAGGAACAAGAAGCGTATACCTGTGAGCAAGACTTTGGAGGCGCGTGTTCAGTGGCGGGGTGCATTCGCGGAGATCCGGGTGACGTTCCCGATGAAGAAAACCAGGAAAAGGAGACGAAGGATGTGGACGTTCGTGAAGATGACGATGAACACTCTCGCCCTTGGAAACTGTCGGACGTGTCCCTGGGCGGGACGCCGAGGTCAGTGTTTGTGTGTGTGTGTGTGTGTGTGTGTGTGTGTGTGTGTGTGTGTGTGTGTGTGTGTGTGTGTGTTGGTTGTGATCAAACTCACCTGCCACCCCCCTCGCTGGCCCGTTTGTCTCTTTTGTCTAGTTTATCCTTCTTCACTCGAAGGTACGAGCGCCTGAGCGTCACACTGATCACATGACAAAAGCCTCAGTGACATCACAACAATAAGGGGCGGGGCCTACTCAGCACAAACACGGCCGCCGCGCTCACCCCAAATCCTGGAAGCGTCTTTTGGTTTTCTGGTCCATCAGTACGGGAAGAGGGTCGGCAGGACTCGACTCTCGACTGGACTCGGACACCAGAACTGATGTGTGCACGCGCGCGCGCACACACACACACACACACACACACACACACACACACACACACACACACACACACACAAACACACACACATACAAACAAAGTCATATTAGGCGTATGTGTGCATTTGTGTGCATACCTTCGCTGTCCGGCCTCCTGCTCCTTCGAGTGTAAACGGGCGAGGCGTCAGAGGAGGCAGGGCAGGACTTGGAAAGTAAGCCCGCAGACGTGGCCAGAGCCTCTTGAGTCGTGTCATTGGTTAGTTGGTGGTACCGTGGCCTTGGGGCCACAGCCAATGACAAGCCGGCATCATCCGGCAAGCGACGCACCTGAGAAATATCAGTCTGTAGTGGATGGTTTCTTTTTCCCGCATTTTTAATGCTGACATGTGAGTGACCCACCAGTGACGTGTCAAAGGTGAAGGGGGAGCTACGTGGCGACAGCAGCAAATCGGGGGAAGGAGAAGAGCCTCGCATTGTCACTTGGAGAGGAGAGTGGACAGAGAACGTTGCATTGTCCTGCCGTCACACACACACACATACTGGTCAGGTGCTATCATGTCACATGGTCCCCTTGACACAGGTGCATGTGGGGGTAAGCACCTGTTTCCTGTCCAAACTGTCATCGCCGTTGTCGTCATTGGAGCTGACGCTGTCATGGCAACGGGAGCGAGAGGGGCGGTGCCTCCGGCTGAGCTGCGCTCGCCCCTTCTGAATGCTGTTGTCCAGCAGCTCTGTCTCGGGAATCACCGAATTCAGCTCTGACACAAGCACATATCAACACGTACACCTGATGTCGTCATGTCACATGACATGGCCAAAAGTTGACTTTGCCATCAGAGGTCAGTACTTTTTACATACCAAACACGCTGTCGCTGTCGTCCAGGCCGGCGGACATGACTCAGCGTTTTCTGAAAACACACACACACACACACACACACACACACACACACACACACACACACACACACACACACACACACACAAGGGAGGAAGAGTCAAGACAAGATGACTCAGCTGTTTAGGATGTAGGCTGGAGGAGGGAGTGGTCGAGATTGGCAGATAGAGGCACAGAAAGGAGGCGAGCGAGAGACATTGTGAAAGAATGAGAGAGAAGCAGAGAAATTGAGAATAAGAGAGAGAAAGAGAGCGAGGCCAACTGCCCCGCAGACGACACGACAGGAAGCGCTGACGTCATCACATGTTCAACAGCCCAAGCACGCACACACACACACACACACACACACACACACACACACACACACCTGATTGCCTGATGCTCCAATGCTGTCATGCAGGGATGAGGAGGAGCAGCAAGACGATGATGATAAAAGTGATGATGAGGAGGCGGGCGGACGCTCACGTCATGACACTTCGGCGCTGGACGCAGTCTGACGATCTGGAGGCGGGAAAAGTGCTGCCTCATGCACGCAGCATCAGCACCAGCGCGGTCACGAACGTGCGGGCACGAGCACCGTCTGACTCGCACACGCGTGCGCACAAATCAGGAGCGTACCATTTTTGAAGGAGGGAGTCTGGTGGAGGTCTTTATTGAATGACAGCTGTTGCAAATGCGAAATGCCATGTCGATGTTGAATTGAAATCTTCAAGAATTAAATGTTATTTGTTTTATCTTGTGTAGTCTGCTTGTTTTTTATTTAATTTACTTCATTTATTATTATTATTACTATTATTATTATTATTATTGTTGTTTAACTTTATTTTCTTGCGTGACTGTCTTTGTTTTGATAGGCAGCGATGACGTCAGGTGAGGACAAACAGGTGCCGCTGCTGCAAGAGCAACTTTCCGCCGGCAGATGGAGCCATGGGAGCGTCAACGTCGGAGCATTGAACAGGAAGCGCCCATTTCAGTTTTTTATTGCGGACTTGGTTACCATTATTTTGTTGATGGGTAAGTACCATATACATTGCGCCAATTTTAGAACTAGTAAGCCCTCCTTGGGATTTATGACTGACTTTAAAATGTTTTTCTTATGCCCTAAGAAAATAGAAACAAGCAATTATGCGAGGAAAATATGCGCAGACATTGCTAAATATCTATTGTTTTGATTTTTATCCTTGAGGTCCTGTGTGTTCTTTTTAATGGAAATGGCGATTTTTTTTTTTTACTGATAAATCCCCTTTGTTTATTGCTTTATTTGTTTTTAAATATCTATTTTAGTTTACATACTGTTACCAAATTTGTATTATTCTCTGCGAGTGTTTGTATTTTCAATGTTCCAAAAGTTAATTTTTAAAACAGTGCTCATTTCCGGGTAGGCGGGACGAGATCGGTGTGGGGGCGGGGCGAGTGGGGCAAGTCGAAGCGAGCAGGTCTTTGATGGTGGGCGGGGCCAAAAACAGAGGAACCTGTTCGATGATTTTCACACACACACATACACACACGCACACACACACAAACGCGCACGCACAAACACACGTACTTTCACAAGTACACAACAAGTACACGAGGACCCACCGTCATGGCTGTTGTTGTGCTTCTCCTTGGACTCGAGGTAACGCTAAACTACTTTTTACTACACTTGCGTACATGTACACAAACACATACGCGCACACAGTCATGGAGCGAGTTGTGCATTCGCGTATTTGGTCGAGCTCGAGTGTGTCGTACTCGTCGTGGGATTGTGTTTGTAGTTTCGTTTCTGTGCAAAGTAATTGGGCAAAGAAAGGAAGGAAGGAAGGAAGAGCACATTAAGTGGCGTGTGTGCTGCGTTAGCTTGTTAGCGTTGTGCTCCTACGCGCGTGCGTGTCCGCGTGTGCGCGTGTGGCTGGAATGTGCGGTGTGGTTGGGTGTGTTTGCTTGCGTGCACGCCACCCACCCCACAAAGAAAGAAGCAAGTACAAGTACTCAACCTTTTTCTCCTTTCATGCTTCGAACTCGCCGTCAAGTACAAAGAGCAGTATTTCTACTGATTGTAGTACTATTACGTTACTTTTAGTTATATTCTAGTTGTAGTTGTATCACGGTGTTAGTAGTTGTATTATTTCGCATTAGCCTTGTAGTTGTAATAGTACTTACAGTAGAATTTAACTACAAGTGTGCAAGTAGCGTATCTTAAAGTCATATATAATTGTCTAATGTTAGTCCTAGAGCTATCAGAGTATTGGTAGTGTCATTGTATTAGTAATTACTCATAGTCGTATTGTTTAATTGTTGTATCATAGTGTTAGGAGCATTTGTAGTATCATTGTGGCCACAATAGTAATGTTTTTTTGAGAATCGCAGTACTATTAGTAGTAGGATAAAAGCAGTGTCATAATTAGTAATCTAATACCACAGCAGTAGTAGCAGTTGTATTCATAGTGTCATCAGAGCACTCGTAGTATATTGTTGCAATATGACAGCAGCAGTAGCACAAACCCATTTCCAATAAAGTTGGGGCCTTGTGTAAAATGTTCGTGACACCAGTATACACTGATTTGCCAATCCTTTTCAACCTATATTCAATTGAATAAATAACAAAGACAATATATTTAATATTGTAACTGATATATGTTATTATTGTTATTATTATTTTGCAAATATTCACCCGTTTTGAATTTGATGCCTGCGACATGTTTCATCAAACCTGGGACATGGGGATGTTTACCTCTGTGTTACGTCACTCTTCCTTTTAACAACACTCAATAAGCATTTGGGAATTGGGGACACTTATTGTTGAAGCTTCGCAGGTGGAATTCTTTCCCATTCTTGCTTGATGTACAGCTTCAGTTGCTCACCCCTCCGAGGTGTCCTTTGTCGCATTTTGTACTTCATATTGTGTCACATATCTTCAATGGGCGACAGGTCTGGACTGCTGGCATGCCAGTCTAGTACTCACTCTTTTGTGTTGTAACATGCAGAATATGGCTTAGAATTGTATTGCTGAAAAATGCAGGGACGTCCCTGAAGAACAAGTTGCTTGGATGGCAGCATAATTTGCTCCAAAACCTGTATGTGCCCTTCAGCATTAATGATGACTTCACAGATATGCACATTACCCATGGCCATGGACTCTTAACACACCTTCATCCCGTCCTAGATGCTCACTTTTGAACGGCGCGCTGAGAGCAATCTGAATGGTCCTTTTTCTCTTTGGCAGGAGGATACGACATCCATGATTTCCCAAAACAATTTGAAATCTGGGCTTGTAAGATCCCAGCACACTTTTCCACTTTGCATCAGTGAGCTCGGGCCCAGAGAAGCCGGCGGCGTTTCGCCTCTGTAGATGTAGCGACAAACTGTTCTAAGTGAAAGTGGTTTTCTGAATTGTTACTGAGCAAACGTGGTGACATTCTTAGCCCAATGATGCCAATTGTTCATGCAGTGCCTGAGGAATCAAAGGTCACGGGCATTCAATGTTTGTTTTTGGTCCCAAGAGACACACACACACACACACACACACACACACACACACAAAAAAAAGATCAAGTGATGGCTCATATGTGGAAAAACTGTTCTGTGCACCCGAACCTCATGGACGGATGCCAAGGTTGACTAATATTCATATTGCGAGTTCTTGTTTTGTAGCACAATGCTAACTGAGTTGCGGTTGCTGGCTTCTCCTCCATAGATCAAAGTTTTCTCTCTTTGCCTCTTCAGGCCACTGTACACCGCAAAATGCGGCTGAATGTAATGTTACGATGCAAGTCAACTTTACTCCAAAACTCTCCTTGTAAAATTGAGTTGTAAAGTTGCTATCACTCAGGGACGATGTGAATGGTTGTCTCCAGATGTGTTCTGCGACTGAGTGGTGACCAGTCCATCCCATAACGCAGAAGCATGATTTGTACAGCATAGTCAAGGGTCAAAACTGCTTCATTTGACTTTGAAGCAGTCTTACTATTGTTGTGTGACCAGGAAACACTGTGTGTGTGTGTGTGTGTGTGTGTGTGTGTGTGTGTGTGTGTGTGTGTGTGTGTGTGTGTGTGTGTGTGTGTGGGTGCGCGTCATGTGACCATCGACAAGTGTGTCAGTCACTTTGCCATGTCAAACAAGTCACAAGACTTTGAACTTACTAAGTCACATATAAAACATTCACACTGTATGTGCATGTGTGTATGCATGCGGGCACGTGTTTGTGATGTCACCGAAGGGTGGTGACCGATGGGTGGGGCTTTTGGACGAACAGGAAGCAGACACTTCCCTCTGTCAACAAAACAAGGCTGAGCTGCACCTCCTACTATTGTTCTGTGTATGTGTGTGTGTGTGCGTGCTTGCGTGTTGTGTGTGCGCACGAAACAATATGATCTTTATTTGGCGACAGAAGTGACGTCATACATGGAAAAGCCTATGTGTTGACTTGCGTGGTCACTGGCGTCAATATGTTCACCGGTGTGTGTCTTGACTGGTGTGTGCGTGCGTGTTGACTGTAATATTTGCGTATGTTGACGTGTGTGTTGATTGTGAGAGTGTTGTTTTAGTGTGTATCGACTGGTGTGTGTGTGTGTGTGTGTGTGTGTGTGTGTGTCTGTGTGTGTTGAGTGGTGCGACTCGTTCTTGATTGACTGGTGTGTGCGTGTTGCCACCTTTGTGTGTTTGTACCATGGTGTGTGTGTTGACTGGTGAGTGTGTGAGTGTGAGTGAGTGTATGTTAGGACATGTCATGACAGGGTGGACACGAGCACTTCCAACATTCCACTGACAACCATTTTGTGTGCGCAGTGCCCCATTTCAGATGATATTTGTACTTCCTGTTGTCTCTTAGATTGCGGATGGTTACGCTTAACCTTTCACCCCTCACCCGTGGCGCGGCCGCCTGTCCGTCAAGCTGAGGGGGCGAGTCTGCTATCACCATGGCAACCACGCCCGCCTCGCTGGGGAAAGGTTAGTCTGCTTCACTTTTTCACCAGATTTGGGTTCGCGTTAGCGTTAGCCAGTAGCTGATTTTTATTTTTTTTCGCACTCTGTAATGAGATGAGATCGCGTTTAGTAAGCCAGTGGGTCTCAAACTTTTTGACACCCAGCACCGACTCCAACAGTTCTTGAAAGGGCCCCTCTACTGACCAGCAGTAAAATACAGGAGCGGAGTAGGCCCAAGTTTTCCTCAAAAAGGAGGTTTTATTCCACAAGTTGTAACATTACATGGCTGCCTTAAGCGTTGAAAATTGTTTCCATTTTGACGAGCTGCATTGGTGGTTTGGTGAATTCTTTTGGTTGGCAAATGAGCAGGATCTTGGAGGTGCCCACTTATCAGAGATACATGGACTTGGCGGAGGCATCTGTCCTCTGCAACTGTCACAAATGACTTGAATTTTTTTCTACAGTGAAGTCGAAGAATTCGGGTCTGTGGTTTTGAGCCCTGTGTTGTGTTTTTGTTGAAGGTGTGGGTCTGGTATTGGTGGAGTTCCAGTACGAGTACGAGGGTCGCGATGGCTCCATCATCTCCATCAAGCCCAACGAGCGCTACGTCCTGCTGGCCAAGACCAACGCCCACTGGTGGCAGGTGCGGCGCGACCACACCTCCAAACCCTTCTACATCCCGGCGAAGTATGTAAAAGAGCTCCCACCCGACGCGCCATCACCTCTGGACTTTGCCCACCCGCCGGCTCCTGAGGCAACCCCGGTCCCCACTCCGGTAGCGGCCCCGGTCCCTGTGTCGGTCCCCGTAATGGTCCATGTTCCCAAAGTTCTGGAGGAGCCCGGCGGGACCAGAAGCAAACCCGGCGACGAAGTGCCCATCCGGCTCAAACCGGACACGTCCGGTGGCTACCGTAAGACAGAGAATCGCATGTCCACATTTGGCGTCCCGCTGGACTTCCTGGACCTGCCGCCGCCCCTCGCCACAGTGCAGCGTCACTCTGGCGCCCCCTTGGGTCCTGACTGTGCCGACAAAACCGACGGCGTAACGGCGAAAACACTGCCCGAGGAGCATAGAAACATTGGTTTCATCCCGGCTGACCCACCTGCCGCCCGACCCCACACACTGCCCATCCCCGTAGACACGCCTACTGTACCCGATGTGCAGGCCCTCAAAGACTCCGAGGGTGGACCCTCGCAGGAAGACCGAGAGGAGGCGGTGGCCGGGCGGCAAGAAATGGAACAGGAAGAGGAAGAGGAAGAGGAAACCATCGAGGCCACGGAGGACAGTGAACAGGACAGCGACGAGCCAGAGGAGATTGAGGAACACAAAGAGGAAAAAGACTCCAACCACATCTATGAGTCCATCCAGGATCTGCACCTGGACGCTCTGATTGGAGAGTTGAACCCGGCTCCGCCTCCCAATCTGGTAAAGGCCCACCGCCGACCATGTGCAATCTGCGACATTCCGCAACTTTTCACGATTCGCTCACCGTTTACAAGCAGTTTGGCTGTCATTACAAATGTCCATTGTGGGTGTGCAACAATTCCTCGATGAATCAACAACTAATCGATGATAAAATTAATCGACAGCTGCCTTGATAATTGATTCATAATTAGGGACATATCGGTGTAAAAATTCCAGGCGCTGTCACATGATCTTTTACAACAAAAAATGACGTCCAATCAGCATGGTGATGTGTGCGCACTTGATTTTAGCAAAGGAGAAGTGCTCACTAAAACATACATAGAGAGTTTTGTCAACAATGTTTGAGAGAATTTGTCTTGTGGGAGCCAAGCAGGAACTATGTTGACCAGAGGGTAGTAGCTTCATTTTGACAAGCCATCTGGGGGGCATCTATAGGCCAATATGTTGATGTTGATGGGATGTCACCACTGTGGCTAGCAAGGCATGATGAGGAATTTGATGGCTGCTTCTTGTCTTATTGTCGCCACGGCGACGGCTTTTGGCTGACACAAGAAACCCGAGTAAGAAGCCTGAAATATTCATTCATCCTGTGTGTGTGTGTGTGTGTGTGTGTGTGTGTGTGTGTGTGTGTGTGTGTGTGTGTGTGTGTGTGTGTGTGTGTGTGTGTGTCCTGACACCAGCAGACCTGTGATCCCGCCTCCGAGCCATCGCAGCTGCCTGACCCCGCCCCCTCCACCACAGGGCCCACCCTCTCCTCTTCAAGCACCTCCTCTGAAATAATAAGCCTCTCCCCACTCAGCCCGCAACAAGGATGGCAGGTCAGTGTGTGCAGATTTTGGATGTTGAAAAGAATTATGTGACTTTTATTTTGAAAATTATGCTTTTGCGGGAAGTGTTGGGGCCTCATCTGATACTTGCACAAGCAGGAATTGAGGCAATTGAGGAAAAAAAAAAAAAAGCAAAAGAGATCGCTTTAAACCCACTCACTCTGCCAAACGTTGATATCAAGATTTTATATGAAAAGCTACTAACAACTCTCTTGCATCACTCTCTCGCTCAGACAAAGCCCATACGTCTGATTGAGGACAGTACGCAGGCATTTAAAATAAGAATGTTAACGTTTGAGATTACGAATCATCCCAATGTGAATGATTTTTTGGGGGGAGAGCAGGAAGTAGGTTCTTTTATTGTGAAGGCGCCCTGTTGCAGATGCACACGGACCAGGAGAGTGGGAGGGTGTTTTACTTCCACCCACTGACTCGACAGAGCACCTGGTCGCACCCGCGCTCGCCCTCGCCGCACCCATCATCACCCCCGGTCTCGTCACCCGTCCCATCCGCTTCGTCACCGACACCCTCGCCACAGGTAACAAAACAAAAGACGCTTTACCTTGCACACGTATTCATCAAAAATGAGGCCGAGTATTTGTTCTCAAAACATATACAGTATTTCGCATTTCTGTGAGTACCTTTTGAACATTAAAATCTCGGAAAATGAATGCAACCGTTCTTAAATTATGACTCAGTTAAATGTGCTGCAAATGAAAGTGAAATAAAACCTGTACCTGAATTCAAGTTTCAAAACAAACCGATTTTACAGATAAGTATATTCTCCTCAAAAGTAAAATAAAAATAATAATCATAAATTAGAAATTATTTCACATTACCACTAGAGGGAGCCAGAGTACCACAAGTGGTACAAGGTGCACAATTTGAGAATCACTGGACTGTTACATGGGGGCTGGGGGAGGAACTTAAGTGGGCTAAATGCTGAAGGGCTATCCATCCCTCCAGTCTGGCTGCGAGATTTGGGAACAGCTGATGGACCCAAACTCCGGGAGGCTCTACTACTACAACCCAGTGTCTGGTGCCACCTCCTGGAACGCGCCCATGCCGGCACCCCACGCTGCCCCCACGATGACCGATGAACCCGCCAAGCCCGACGACGGCCCGGTACCAGATCATTGGCGCACTTTGATGCTCACGGGTTATATTACTCACTTTTGATTGTTTGCTTGTGCGTGTGTGTGTTGACTGAACCTGCAGCCTCCACTGCCAGAAGAAGATTATCCCGTTGACGCGCAGCACGACAATGACACCGTCTTCATGATGGTACCTTCCTCCATCACACACATGCAAAAACAGGCATACAGCTAAACGGTACTGTCGCCTTTTCTCTGCAGAGATCATTTAATGCTACCACATCCATGCTAATCGTTAGCCTGTGTCTGTGGTCTTTCTCATTGTATGTTAGGGTTACGTGGGCAGTTGCTATGTGTTTGAAATACACAACTTGTAATTGTTTTTGGTGAAAAACTTGACTCACTCCCATCTCAAACTGGCACACAAAACTCTGCAATCTGGGTTTAAGGCCTTTGCAAATATTGCAGTGTAGCACGAAACAAATGAATGCGAACTCTAGAAAAAAAAATCATCCAGTCAAAATCTATTTGAAATATCCCGTCTCTATGACAACCCTCACCATGTTTTTCATGTTGCATGACGTTTGCCAGCATGCTCGGCAGCACATCATTCCCAGAGCGCACCTGGAGCGCCAAGATGGCCTCCGGATGGCAAACGGCAAGCCCGATCAGCGCGTGGCATGGCGACACAGCGTGGCCGAGGACGTAAGTTGCGGCTGGCGCCCATCGGCTTGTTGCCGCGGGTCACGTGACTAGCGGCAGGCTGCCTAACTTGCTTGTGTTCCCTAGACGTTTGCTTCGCGACACTGGAGGAACCTCGCCGACTTCAGCAGAGACTCGGCAGACACCACGCAGGTACACACACACACACACACACACACACACACACACACACACACACGTGCACG
>NW_017805134.1:1282421-1316417 GCF_001891065.2 Hippocampus comes | reverse complement strand
ACACACACACACACACACACACACACACACACACACACACACACACACACACACGCAGACATACACACCCACCCTCGTGCTGATAATGTCATTGTGTGTGAAGCTCTGTGATAGGTTGAGCTTGAGGAGGAATCTGTCCGATAGGAGCTCAGACTCCCAGCAGGTACATGCAGATCCTGCCCTTTGATTGGCCACTGACAGCTGTCGTGTTCTTGCGCTTCCATTTGTTTGCGGTTGCTATGGGAACACGCTTGTACAGGCTCAACTAACCCGGGTTGCGGGCGCCCCCTGGTGACGGTCGGCCATGTCGAGGCATTGGATGACAGTGATGTGACTTTCTGTCTGTGCCTGCAGGGACACCTGCTGGAGAAGGCTGGAATCGTCAACAAGACCAAAGTAGTCGATAACGGCAAGAAGATCCGGTGAGGCTTTTTCTTGTTGTTTTATCCTCGTTTTTTGTCATTGTTGTCATCCCAATGCTCGTGCTGACAGGAAGAACTGGAGTCAATCTTGGACTGTCCTGCATGGCGGCATCCTAACTTTCCACCGGGACCCCAAATCTGCGCCCAGCAGTAACATGGTGGCTGACTTTTCACCTTTACCTCCAAAAGTACTCCTGCCACGCTCACGTCTTGTCTCATCTCGTCACTCATTCTAAGGCCTCCCAGATTGTTCCGGAATACACGGTGGAACTGAGAGGAGCTTCGGTGTGCTGGGCACCCAAGGAAAAGTCGTCTAAGAAGAATGTCCTGGAGGTCAGTCTCGTGACTGCAGTTGCGCATCATTGGTGTTCCGGCTTTTGTTGATATGCTTGTTGTTATGTTTGTGTGTGTGTGTGTGTGTGTGTGTGTGTGTGTGTGTGTGTGTGTGTGTGTGTGTGTGTGTGTGTGTGTGTAGCTGAGGACTCGTCAAGGTTGCGAGTATCTGATGCAGTACGACACAGAGAGTATCATTGCCGATTGGCTGAAAGTCGTACAGGACACCATCAGACAGCTAGTAAGGCAAACACACTCTCTCTGCATGTGCAAACACACACGCACACACACACACAGTCGTAAATGTGGAGGCGTATCTTTCAGGATCACGAGCACGTGTCGGACGATGATGACGATGGCGCCTCGGACAAAGAGGACAAAGACAGGAAGCGGGCAAGTGAGTGATTTCATCCAAAGCGATGCCCCCTCGTTGCCTCACGTCGGAGCGGGCGCCGCCGCCTTCTTGTGATTACTTTCTGTGTGCGTGTTTCAACTTTGTGTCACTGAAGATGTTGTCGCGCCTTGGCAGGCAACAGAAGTTTGTCGGGCGCCGACACGGAGCAGACGCGAGTTCGCACAAAACTGCGACGCTTCCTCCAGAGGAGGCCCACGCTGCAGAGCGTCAAGGAGAAGGGGTACATACGAGGTGAGCGATGCCAGGCACTGTGTCCACGCGTGACTATGGCACGCGCGATGTGACGCGGCGGCGTGTCGTTGTCCTTTTCTTCTGTTCAGACAACGTGTTCGGCTGCCATCTGGACACCCTCTGTCACAGGGAAAACACAACCATTCCAAAATTTGTGGAGAAGTGCATCAAAGCTGTGGAGAGGAGAGGTAGCACACACACACACACACACACACACACACACACACACACACACACAGATACACGCACACCGTGTCAGGTCAGCACTTGTTTTGAGATGATTCACTTTCCAGAGATGTTGATGCAGTTTGTGTATGAGCGCATACGCGTGTGTGTTCAGGTCTTGATGTGGACGGCATCTACCGTGTAAGCGGGAACTTGGCCGTCATCCAGAAGCTGCGACACAAAGCCGATCACGGTATCCAACACTGTCATTCACTCATTTTCCAATCACCGCATTTGCATTTTCTTGCTGGATAGCGGACCATGATCCCAGCTGATGTTGATGACGAAGTGGAGTGGCTGGACATGATTGTGGTTTTTCCCCGCTTGTTTTCAGAGGAGCATCTCGATGTGGAGGACGGTCAGTGGGAAGACATCCACGTGCTAACGGGAGCCCTCAAGCTGTTCCTGCGCGAGCTTCCCGAGCCGCTCTTCCCCTTCAGCTTCTTCGACAAGTTCATCGCCGCCATCCGTCAGTCCCGCATCAGCACGCGGTTGTCCAAATGCGCCATATCTTGCGCCACTCTTCCCTGAGGCATCCGCATTTTGTCCTGCAGAAATTCCCGACTACAACCTGCGCGTGTCCTACATGAAGGACTTGGTGCGCTCGCTGCCGCTTCCCAATCACGACACGATGGAGCTGCTCTTCAGGCACCTGCTCAGGCACGTGTTTCCGTCCGGCCCCGCCTTCCCATCCCACGCCGCCTATGCCAACTTGAAGGCTTCATTAACTTTTGACTCTCCACTTCCTCCGCACACAGAGTGGTGGAGCACAAAGACGCCAACCGAATGTCAGTCCAGAGCATGGCCATCGTCTTCGGGCCCACGCTGTTGCGCCCGCAGACCGAGTCGGCCAACATGACCATCCACATGGTCTTCCAGAGCCAGATTGTGGAGCTCATGCTAAACGAGTTCCACACCGTCTTTGTGCAGAGGTAGCACCACTGCGCACATGCAGCCTTCCGCAACTTGGATCTGAGACGTACATTCCAAAAGAGACGCGGGTCCTTCCACAAGATAGAGCAACATCAATGCCAGCAGGGCGCTTTGGACACAAACGTATTGCTGCCACACCAGTAAAAAAAAGTTTTTTAAAGACTTCAGCGTCACATTATAACGTTATAATAACATGATAAATGTCACCTTTTATCTTGAAAACGTTCACCTTAAAAGTTTGACTTCTCCAGGAAACATAGTAATCCCCTTCACTTCATGTAACTGGCAGAATCCTATGAATCTGTTCAAAAAAAGCATGGCCTTATTATTAGAATTATTATTATCATTATTGTTTGTTTGTTTTTTTAACAGTATTTTACAAGAGCATTGCAGTTATGTTGCTGGTAGCTTTGAGTTGTAATACACAAAAGTGACCCGAGCCATGAATTTCTTCGGTTTTTGGGATGAATGTGGATGTTAATCTTGCCACATTTTAGCATGAAATTTACGTCACTAAAATTGATCCTGTTGAAACGTAATATTGATTTTTTTTTTCTTGGTGTGGGAGCAATACACTTGCGTCGCTTTGTGCTCCAGCTAGGAAGAGCACACCTTGGAGGAGTCGCCGCTTCCTTCCACACCTTCCATTGTCATGCCCAGAAAGAGGAAATGGAAGGAAGACTTGTGTTGAGATATGAAAGACAAATGATGACATCATTGTTCATGTGAGATGCTCACATGATGTCAGACAATAAGATCAAGAGCAATAATTTGATGAACAGATTTGATTTTTTATTCTGAGATGTTCAGATCATGTCCAGTGCGAGATTGTCAAGATACAGTTGAAAAGTTGACATTTGACCCAAAGAAGAAAAAAGCTCAAATAGTCCTACTTAAACGCACGCCCCAATTATCAAACAGAAAATGTAGGATGATCATGTTTCAAATTATTTCACTGTTGCTGGAGCAGTAACTTCTTTTTTTTTCTTTTTTGGACACCATGAAAAATATGTTGTGCACGTTTGCGGACTGTAACACGATAAAGAAAATATCTGTCTATTTTTATTGTTTTCAAAGATACACAGAAATATATTATAGGATCGTAAATTAAATGACTCAAAGCATTCTTCGAAAGAAACGTTTATCTGACGTAAATGTTGACGTATTCCTTGCATGAAAGGAGACTTTTGGCCTCTTTGGTGTTCCGTCCGTCGTCTTGGCAACCAAAGTTTTCGTTTGCCCGACCGGCGCCAACAAAGAAAGCGACCAGGTAAAAACGTTCAATTCATTCATGAACGTGCTTTAATTGATAGTTTGAAGGCGTGAAAGTTAGCATTGTACAATAACGCCAGTTTGATAACAGAAGCTAGCATGTAACATTGGTTTAGCACAAACATTGCTTTGCCACAACAGTTATCGCTAATCGCCAATTGCAACTCGTGTTTGTGTTTATTTTTTTTTTATTTTATTTTTTTGGGCGGGGGGGGGGTGTAAAAGAAATCATTGCTGTGTAGTTTGTTTTGTAATTTGTAAATCGAAGGTCCGAGCAATCAAGTGCCTGGGAAGAAGTTGCCATAGAAACTTGAATCAAGCAATCGTCCGGCTGGTAAGGACGTGTTTATGTATATTTGGTATATTTAAAGTGTATTGACGTTATTTCAACAACCGAGTGTGCCAATAACAGCACACAACCCATAGCAACCGCAACAAAAAGTTTTCAAAGCACTTTATCGGTACAGTACAACAAAAATCCTAATAATAGACCTAGTGCCACAGACAGGCCACAGTGCGTATGCGAGCACGACCGCCATCTTGGAAAGGTATGAGACCCGTTCTGTTTGGTCGTCATATTGAGAAGGTACTCAGGGCAGGTTTATTTTTAAGTCAGTACAGGGGGGGTTTATGTTCTCTAGAGCCTATGGCTTAGATTTCTGTAAATTGCTGAGCGTGTGGCGTAGATTGTGAAGTGATGTGATTTTCCACGACTTGGCGCGTCACAAATTCCGAATGCATTATGGGTAAGCGCACCGGTACTGGCAGCAGGGACCCATCTTGAGTGCACCCCACATCATTGAGAGATGTCGTCTTCTCGGCGTGACGTCATCGACTTCTCGGCGTTGGAGAAAGATTTACGCGCCAGCGTGGAGGCAGAGCTGAAATACCGACGAGAGAACGACGCCAAACTGAGGGCCGTCCAGCAAGGCGTGGCTTCGTACCAGCAGTTCAGGTCGGATATGGGACCGGGTGAGGCACCATTCCATCACGGAAGGCATTTGTCAGATATTTTTTTTCTTTAGGGATTTGGTCCTGACCAGTCACCTGACGCCGCTCCACAAGACCGACAAGAATGCTCGCAAGCACGCGCCCTGGAACCCAGTGGTTGCTACTGGCAACACACCTGACCCTCAAGAACAACATGCATACACACATGAACCTCAATAATAATAAAACTCAACCCAGACCCTTAGTAACAAAAAAAAAATACACATTAGACCCTCAGTAACAGGTGAAGAAAGCTGAATGTGAACACAAGTTGTGAATAAAAGTTTTTTTTGGAGTCTAAAAAGTGAATGAGGAATTGATTTGGAAAAACTGCGCATGCAAGAGTAGGACCACCAGATGGCGCGGCCGAGTCATTTTCCTGTCGAGCGCCTCACAACTCGGACGCGCGGGGTTTGTCGCATGCACGTGCATAAGAGGCAAAGAGGAAGTGCGCGGGAAGGCGCGTGTACGCTAGTTCTCTCACACACACGCAAAGGTGCAAGTGCAGCTGCTGTCAAATCATTCGAGCCGCAGGATCAGAAGAGAAGAGACGGTCTTCGAGACGGACAGGTGCTCCAGAATCACATCGAACCAGATTTCATCTTCAACATAATCATTGTCGCACCATTTGATGCTTTGTGTATGAACGTGTGTGTGTGCTGTTAACAGAGAGGACACGTGAAGCAAAATTGGATGACATGAAGGCGGACGAGTTGAAAGAAGAAGTGGCCAAGATCCTCAACCAGGCTCCCGAGTCCAGGAAGCTTCTTGTGGAAAACTACAACAACTTAATTCAGGTGGCAGACTACTGCTGCCAGAACTACATCCAGGCCAGTCACACCACTACTAACTACGAACTAACTACCAAACACCACGCTGTTACAGCACTGCTGCAAACAAAACATTCTTCCTCCCGCAAGTCCAACTTGACAGGCTTCTACCACTTCTCGATCAATTTTGCGACTGCTGCAAGAAGTATGCATAGGGTAGTACAAATACTATAAGTGCAAGTGAGTCTGGAATAGATATTAAACTCTAGAGCTGTATAATAGGTCACGTTCATTGGAGTTACTTCCCCTTTGTATTTTTTGTTACTCATTTAGGGTGGATAGCATTCGATTGTTTGCATTTGATTGCAGAAGATGCTAATCGGTTGCTCTTAAAATGGTGTACTCCTCCTATGTCGTTGGGTGTCATAACAATGCTAAGACAGAAAAAGGTCAATATTTCTTTCAGATTCCCAAGAAGATTAATACATCAGACGAAATGTCTAAAACACAGCAAGCGAACTCGTATTTCAGATAGATATACACACGTGCTAGTGCTACCGACTACGCTACACAAAACTAGACTAGGCCTGGCTAATAGTTAGAGCTCATGTGATATGTCCTCCTTGCAGTCCGGGGATGACACGTCCAAAGCATTGGAGGAGACCAAGTCACTGACTGCCCAATCGCTGGCCAGCATCGCCTACCAGATTAACACGCTAGCTACCAGCGTGCTAAATCTACTGGATGCGCAGAGCCAGCAGCTTGGCCACATGGAGTCGGCCATCAACCTCATCGGGCAGGTACGTCTCCTTTGTCCACTTTTCCCAACATGCACTGCAGCAAACCACAACAATCCCGAACCCTATTTGCAAGAATTTCCTCTTGTGTGTGTCTTGTTGCTTTAAAAGTGAATCTTAATGCGTCAGGATTACACAAACACACACACACACACATTATTATTATTAGGGGATTGACCTTGGACTTTTACTTGAGTTTTCCGATTGTAAAAGGTAGAGTATTCGGACTGGAGTACAATTTGTGGCTCCTCTCACCATGAGAACAAATGGCATGAGAGCTAGAAGGCTTTGTTGTGTTCACTGACACTCGTTCATTCCAGCACCAGCCACCGTTCATGTAATCACGGACGTGTTGATTAATCACTCCAAAACATCTTGTGTGACTCTAATGTTTTTGCATGCTAGACGGTGAAGATGCACCGGGAGAAAGTTTCCCGTCGAGAAATCGGAATCTTCACGGCAGCGCGACGGCTCCCCCGCGGGCCCAAGATCTCCGCCCCAGCCATGCCTCCGGAGCCGTGCCCACCTTACAGCCGTCGGCCAATCAGCTACCAGCAGTTGGACGGCTTGGGTCACGGCGTCAAGGTACCCCGCCGTCTTCGGCCAGCTGTCAATCATCTAAACATTTTTTGCCTCACGCAACAACATCAGAGTCAGCGTCTATGCTAACAGGATGTGGCTGCTACCGCAGCCAGCCATTTCCTGTTCCCTATGGCACGCACACATTTCACTAAGCTTCCTTAAAAGTTCTTTTACATTGCGCGGCAACACTCATGTTCTTATGCACACACGCACGCACATAGACCCACTCACATGCACACGGTTGGGTGAGCGTGGGAAGATTTTTTTTTTTCCTTTAGAGTTTGTTGCGGTTTATTGTTGTCTGAGACTGAGCCTCCATTGATGCTGCAAACCTCCCCCTCTCCCCACTCCACCCCCACCGCCCCTTTGTGTCCCCTTGCGTGCCCCCCGCACCCCTCATGTCCCCCCAACAGCTGACTGGGAAAGCGGGCGAGGGAGGCGGAACCATCCGGAAGCCGGGCTCATCCATCAGGTTTTTGTTTTGTGCTTTACTCGCTGTTGCCAATTTAAGCTTCAAGTTGTTGGTCTTGTTTGGTTTTCAGGTCCAGCAAAGCTGCAGCAGAAGGCCTCAAGTGTGCAGTGGCGCACTCTGGTGGCAGGTATTGCACATTTCATCAACTCAGGGCAGGGATGGGCATTGGATGGGGAAGGAGGTGGTCCGCAGCAGGGGTGCCCAGCTTGTATAACTTGCATTGATGATCCATTCATGGGTTTTCTTTTATTCTCAGTTTGATTCATATAAATGTATAAAATTATTGGATTGTTTTATTCATTAATCTCACTCAATAAATGGTTAATTGATCTAACCTAAATAAAGTCAGCCCAAAAATAACCCCCCCAATTGCATTTACCCTATTCTAAAAGAAACACTTTTATTTTACATTTATAAGTGATAGAAAATCTTTGCCAAATTATTGCTCAAATGTGATTTGATTGCTCTGCTATTTTGAAGCTCCACGTTTGGGAAAGCTGTGGCTCCGCCCACAGTCCCTTCCTTACCTGAAAGTGATGTCATCACAACGCTACTTGGGAATGCCACGCCCCCTCTACAAGATTTGTCGGAGATTTCTGTGGCTGCGCCAGATCCGATCGACTCTGCCGAAACGATGGCTCCGCCCCCTCCGCCCGATTCCTCTGAGATGCCTGTGGCTCCGCCCCTTCCGTTGGATTCTGCAATGCCTCTGACTCCGCCCCCTCCACCTCTTCCTCCATCAGTGACACCGCCCACCACGATTGTCCTTCCGCTAACTCCACCCCCATGTTTAGAAACAGGTGAGGAAAGTCACCTTGGTGATGTGACTTCATCTTACTTCATGATTGGTTCATTGATAATGGTGATGATGCAAATGATGATAATGACAAGAAGGATCACACTGAGCGCATTGATGATGTTGACAACCATAATGCTAAAGATGCTGATGACATCATTGCCTTTCTGCAGTGCTGGAGGAGAGCAGCCTCCCCCCGCCGTCTCCCCCACCCCCAGATTACGACCACGCCTTTCCTCTGCCGTTCACTGAAGAGCCAGAGCTTCCGGCCCCTCCCTCACCAACCCAGGAATTAGACGGTATCACACGCACGCACACAAACATGAATCACTTATTCCTGCCTCCCCAATAAACTACAAAGACATTTGTAGTGGAGGAACTATCCAGGTCCGCTGTGGTTTGGAACTTTAAAACAGTTCTGACCTTCGAAATTTGAACAAGTGGCAATAATTCTATCAGGATCAGCAATGTATTTTGGAGAGCAAATTCCATAGGCTGGGTCTCGACCATTACCAATCCTTGGAAAGGATTCAACATTAAGCGGCACTCAAAACTGCAGTATTTCCCATGATGCATTGTGGGAATCCCCAAAACAAAATTTGCCTCTCCTTGTCTTCTGCTCTTCTGCATCTGCTGCGCTTGCGGTCGCAGGCGGAGAGGCAGCGCGCTCACCCCCCACCCGCTCCGTGTCGCTGAGGGTCCGCTCGGGCCCCGCCTCCCGCCGCCACAGCCGCTGCCTCTTCCCGCCTGCCCGCCTTGCTACCCGTCTGCCGATGCTCATTCCCCCGCCTCCCTCCTATCCGGCCCCCCCTCAGCCTTCATCCTCTTCCTGCGCCGGGCTGGGCCTGCCTGCTCGTCTGGAGCATCTGGGTAAGGAGAGCTCCAGTTGCAAACTGCACTACAACCGCACCTTCACTCAGGCTCCTAACTCAATTTTATTGCTACAATCACACGTGGACTTCGGAGGTGAGATGCGCTACCTTGCTCCATAATTCTACTGGGTGGCCAAGTGATACACTGACTTTTGGCATTTTATTTTGGCTTTTTGCTGGGCCAACTGTGAACTTTGAAGCCCCATTCCGCTGTCCCAATTGCCCGCTCTGAGATGTAACTCACATTGTCCCCTGGCTATGCAATCAGATCTGGAGATCCCAGCCCTTCCACCGCCGCCGCCGTTGGATGACGACACGGCAGTTGAGGAGCTCGGTGGTGCCCCTCCGCATTACCTGGAGAAAGGTACTGAAGCACGCGCTCAAGTTTTACCTGATTGCTAAAATAAGGATTAGGATAATTTCTTTCCACCTACTATGTGACTGTTTGCCTTTTTCAGCCAGCGGTGTATCGTGACAGGCAGAACACTTCAGGGCTCTCCCACTAGATGGCATTTGAATCCCTGTGTTGCAGTGCAGGGAATGTGATGCTACATAATGTTAATGAGAACAATTATTATTCGACAAGGCTTTGGCCAAAACAGCAAATGGGTCATTGTTTTTCAGTGAATAAATGGGCTGTCGCTTACAGAGTGCTTTTCTACCTTTGGTACTCAAACTGCTTTACACTGTTTCCTCATGAACTAATGATTCAGCATCAGGAGCAACTAAGGATGGAGTATCTTGCTCAAGGACAGTGCGACATGGTCGCAATGGCCGGGGATTGAACCCCCAACCTTTGGGTTGGGAGACAACCACTCTCACTGAGCC
Source organism: Hippocampus comes (assembly GCF_001891065.2). Lineage (NCBI taxonomy): Eukaryota > Metazoa > Chordata > Actinopteri > Syngnathiformes > Syngnathidae > Hippocampus > Hippocampus comes. The sequence goes on along the minus strand of NW_017805134.1, from coordinate 1,306,479 downwards.
ATGCCGCCAAAAATAACGAGTCCCTTCCGAACCCCCCAAAAAACCCAGCGAACGGTCATACTAACCATGAAAATGTGCCGATTTATTGCAATAGATTTTTGTGACTAAATGATAACTTAAGATCTTGATGATTCCAGTTCGATGGATTTGTGAGATTTTTGTTTATTGTGTCAAATCAGTGAAGTTTGGCTGACTCGCGTGTGTCCAGTGATGGCGCTGTACCGCTACGAGGCGACCGAGCCCAGCGAACTGTCCATGGAGGAGGGCGATGTCATCTACGTGACTGGTCGCCATGACGACGGCTGGTATGAGGGCATCCTGCGCGACCGGCAGGGATTCTTTCCCGAAAATTATGTCCGATCCTGTGGCCGGGCTCAAGCTCCGCCCCTGTGACCTCATCACCCCCCCAAGTGGAAATAGACTCCGCCTTGACCATCCGCCATTTTCAACGCCCCCCCAAACTACTCCCAAGTCAACTTGAGAACATGCACCAGTTTGATGCCTGCCTGTGAGTCACACTCCAATGTGGGAAAGGGTTTGACACAGACCATACATGAGCACATCCTTCGCTTCTCCCGCTGTCACTGGCGTTTGGGATCGAGCCCATGACAGAAGTCTCCCAGTCATTGACTTCATCCCAAAAAGGAACTGAATTCAAGTAGAAATGCCACAAGATGGCGGCAAAGGACTACATGAATGTGCTAGTCTACTCTACACGCTCGTGTTCAAATGTCGGCTCTGGATGAAAAAGAAAAAGTTAACCCAAGATAACTCATGTCTTAACGTTTTTCGCCACCAACTCAATTGAAAAAAAAGTGAGAGCAGAAGGAAAAAGGAAAGGAAAAAAAAGGGAATTTGGGATGGAGTTTTCAAGATGAAATTCTGACTCATGCTAGCAAGTCACTTCCTGTGTCCATGTCAAAGAGGGCAGAGACTAAATTATGAACCGGAGACGTTGTTGTAAAAAAAGTTTTTTCATTGTGTCAAAATAAGAATAAATATTAAATAGATCATAAATATGACAAGTACAGCAGTAGAAACGTGGTCAGACGGCGCCCCCCGCTGGCGGCAGGTCACATGGCAGCCACCAGCAGGTGCATCTGCTGCAGGTGCATTTTGGTTTCGCTCCGGATCAACTCCCACATATTGCTGTCACCATCCTGCACACACACACATACACACACTGAATTGCATGTTACGCACCCTCTGCACTACATGTAACTCAAGAGTACTCACAGTGCCGTTGAGAGTAGCATTGGTCAGTCTAACGTAGTAGCGGCCCAGTGCTTTGGAAAAACAGCCGTCGCTCTTTGCTCGTGAAACCTGAAGAAAAAGAAAAACGGTTGATGACGAAGTTGACAGCTACCAACATACTGCATGAGTGCAGATAATAAGCACCGATAAAAAGGCTCCCAAACGAGGAAAGGATATGCAGTCTCCTCATTCTACAATTATTCTGAAATTCTTTTTCCCCAAAAATTCCTCATCCTGAATCCCCATCGGACTCAATTTTTTTCCAATATCCTGGACCTTGTCATTTTTTATCACCAATTTTAGTTGAATGCAGTTATGACCTGATTGCCATTTCTCATGAATTAATATGGAGTATTTTTGTAGTTGTCATTTCGATAAGCCACTGTTCTAATTTTTAGAATCCATCAATGTAGACCATCAGTTAATTGGTTCGAAAAAAAAAATCATCTTTCATTCAGATGTACTGCAACGAAATTATATATCAAAAATCAAATGGTTGCCACCTCATTTGATTGTCGGTTATTTGTTGACCAGCTGGGTCACTCCCTCATCGCCGTTCATTGAACTCAAGCTGGAAAAGTCATTGCACAGTGCTTACGCTGACACCTTGACTAGTCGACAAGTCAACGAGTCGCTGCACTCTGTCCACTCCTCCCATAAGCACTGTTGGTACAATTGATTCATCATTTAAGTGGTCTGTCGATCAATTGGTTGGTTGTTTAGTTGATATGTTGATTCGTTGCCTTCTAGGTTTGGTAATTCACTTGGTTGGTTATATAGTCTGTTGATCATTTTGTTGGTCGTATCCACTGGCGGGTTAGTTGACTAGTCAATTGATGGCGATAGTTGATTTCGTATGGGCAGTTATTTGCTCAAATGATTGATTTGTTGCTCAATTGATTGCAAAGTCAACTAGTCGGTTCAAGCCCAAGAGGGTCTACAGAACATAACAGGTGGTATATTGCAAGCGTCTCCCAAATCATTCTGTTTCTCGATTACACAATCATTTGGTGTCAAAATGAGACGCATACGAAAGGAGAGAATACATACACACAAGCTGAGCTCCTCCTCCTGTCTGTGCATGACAATGAGCATTTCTTCCAAGGTGTCCGCGTCCCAGCCCACTCTGGAGGTGTTGACTTGCTGGTAAAGATCCAAAATGTGTCCCAAGTTGTTGCGGACAAAGGTCACTTTGCACGCCGTCTGCAAAGAGCGACATACTGGTCAACGTCTGCACTCTGATTGGCTGTCACAAGCAGGTCTCACCTGAGACTTCTCCACCCGCTTGTAAAGTTGTCTTGGAAACGGAAGCGGAAACTCCTCTTCTGTGATGGGACCACCCTGGAAGGTAATTTCATTAGTTCCACAGACAGCAGGCAGAAGACCATGAGAATGCCATACTGACCAGGTCCCAAAGCAGAGACAGACACCTGTCACTCAAGTCCGTGTATCGTCTTAGCCAGTCGCAGCAGAACGTGGGTACAAACACACCAAAAAGGATGAGGATCACCTCTGGACGTCTGACTCCCAACATGATGAAGCTGATATGTCCCACATGCCACAAAGGTCTTTGCACTTATAGTATTCCAAACAGGAAAAAGAAAACAGGAGCATCAAACACTACAATTCTGTTTCTACTCTCACTTTCCAAACACACGCCCCCTCGTGGGCGCACGCACACCCAATTGCTTGGACCTGGTTAAACAGTTCTATTTAACTAACTAGTAATGTGATATGAAGCACCACACTTTTTCTGTACTGACGAATACATTAGCAACCATGTCAAAGTATCATATTTGCTGACGTGGTCATCAATACTTAATTAAACATTACTTTTAGTGAAGTGAACACGTGCGCTTGTGAATGCAAATGACATCATGAAAAAGAAAAGCAAATGTTGCGCGTGAGGTGGTTTCGTCACGATTTCTAATTGTCTCTGAGGGAAGTCCCTTCACTTTCCTTTTTTTTCGCGCATTCACTGTCACTGATTATGACGTCACATTCACTCCTGCTTTGTCTTGTCGGAGGAACGCAACGCAAACATCCTTTTAGTACTATTATTTTAATTTCAGCGATTTCAAAACCAACGTCAACCTGGAATGGGTATAAATCATTGTAAATTTGACGTCATTTTGTTCGATAAAAATTACAAACCAAGTTTTGGAAACCGTCATGTGTTCAGAAGAGGACGATTTTAATTGGCTGAGCCAGTGTGGTTATCGGCTATTTCATTGGCTACCACATGACGTCCCGCCTTTTTCGGAAGCGCGCCAAATATGTGAACAAATTATTTTTAAAAGTTTATTAAATTTCAAATGTACAAAACATGTTGGCATAGTACATTGTTAACATAAGAGAGAAATGGTAACAGGCAAGCCTGTTAACATAAGAGAAATGGTAACAGACAAGCCTCAAGAAATTATCAACAATCAACAAAAAATAAATACATAAAGTTTCAACTCCTCTACTAAGCTGCACAGTTTCACAGCATTTTTCTACACCATACATTTCAAGAATGAAAAATGACATAGTTCTCTCTGAAATACATAGAAATTGGGTTTGGATTGAATGTGTCTATTTTTATTTCAGTGTTAAATACTCAGTCATGGAATGACTCTTTGACAGAAATATCATACAAAACATTTTCTTTTGACAGAATAGAAAGACTAGGCAATTTATGGAACAACCAGTGATACAAATCTTTCCAGAAGCCATTAATAAATTTGCAGTCATCAAATGTTTCAATGTCTTCATGACAAAATAAACAGTTGTTATGGTCCAAATTAAATCGATTCCTTAATTAAAAACTCAGAGGATGGGATACCCTATTACGAATTTCCTGTGCTTTTGGGGCAATGGGAAATTTAAAGAATTTAAATCACAAACATTTGGTTTCTTAATTTGAGTAGACTTGTAGCATTGAAATTCGGTTTGATAAGAATGGATACAGTTCATTGACAAAGAATGGTCAGATTTTGTGGGGGGAGGGGTGGTGACGTAAGAGCTTCGAGACAGAGGCTTGCCCTCTCCGCCATTTTCCCGGAAGTGCCTCCGCAACTCGTTGGTGTGTAGAAAGACGGAAACTGAAACTGAATTCGAAGCCTTTCATTTGGCTTTTGCTAACTTGCGGTGTTCATGAAGACATTTAAGAGGAACCTTTGCCATGGAGGTGGACCTGCTGGACTTTTGGGTTCCTGTAGAGAACAACAAGACTTTGTTTGTGTGGAACATCACGCCAAACCTGACCGAGTCGCACATACAGGTCAATCCGACGCGCCTCTTGTGCAAAATTATTTGCGTGTGCGCGTGTACAATCACTTGAAGGTATTTGTGAATTCATGCGAGTGTGTGTTGTAGGAGCGCTTGCACGCGGTCTTCTCTTCCTTCGGTCCCCTCTACCTGGTGAAGGTTCGTCCTAACGCCGCGCTGAGCACGCCTGGTTTTAACGGCATAATCAAGTTCTACTCGGCGGCTCAGGCTCGCAAAGCCCAGCAGAACACAGATGGGCGCGCACTCTTCCATACCACGCCGCTCAAGGTGCACTCCTACTCTTCTCCATTTTTCCGACGAAATGTGAATGTGAATGTGTTAGGTGTATGTTGTTTGCATGTGCAGCCGGTGTGTATGTGTATTAGGGGTGTAACAAAACCCGTTTTGAACTGGAAAGTCGATCCATCCATCCATTTTCTGTTCCGCTTTATCCTCACAAGCGTCACGGGGCGTGCTGGAGCCTATCCCAGCTGTCTTCGGCCATTAGGCGGGGGACACCCTGAACCGGTTGCCAGCCAATCGCAGAGCACACAGAGACGAACAATAACAACCCGCGCTCAGACTCACACCTCGGGACAATTTTGAGTGTTCAATAAGCCTGTCATGCATGTTTTTGGAATGTGTGAGGAAACCAGAGTACCCCGAGAAAACCCACGAGAGGCACGGGGAGAACATGCAAACGCCACACAGGGAGCTGGAATTGAACCCGGTACCTCTGCAGTGTGTGCTTGACGCGCTAACCACTGGACCACCGGGCCACCAACTGGAAAGTCGTTCTTTTAAATATTTCAAAGATGCATAGAATTGAACCAAATTGTTCCATTTTGAAATACAGTACATCAAGATATGTATCAAATAGCTTCGAAGGAAAATTACACATTTACAGCACTGACAAGTTCATTTGAATGGTTGTAAAATGTGATAGGATAAATGTACATAAAGTAATCCCATATTTACTCTTATATTACTACAAAGCATTTATTCAGCAGTATGGCCTTGCAAGGTTTCACGTGAGAGACAGTGAAGAATAATGTTGAAGGGGGGCCAGCTGGTTCCCAAGCTTGGGAAGATAAGCCAGCGGGGAGTGGAGCTTGTTAGGCTGCACAGCTATGTAAAAGAACTCTCACTCTTCCAAGCACACAGGAGTGGATCCTTATTATCTTCTTTGGTTTGAAGACTTCATCATTGTTCTCGGACTGAAATCAGATAACAACCTCTGAGGAGTGGAAATGACTACCTTGAAACGGCGCTCTCCAGACGTGCTTGCACAAATGAGCTCATGAACTCCTCTAAGCACAGGAGTGCATTGTTTCTGACCAAACATCTTCTTTCTGTGGACTTCATCAATGGTTCTGACATATGTGTGCTTCCCCCTCCCTTCCCTTTAGAATCTCGTGTATTAGAGACCTCTTTTTTTCAATAAATGGAGGACTCGGCATGTTGTATCTCAGAGCGGGTTGGAGATTGTAACCGGTTACAACCTGTCCATTCACTTGTCTTCCTTACATTTGTTATTTATTAAATGTGGGTTGACTAAACCTAACAAAATGACAACAACAATCATTGCCTCAAGCCCTCTCCAACTGAGCTGTAATATCTAGTTGAATTGTAATATGAGTCGAATTGAATTTTTCCGCTTCAACTTGAACTGCCCTTGAATCGTTTCACACCTCATGCATCAAAAACCGTATAGAATGTTTTTTTTTTTTTGTGGGAAGATGCACACCCCTAATATGTATCTCTGTGTCTATATGTTTGTATATATGTGTGTGTATGTTTTTACACCCCTGTCATACAGGGGTGTCAAACTAATTTCTGTCACGGGCCACTTTGGAGTTATGTCTTCCGTCGGAGAGCCTTTATGACAGTGAAACCATATAAATGTTTAATTTTTTCATCGTATAATTACTGTACTCGCACACCACAAATTGATGGATTACTAGTTATGAAATCCGTCAACTATTTCGAGTGAGTGGAAACGGGGTCAGAAAATTATCGCAAAATCTCAACGTTATATATGACACGTGACAATTTCACATTTTGGTACAGATTTTACCAAGGATCTTGGGGCCTTTTAATTTCTCACTTATGATATATACTGTATACTCATCAGGTGAGGCTGAGCTCCCAAAAGATGCCTCACTTCCTGTCCGGCAGCAGACCCCTGAGCCACGCCCGCTGCGTGGAGTTGGCCAATCATTGCCTGGGATTCAACGGCTGGACATGTGACATCGTCACAGTAATTTTAATTGATTGTTTTGCAATTGAAATGATTGTTTGTGGCGAGGGCAAGCATCACCTAACTGAAGCACTTTCCGTGCGGCCCGCAGCTGAAGGAGCTTCCCCCAGAGGATGAGGAGGAGGAAGACAAAGCAGGCGGGCGCGTCCGTGTGAAGCTTGGCTGCGTCGTCCAGATCTCCTTTCCGCGTCACGGCGTGAGCACGCGAGGAGCCGCCGTGGTGGAAGACGTCTTGTCGCACGCAGGTAGATGTGGAATTTTATTGCCCCCTTCCACAAACCCCCAACGGCTACACGATAAAGTCCCATTCGAGTGGTGTCTTAAGATAGGAACAATTTCTGAGTTTTTCGAGGTCAGACCTCATTTGGCCTATGATGACGTCTGAGCTCTGTGAACTGGACTCAACTTGAAGACAATTGTCAGTTGATGAGGTATTTGGATACGAACAGTGGAGCAACACATCTAGACAGACAGACAGATATTTGGAATGCATGTTATCTACAGGTGGAAGATTGGGTCAAAAGAATATGAATAGGCAAGGGATCAGGGACTAAAAAAGTATTGCAATTAATCGGGGTGTTTCTGTCAATAAGAGAGGAAAGATTCCCTGGAAAAAAAATCACGGATAGGTTAATCGGATGGATTTGAATATATATTGAATATATCGCCAATAAGTTATAATTTTCCTCATTAAAAAAAAAAACAAAACACATTTGATAAGGTTTTATTTTTTTATGCTCCAACAGCGATGGAGCATTTGGAATATGAGCGCTTTGAATTACCAATGTGATGATGGCAGTAATTAAACTCATATCTCAAGGCACCACTGCATAGTGATTGCGTCACCACGCCCGACTACTAAACCGATTTTGACAAAATGGCCACTTACATACATACGGCACTATAGAAAAACAACCGCACCTAATCAAATGGCCTGTGTGTGTGCGTGCAGGTCCTGAGATGATGTTGCGAAAGCGCAGCAGCTTGCACAAGCTGGTACGCGACAAAGCGGCGGTGCAGGCCTTCTCCACGGTGGTGCTGGTTCTGCTAGGTCAGCTGGCCCCTCTTGCGCCAGCCGGTCACCGCAGCGACGCCATCCCAGCTGACGCCCACATGCATGCATGCATGTGTGTATGTGTGTCTGCCAGGTGAGAGGAAGGTCATGGTGGAGCTGCGACGCTCAGCCGAACATCTCTTCCCCGAGGAGCCTCAAGGACTTATCCCTGTCTGCAACCGGGATGAGGTGAGCAGTCGTGTGTGCGCTTGTCGGATATCCGATCGATGTCGGCCGATCCCGAGTGATGATATCATCACGTCAGGTGGAGAACCTTCCTGCAGATGAAGACCCGTGGGAGCTCGAAGACCTGGACCTGACCGTGTGGTAGACGGGCCGCATACTTTGAGCAAGTTGCATAATTCAAGGTTTTTGAAATGTTTCCACTTTTTTGCCTGAAGATCCAGATTAATTTGTTCTTTGTCCAGAATTTGTAACTCAAAACACTTGCATCTCAAGTCATCTTGCCCCATTGAAATGAATGGAAAAGCCTTTCATCCAAAAACCTACTAGTAATGTTTTTTTAATTAGAAAATTCCCACTCATTGTATTACGTAATGGATGCAAATTCATAAGATTGAAACAGTTTTAGCAACTTTCTCCTTCAACTGTGCTGCTTCGTCAGATGTGTGTTCCTTGGCCACCGTGGGGCGGTATCAAGGCCAATTCATGTTTTGCGCTTAACTTGGTTGTGTGAATGTAGCAGCCAGTCATATTCCAGCAGAACTCAAGTGATGTTCATGTAGTCGTTATTTGCAGAGGATCAAAAATACTGTATGTGACTGAGTATGTTTATATTGTCTGTCTACATGTGTTGCTGCACTATTTGTCTTCAAATCACTCAGGTATTAAAGCAGATAAAGCTCTTTAGAAGTGTTCTTCATTTCCTGCAACATAGATGCTAATTAGCATTAGCATCAGGTTAGCATTTGCTCTTCCTCAGGCAATTGTCTATTTTAAAAACACAAAGTTGAAGTGTTTAGTTTTTGCGTAAACTTGTGCTGCAATTGTCCCAAACTAGCTTGAAGTCTCTTTTTGTTGCAAGAAATATTTCTTTTTTTGGCTACCGAAATTAATGTGACCGCTACCTGCTGCCGCGGAACAGCTTTGCAGATTCCCCTTCTCTGTACGTTGCAGGTTGCTGACATGCTGCTTTCCATACCTGAACTTGCAAAAAATGTTGAATGTTAGCTAAGCTAGCGGAGTTAGCGGTTGCTATTGCTTGTCACTACTTCTGTCTTTGCTGACTGGCGGAGTGCGTTTGTGTTGTTTGTAGTCAAATGGTGGCATTCAATTGACAGATGAATTTATTTAATCCACAGTTAAGTTTGACATCACCAAGTTTTCAAAACACCAATAAACAGACTGCCAGACTCATGAGCTTAGCATAGCATTAGCAACCAGAGGACGGACAATTCTGAATTCTACACAACCAACAATACAAACACCTCATTTCTGAGCTCTCCGTCAATATGGTAATTTACAATCTTCAGTCATGACATTCAAACGCAGACGACACAGAACCACAGCCCACGCACACACGCTAAAGCAGAGGTCACACGTTTTGGGAAGTGAGAGCTGCTACTGATGAAAGGTGACCACCGTACACACTTGGGAAAGAACACATTTGCTGAAATTATTTCAGGTGTTGCAATACTGACCTTTGAACCATACTAGTTTTTCACAAACATTGTCATATCCAAAGCAAACGTAAAAAAATTTTAAAATCAAGACACATCTCAGCGGTGAGGGCGCAGGCATCGTGTGGTCATCAGGAGTGACCACCATGTTGGTGATGCCCGCTGACGAGAGAGTTCCGCTTAGTTACAAGTATGAGGTCTTTCGGTGGGGCTTCAGTCCACGGCGGTCCAGGTGCGCCACTGTTTGGGTTTGGTTCTGGTCAAGACGGCGTCCTGGCCCTCGTGGCGCTCCTCCGCCGCCAAGATCCGACCCTGGTACTGGGCCGCCGCTCGCCATGAGCGACGGCGCAAAAAGAAGCCGCACTGTGGACAGGAAGGAAGTAGGCATGTTGTCACCAAGACGCAACCGGGAAATGAGGAGAAAGTCAGAAATGGGAGCGGAAAACCAGCAGCAAATGAGCAGGAAGTTGTTTGCTCAAGCAAGTGGGAAAAAGTGAGGCTACCTTCCACAGCAGCATGCAGATGAGGGCCAGCAGGCCCAGTCCAGCCAGGACGGCTGCTACAATCGTCCACAAGGGGGCACCGCTGCCCTCCCACCTCTCCAGGTCAGGGTAAGCATAGACCTCCATCTGCAAACAACTACAGTGTTGCATCAATGTTGTTGTTGGCTGCAGTCAACAGGAAGGCCGCTAGTAGCACCTGTGCACTGGGGGTCTCCGTGCTGATGGCGCCCAGCCTGAGGGTTGCCTGTCCCCGGAGCAGCACGGCCCTGGCGTCCATGTAGTGCTAACACACACGGACGGGGGATTAGCTTCAGCGCTCCACGTAGGGGGTGCTATGGAAAGCCTTTTGAGCATTTCTTCCATATCTTCATACTGCCCAATCGCTAGATGGAGATTTTTGCAAATGCACAATTAGTCATTCCCAACTCCCGCATCACTAAAATTGGCGACGGGACAAGATTTCCCCAGAATGACTCTCTGTCAAAATGGTTGGAAAGGACCGTTCAAGCTGATTACAACTCAGCAAGAATGCTGAACATAAGCATACGGATCGTTTTGGAGAGGACGGACCATCTTCCGCATCTGGTGGAAACAGTCTTGTGGTAGTTTTTGTTAGTATGATACTGTGAGCAATCAAGATAAAAGGACCATTAGAAGTTCCTCAGAACTTTTCACTCGTGCAGCACACAAGTGTGCTAGTCAGCTTTCGTCGTGGAAAACACTACAAGTGAGACAGTCGTTCTAATCATGCACGTACTAGTGAGGACAGTGAGCATACTGGTACACGGAACTTAAGCTGGTCATCAGGGATGTGGAAGAAATATTCAACGGGTTTTCTGTAGTGCATGTGCAGCGGGGGATAGGGTAGGGTAGGGAGAAAAGGAGGAGGAGAAGAACCTCCAACATGGTGGCCTTCCAGAGACGTGCTCGCAGAGTCACACTAGCGCTCTTCTTGACGTGCGACAGGCGACACACGAAGTGTACACACTTGGCACCGCCGTTCCTGCAGTCCTACACACACACATGCAATGAGTAAGTACAGCAGGTGAGCCTTGTTGTACTTTGAGGAGCTTCCATGCTTGGGAGTCAATTTACTCCCATTTCCAATGGGTTTTGCCATTCCTAAAACAGCCCAGTTTTCATTGAGAAAAACAGCACTTCACTCAAGAAAAGAAGGCTTTACAATGTGCAATTACTTGACATGCTGTAGTAGTTGTGTGTTGGACTCCGTGTGTGCCTTTTGGGGCGTCGTCTAGTGAGTGAGGTCTGAAGCCCACAGTGGCTCCTAGCGAGTGTGTTCATTTTGCATTTGCATGTTTGTCCCTTTGTCCCGTTCCTAAATGGCTTCAGTAAAACAGTGAGTGTGGCTCGCCTTGCTCACATGCCAAGGGGTCACGGTGCCTTCATTTTACCATGTCTTTTTATTCCCTCACTTGAGGAGCGGCATATCTGCAGCTTGCTCATAACTCCAATGTTGGCTTGCAACATAAATCCAAAACGGGCTAAATGACAGATCCTAACTCAAGTAAGTCAAGGTAGCGCTCTGGCGTATTTTGTGTGGAGCAGGGCGGAGTCTCCCCCTGCTGGAAGGTCCTACCAGGATGTAAGACTTGTTGGTGTGAGGTGGGCTGCGGCCTGCTCGTTCGTCCTTCCGCACTTCGTCTTCTTGTCTTGGACTCTGCCTCTCCCTCCCCGCACTCTCCTCTCGGGAAAGCTGTGACACAACACAAGTGTGTTTACCATGTTAGACAAGATACACGTCAGACACAAAGGCATCTTTCATGGGTTAATTTACACAGTTTAATACAACAAATTATTGGAGAAACATTTTTTGACTCGTTTTCCCCTTTAAAAGTTTCCCCTCCCCTTTTGAGTTGAGACGTCTCCGTCGTTACTAACCTTGAGGCGTAGCGGGTTGAGCACGTTGCCAGGCGGAAGGCATCGCGACTCGGCGCTTCCGTTCAGCGAGATCTCTGTTAGGTAGAGCAGCCACTTCCCGTTGGACAGCTCGCTCGGCCATTCGAACGCCAGCTCCAGGTTGCCCCGGCGATCGGGCGGCCTCCCGCCCACATGCACCTGCCGGATGAGAGCACAACTCACCCTGGGGAACCTCCAGTACAAGTCAATTTGGACTTGGTCTAGGTTCCAAATACTTCCCTATCGACTATACAGCGAGTCGGAATTTGTTTTCAGTGGAGACGTACTCTTTTACACTTCCTCTTTTACACTCTTTCCCCATGTTACTTTCCGCAACCTACAGTGGATAGATACAATACATACTCCGTTGGGAGTGTGAGGTTCTTAAACGAGTTGCCGTTTCTGTCCCTCATAATGGACATAACAAGCTGAGATTCACCGTCTAATCTTCTACTCAAAAGCTGTGCTGAAATCCAAAGCGGCGCCATCTATGGGGATATTTTAGTCATTACTCTGGCTCACAAAGCTGAATTTCACAGGCGAGACCCTCTTCCACAACGACCCACTGTCAGACATACTTGATGAACATTCATCTGTGGTAGTAGAAGCTTGAATCCTATTTGAACAATAGAAACGTCCATGGCAGTCAAGGAGTCAAAAATGCCCAAGTAATGTTCCAAAAACAATTTTTCATTTGACTGATGAGTCATCTATTTTGTCCACTGTAAAACACACTCTCCACTGTCTCCAGGAGTAGAGAATAAGTGAAGGATTGGGAACAGAGCCTTGTACCGACCTGGAAGGTAAAGAGAAGCAGAGGGCCCACATCCTCCGTGGTCCTCATGGCACTCTCGCCCAAAACGTGACCGCTGAAAGGTGCAGGGCCCGGCTGACTGGTCCTGTCACAAGCCGGTAGAGGGTGAGGCTGAGATGGGGTCCCCAAGTTCAAGGCTGAAGTGCTGTACTCACAATGTGAGGGACATGTCTACCGTGTAGTTGACCATCAAGGAGACCCAGACTGGAGACAAGTCTGTCTGCTCGCTGAGTCTGAACACAAAAGTGAATGCGGTCGGTTGATGGTCCAAGGAGACATTTATCAAGAATCACCTCATAATCCTTACCACAATGAAATAAAAAAAAACTATGTGCAGCCCTAAATGGCCCAAATGGGAATTGGTGATTACTTTGAACATTTCAACTGAATGCCCTGTTTTAACATAAGGGAACTGAGTCATATTGATCTATTTCCTATCGCGCTTATGCTCATCAGGGTTGCGGGTGAGCTGGAGTTGACCCCAACGAAACTTAGGCGAGACACAGGTTCCACCCTGAACTGGCCATCGCACTTCTTCTGGACACTTCCTGCGTAAAGTGGTCAAATTTTGTCTCAGTGAATGAGCATGTGTCCTACGTGGACATCTGCAGCAGTACTTCCACCTCCCGAGTGTCCCAACTGATCTCTGAAGGCTCCAAAATGATCCACACCTCAACCTGGAAGACAGCCAGGCTTAGTTTCACTGTGGCAGGAAGAAGAAATATACATGAAAGCCCAAGGGATAAAAAGAAAAGGACAAGGAAAACAGAACCCGCAAAGAACAAGGAACAAAGAGCAGAAACGACTAACAATGAAACGACAAAGAACTAAGAACAAGAACAAAGAAATACGAGCAAGTGTCCAACAGGTTCCGTACTGTTCGGTTGGCTTTGAATGGGTTCCCCAGCTCGCACAGAACCGCAGAGCCTTCCACAGAACATTGAACTTCCTGGACACCACCCTGGAAGGAGCACAGACACGGGAAGTTTTGAGCAGGTCAAGTCCCAGTCTCGTTCCAGATAAGTCCACATCAAGTTCAAGTCAAGTTTTTGTCAGTGCCAGGTCAGGTCCATTTCAAGTCCAACGGCTATTTCACACAGGTCAATGTCTGGTTCATGTCAGGTGCTTCATTGAAGGCTGACTCCAATTGCCCCACGGGGATCAATAAAGTTTTCTGAATCTGAATCTGAATCTGAGCATCCTTGAGGATATGTCGTTTCTCCCAAGACTGATTGGATCCAAGTCCAGTGAGGTCTTGGTTGACTTGGAACTCCTTCAAGGCACCTTTGTCCGGACTCCGGAGTAGACCAGTGCAGGCGGGACGCTAACGTTGAGAATGGCCAAGTGAGCGTCCTCTGCCGTGTTGCTAATGTTGACCCGCAGCAGAAGACGGTCTGCGCTGCCCTCGTAGAACCACACTTGACGACCAGAACAGCTGAAAGAAGCCCGTTCGTCAGGTCCACTCGGAGCAGCCAAGGTTTGAACTGCGTGGGACTTACATGCGCAGTGGCTGCTGCCTGGAGTCAGTGAAGTGGGCCGCCATCTGCAGGTTGCTGTGGCAACGGTTATCGGAACCGCAGTACTTCTGAATGTGAACCTGCAGAACAGTTTTCTCATTCCCTCACTTGTTTCCACTGTATGTTGGGAAGTAAGCAAGTACAAGTACTTTGTTTCTCAATGTAAAATGACTCCAGGACCCTTATAAGTCCAAGAGGGCCGATCTACAACGGAACTCAACTCATGACACAATTACAACTTACTACTGACCCATAAAACGTTCTGACCTGAGTTTGGACTGGTCGAGGTCTGTGGCTGAGCACGGGGAAGGCTGCCAGGTCCTGGAGGGGGTCTCTGTTCTTGGACATCTTCTGGTGTAGAGACGCGTTGAGCGAGAACACCAATGCTTCCATTTTGTCTCGGACCGGAGTCTGCGGCAAAGTCACAAACGGTCAAAGTGTTCCGGAGGAACCGTCCACTTCCTGTCGGGGTTCCCAAAGTCTCACCAGCAGTCCGACGCTCAGAGTTCTGCAGCGATGCTGAGAAACCAGCATGAAACCGGCGTACACGCTCTGACCATTGCCACGAAAACGTAGACGGGGGTTCAGGCTGCTGACATCTGCCGCCACGGTGAAATGGATGGCTGGCGGACACGCGGATACCAACATGATGTTATCCCTGACACACTTAAAGCATTTGTGCGTGTGTTTATTTGTGTGTTAGAAATAATGTGACCTTGATACTGATTGGTCCAATTAGAAAAACAAAGTCACAGAGGCTCTTTGTGTGCGTGTGTGTATGAGATTTATTACACACATGAGACATAAGAAGAACAAGAGGACACTCAAGGACAGTTTGGTGTCATGAATGTGTTTATGTGTCCTACTTGATTACCAGTTGACTTTACTTGAATTGTCAGCGGCATGCTGTCATTTCATCAAAAACAAAAACACAAGCTTGATCATACTAATGGTGTCTCCATCCAAGCCAGGCCAGATGTGTGTGTGTGTTGCAGGTTGACTCACTGATGCTGTCTTGGTTTTTCGTCTCGCCAGTGCTGCGCGTGTATGAGAAACACACCTCCACCTCAATACTGACAAACACACAAGCACAAACATGTGTTTAGCAATTTGTGTGTGAGCGGGCGTCACAGTTAACAGCTCTCACCAAAAGTCGCAAGTGTTGGGGTTGACTCTATTTGGGGACACACTTATGGTTTTGTTGAGGTGGATCACCGGACGAGTTCTGCAAACCATCAACATAATTCAAGCAGCAGTGGATTTATTCATGAGAAAGTACGAATATATTGCTGTTTCAACGGGAATATTCAAGCAGATTATGATGACTTTGGAACAGCCTAATGTCGGACGATTTTACAGATTTTATTGCTTTCGATTTTATTGGGCTGACAGCGACTCAGGGCAAAACAGAAACTGTGAGCATGTGCCTGAGCAGGACTGCGGTGTCATCCAGGGAGCCAACCAGGAGGTCTGGATGTTTGTTGCCGTCCACGTCCAGTCCGGCGGACAACGAGAACCCAAAAGTGGAGAAACGAGGCGACAAACTGCTTCCGCTGATAACCTGCGGAGGGCGCCAAAATGCAGTCAGAGAGTGCATGCGTTTGTGCGGGTGTGAACCTGTTAGGCACCTGGCTGGGTTGAGTGGAGATGCCGGTGCTGCTCCCGCGCCAGATCATAACACTTCCTGTTCCCTGGAACGGAGCGCCCACTGCAAAGTCTGAAACGCATCCCACGATCACATGCCATCATTTGGTCGCACAATACGACAGGTTGAGCATTCCTCACCCTGGAAACCGTCTTGGTCGAGATCCCCAGCATGGGCGACGGCCATTCCGAACGCCGAAGCAGGCGGCCCCTTCAGCACCAAAGTGGGTATTGAGCGGAAGTGCCCCCTCACGTTCATGTACACGTAAACCGCCCCGCCCACTTCCTGCTGCCGCCGGAAGTAGAAAGGCGCGCCCACCAGCAGGTCGCACCACCTAAGGGTCACAGTCCGTAAGACATCGCAACCAGTGGGGGCTCAGCCTCGCTTACCCGTCGTTGTCCAGGTCTGCGGCGGCCACGGCGTTCCCGAAGTACGAGCCTGTCTGCTCTCCTCGCAGCGTCTGCCGGATGGCCAGCAAACCACTGCCGCCGGCTTTGACCGCCAGCAGCACTGATCCACGAGCGTCCTCTTTGGTGTCTTTTGGAGCGCCTGCTTAGGGGAACACCTTTCAACTTTTATGAAATGACCTTCACATCAGCTTTAGGTCTATGTACTAGTACACACTTTGACCTCTCGAGTTAAATCTTCCTGCAGCTGAAATTTGCTGGGAGCAAAGGCACTGAGGTAACAACCCAGGACTTTGGTTCCGTCAAAGAGCAGGAAATCAACATTCGGACAGCAAAGACAAAACACGGACATGGAACTGAAAAAAAAAACAGGGTTGCTTTTGTGTCACCTGGCCAGCAAACTTTGGTAGATTTCAGGACCTGTGAAAGGTATGCAAGTAAACCTTTGCAGCAAAATGGGCCCATTAAAAAGGGTCAGCTTCTGGGTCCCAAATACTGATAATTGGCGCCAAGGTTATTTCGGCTGTGAAACATTTTTGTCGGAGAAAGAACTCCAAAGTTCTGTGTTTTAGCAATGACATGGTGTCACGAAATCTCTTGATTTGAAAAGCTCGCTAAAGGGTTTTGTTGTTCTCCTTGGCAAAGTGCAATCCCTCAGTTATCAGGTGCCTTTGAGTGCACCGCTGCCAGTGGCATGACGAGATGAGCACTTCAGCCGATTAATGGCGGTGACTAAACGGCTGAAAAAAAAATGTGTGCTTCTCACCCAGTGACAAATTTTGAATGTTCTGGGAATCTCTGCACCTCTTCAAATATGACTGAGTAGAGCTGAAGAAACGTGGGGTGAAACTACTTCCAATATCATCTACGTATATGTCATTCATTCCAAAACAATGGGTGACATTATCCAAAGCCTGGCACCAAGGTCAAACAACCTTGATTGCTGAAAAGAATCCACTGATGTCAAAGTAGAAAGCCTGCCTGGAAACAGGAGAAGGTTTGGGGCATCACCTGTTGTCTGCCTACGACATCGTACAGAATGCCCACAACGCGAGCTGCTTTGCCACATGATGAGTGAACGACAGATTGGTGGGCAACACCGACGACTATTGCTGATACTCCCCAGACACACATTAACAGAGGCATAAATCGAAAAGCTCCACAGGAAACATTTTAAAATGAAAAAGGCCTTTGGATGGATAGTGAAACGTCAAACAAACGACGTGTGGCTGACCATCACCTGGATGACTCAGTTTAAGACGGACATACGTAGTACATGGACCCAAAGCTGATATGAAGGAAATGGAAGAAGGAGTCAAACGACGTGTGGCTGACCATCACCTGGATGACTCGCGATTTACACGGACATACGTAGTACATGGACCCAAAGTTGATAAGAAGGAAATGGAAGAAGGAGCTTCCATAGATGCTCCTCAATGCAAACATCAATCAATATATAATTTCAGCCGTCAGCTGATTGGACAGACACAAAAGAACTCATCACCTGTTACTATCGTGATGTCATCCTGTGAGAGAAGACCTGCTGCCTGAGTGACTGAATAACCTACACAAACACACACGTTAATTACATAATATAGCCCAGCTGTTAGCATGTAGCGTGTAAATAATCTTATGTAAACACATGTTAGCCTGCTGGTAGCAAAAATCCTAGCCATTAGCGCACATGACTGAATAACCTACACAAACACACACGTTAATTATATAATATAGCCCAGCTGTTAGCATAGCATGTAGCATGTAAATAATCTTATGTAAACACGTGTTAGCTTGCCGGTAGCAAAAAGCCTAGCCATTAGCGCACAACCTTGACCTTGCTGTTGGTGTGGCCTTGAGTTTAAAATTGAGCCTTGTGAGTGTGTACCCTCGCTGTTAGGACATAGCTGTTAGCATGTAGCCTTGCTGTTAATACAATGTCTTGCTGTAGCAAAACACCTTTCTGTTAGCACACAGCCTTCTTCCTCTTCATACGCAGCCCATAAGTTGTAACTGTTCAGCTTTGCTGATAGCACATAGACGTTAGCATGCAGCCTTCCTGTCAGGATGTAGCATCACTGTTAGCATATATCCTAGCTGTTAATCAAGTGGCTGAGCTGTTTGCACGCTTCTTTGCTGTTAGCATTTAGCTTGATTGTTAGCACATAGCTTAGCTGTTAGCAGATGTGAAGATAAAAGTGTTGTGAGGGCAACTGACCTAAGTAGATGTTCCTGCGTTGCAGATTTGGGAAGGAGCTACTCCTGGTGTCAAAGACATCATCAGGATTGTTCCATCTTACATGGATGTTTCCTTCATTCAAAGAAACGGCAAACAAGGAGGAGGTGGAGGACAAGTCAAAGAAAACTAAAAATCACGAGACGGAGAAGATGAACAAGGAGTCTGACCTTGCCATTGGTAACTTCCCGGCGATCCGATGATGATGTCATGACGAAAGATGGCGGCAGACATTCCCGAGTTACACATGACCTCTCCGCGCATGTCGCCCAGGTGACTGTGCACACACACACACACACACACACACACACACACACACACACACACACACACACACGTGCACCATGGTGAGTGGGCAAGGCCTGCTGACCTGATGCCGCTGTGACCCACCCACTCGCCACCTGACTTCCCACATCCTGCCATACCTGCAGACCTGTTCGTCGGCCTCAGTGTGGCGCAGATCGTTACCGCGGAGATAACAGCGGCCGATCATGTGTCTCAGTTTGAACGCACCGTAAATCTTCACAAAGCGATGGCCGCACACCTGCGGGGGCCATCAAAAGCACGTTAGTATATTATATAATTACTAGGATTGACTGCCACTTGTCTCTATTTGACCTATTCAGTTTATTCTTTTAAATCACAGTTGGGTATAAAAAATGCATTGTTTTGACCCAATTTAATGTGTTCATTTAACCCTAAAATTTGGGTCGAACTGGAATAACCCAGATTAATTTGACCCAATTTGTTATATTCATTTAACGCTACAAGTTGGGTCAAAACTGAATAACTCAATTTTCTGGCTCAAGTTTTTGGCTCAAATTGACCCAAGTGTGGGTTGGTCCTTTATTAACACAGTAATTGTGTCGAATTTAACCCCAAATCAGTCAGGCTTGGACTCACCAGAACCCGCCCCCCAGGTGGCCCCTCACTGGCCAGCGTCACGCCCAGCCACATGTCCTCCACCAAGTCCTCGGATGGCTCCAGGTCTGAAACGCAGCAAGGACAAGTCGGAGAAGGATGAGTAGGAGGGGCCTGTGTCAACTGGTTGGCATAGCTTCTCCTGCTATCGCAATGGTCCTCGCCAAACAGAAAGTAGTAGCAAGAGAGAGTAGGGCAGCCTCACCTGGCTTGATGAGCGGCAGCCTCCTGCAATCCGATTGGTCGCTAGTGATCGGGCAGATGTACACGCCCCCGGTTCGATTGGCCGGCACACCAGGCTCCGCCCTCTCCCTCGGTGCGCCGACCAATAAACTTTGACCACCCAAGATGACGAAGACACACAAGTAAGTGCTTTTCTTGTGTATCTTGTGTGTGTGTGTGTGTGTGTGTGTGTGTGTGTGTGTGTGCGTGTGTGCGTGTGTATACAGCTCTACAAAGGCAAGGTCAGAGGTTACTCACAGGTGTGTGCGTGACTTGAGGTCGAGATGCAGAGCGACGGAAAGTCCAAACAAAGTTCCGTCTGCTCCCGTCTTCAGCAGCGGGAAGCGCGTGTCTATGTTGGATGCTGCACATGCTAACACATACACACTCACCAACGCGAACACGCAAGTCGCCATGGACACCTTTGCATGTACACACCTTGAAAGGCCACACATACATGCATGCATCACGTCAATAAAACAAAAAATGTGAAGGGTAAGCAGTAAAACGCAACTTGAATGTGATCAAATGTAACGTGAAAATGATCAAACACGCCATCTAAGCATGTCAGCAACACATGGAAGTGCTAAAACAATGTCATAAGAATGTGATAAAATGTCATAAGAATGTGAACAGAATTCAATGCTTTACCATTTAGCATAAACGTAACGTGAACAGAAATAACATGCAATGTAATGTAAGTATAATAATCTATGCGATGTAATGTGAAAGTGCTCAAACATAACTTGTATGAGACGAAATGTGTAACGTGAATGTGTAAAAATGGAATGAAAATGATAAAATCTCTCTTAAACTTAAGTAATAATACGTACCGTCACTAAAACGTGACAAAAAAACGTAACGTAGACGTGATAAAATGGCATGTAACATGGATGTGATTAAAAAAATATATGCGTCGCATAAATGTCATGAAACGTCACGTGAAAGCCGTAAAATCAATGTGAACTCAAAAAATATATGCGTCGCATAAATGTCATGAAACGTGTCACGTGAAAGCCGTAAAATCAACGTGAACGTGTTAAACGTAAAGTTTACGTGAAACAACGCAATGTGAATGTGATGGAACGTCAAAAACGGAATAAAACGTGCAATTGGAGCGTGATAACACAACGCACAAAAACAATGCAAACGTGAAAAAAAATAACAAACACAATAAAACGTCACAGAATCACGAATGTGCTAAAATGTGACGTGTTCACGTTTACAGCTCATGAATGGCACATGTAACGTGAACGTGATTAATATGTAATGAAACGTGTAATACGAACAACTAATGCCCTAAACATGTGATTTGTATCATGTAATTGTTAATACAATAAAACTAAACCAAAGTAGCAACACTGCACCAAGCACCATTTACAATCGGATATCTCGAACTATTTTCAAGCAGCAACGTTTTGAAATCAAAACGGAATATTTTACTGGAAAAAAAACCTCTAGCGCCTGAAGAGTTAAAATGCGCATGAACGTGATAAAACCTTGAATACGTAATATTGTAAAACAACTTGAACACGCACGTAAACATCAACATGTCACATAGACCAAATGAAATGAATGGCAAGTTGTAAAACGGCAATTCGCGTAAACTCAACTTGACCCGAGGAAGAACTCGGACGTCATCAAATGTAACATGAACGTTTCACTCCTAAAAGGTCGAAATAGGTTTTCAAAACGAAAAGAAAGCAACAACCTGTTGAGATGAAGACGCGGCACAATCACCTTCTTCGGAGCGCTCGCCAACCTCTGTCCTCTTCGTCCTCCTTCTCTCCTCCTCCTCCTCCTTCTCGTCGGCCTCCTCATTCTCATTCTCCAGCCGAGACGCTCGCAAATGAAATCACGTCTGCACGCCCGCCCACACGCGGCGCGCACGCACGCACACAGCCGGTGGTCACAAATGGATTTGCGCGAGGGCACCTTCATTGTTGTGTTTTATGAGGCGTGTGCGTGTACGTGCCCACGCGCGCACGCAGAAGCTGGGCCGTTCTCGTTTCCCGTCTTTGTGATTCGGACTTCCTTTTCACTCCTTTCTTATCTTCATCATCATCAAGATCAAATTGTGACTGAAAGACACACCCACGCGCACATTATTTGGTCAGCACAGCGGCCAACGAGATTACTTTTGACATCAACGGGACACGATTGTACTACGTTAAAAATGTAACGTTTCCATGTGGAAATAGGAGTCAACATTTCCACATTTTTCCTTTGACCATTTTTACACTTCTGACAAATTACATTTTTAAAAAGCACTCGCACCTGGCAACTGCTCTAAATGGCCTCCTTCCTCATTGCAACAAATCCTCGTTTCCTTGCTTCCTTCGTTCCTCCCTTCCTTGCTTCCTTCCTTCCATACATCCTAGTTTCCTTCCTCCCATTAATCTTTTGTTGCATCACCCAGTCTTTCTCTTTTCTTTCCTTCCTGCTTTCCTTTCATGCATGCTGGTTTCCTTTGTTAATCCTTCCATCCACTCTTCCTTCTGTCCTTCCTCCTTAACTTACATCCTCTTTTGACCTTACGACCTTTCATAATTCCATCCTTATTTTCTTTCATAACATCCTTTTTTGGGTTCCTTTCATCCGTTCATCCATTCTTCCATTTTCCTTCCTTCCAACTTTCTGTCCTCAATCCTTTCCTTAGATGAATTAGCTTTGCTGATTAGAAAAAAGGGGCGGGGTCTTTGGTTGGGTCATGCAGAGGTCATTATAACCTTAAAAGCTAACAGTCCCTGATGGCATTGAGGCGGGCAGCTGTGACATGGTGACAATTGTGTACTGAAACGCACACACACACACACACACACACACACACACACACACACACACACACACACACACACACACACGCTGGTGTCATTTGTTGATGGCAGTCTGTCATTAGACAGGAAGTGGCTGGAATGGAAGATGGGCCGTGACAGGAAGTGGAGTGATTGCAGTTTGTTTGGATTGCGTGAAGGAAGTGGCGGGTCACGCTTAGAGCGAAATAGAACTAGCCCCTCATCTGCAGTTCAAAACTGGACCACCGACAGTGCCAGTGAGACAACCCAAGAATAAAACCCAGCCATCAAAACAGAAGACGACTCATCAGCGGAGGTCCACATGTACCTGAAATGATCAGGCCCCCAATGCAGTCTTCAGCAACTGACCAGGTAGACACTCCAGAGAGACCGAACAGACCGGAGTCGACCAGGAAACTGTTCTACCAAGGTATACCTAGATCTACTATTGGAATAAATGTAATTCTGTTATCCCATATTTACTCTCTGTGTAACTTTAAAACCTGTTTCAGAGTGATACCTCGCAAATACCTCATACACAATGGGGTGGGTTGATCATGGGAGACTTGTCGGACCGGGAGAGCTTAGGCTGCTCCTGTTCTAGCTTTTAAGATAGTATCCTTTTGTTAACGGCTTCTGATCAAATTAACCGTTGCTTGTGAGAAGATAACATCAACCCCAGGACACCATGTGAGGGACATCCCAAGTTGCGTTCGCGGACCACCGACCTCCAGCAGAAGCCGTCTGTTCACCTCAGGAATTAACTGTGTGTTCTCTTTGAAAGTCTCCTGTACTGAAACTGTTGTGGAATGTGCAAATAGTCCCCACATCCATTAGAAGATCGAGTATCAGTGACATCCTTCCAATAAATGTCTCTTCAGAGTTGCCCCGGAACCTGTAACGGTTTACATGGCAGAGCCAGCTTGAGAGCTGCTCCGAGATTGTGAACCGAGACATGTTTAAGCGCACTCTCTCTTGCAAGAAAGACAACCATGCCTGCCTCCTGAGTCTTCCTGTTCCTGATGTGTTCTTAGCGTCAGATCACCAGCATTAACCGAACATCTACATCGAATGCCAATTCAGGGGTGCCTACCTGAGTCAGAGACAGCATCAAAGCACATTGTCGCTCAGTCATCACTTGATCAGGTCGACACGCCCATGACACCCCAGAGTATCCAGACAGACCAGAGTCAATGGGGAATCCTCTTGCAAGATGTACCCACTGTCCGCAGGTCTAATGCCACTACAGTGAAACTCCTCTACAACGAAACCTACATGGGCGAAAATACCCCCTAGTGTGAAAAAAATCTTCATGCATTAACACCATTCCCACTTTCCTGCCCCCCATAGAACGAAAAAAAAACCCTGTTGCGTTATACGAAATCTTTTTCTCTGTTCTTGCCTCGCGACGAGATTCACTACAACGAAGTGTAATCCAACAGCGACCTCTACTGCTTCGTTCGGAAACGGCAACAGCAACCACCACACTGGTTTACACATGCGCAGTAGTCCAGGAAGTATTTGTTATTGTTAGTTTCAGACGCAGCAAGAACGTTGCATTGCTAAAATGGCTACAAAACGGAACTTTGACTGTCAAGCAGCTAAGACAAGAAGAGCTCTGACGCTGGAA